>NC_041393.1:156221932-156348227 GCF_002162155.2 Triticum dicoccoides | reverse complement strand
CTCTTGTTCACTGTCCACACCACCATTCTCACCATTGTTGGCACTGGACGAACTCAGCTATCTTTGAAGAACACAGGTTGTCCCTCAGTAGTCTGAGCAGCAGCCGTCGCTCTGGATACAAGCTCAAAGCCGCAACCTCAGCCAGGCCAACGGGGCAGCCATTCCGAGTGAGCAACTGAGCATTCGAAGCTTTCCCATTTCAGGTAGGATTCTTACTTGCTCTTCCTGGGCTTTCGACATGGATACATAGCTTCCATTGCCAATGGTCTGCCACTTCTCCGCTTGCAGGCAATTTTACTAGTTACATCTGGATACAAGCTCAAACCAGCAAGCTCGGCTAGGGGCTGATGTATGATAGCTAATGAGGGCAGTCATTCCTGTGACTATGCCTATCTGACGAGCATTGCATTGCTTTCTCATTCCAGGTATGATTCTTAGTTTATTATCTTAGGGTGATGATTCTTAGTTTCTCTTCTGTGCTCGGTTATTAGACATGGATGCATTATTTCCAGGGGCGGATCTAGTAGGGGTTCCATGGGCGCCATGGCACCCCCTCGGTAAAATGCAAAATAATTTATCTCATATATTTAATACGTACTAGTTTTTAAAAATTTAAATCATGTTTTGTGACTATTTGTTAAACTTATGATGATATCCAGATTAAATTACAATTTCTAGTGTATTTTTCACAAATTTTGAATGGATGTGTTAAAGTTATGTTGTTCATACATTATGGACGTAATCTGTGCTCCCCGCCCCCAACACTACGATCTTAGGGCCGCCACTGATATATTCCATCGCCTGTTGAACCTCTCTACTTGCAGTTAGTCTTACTAGTTACCAGATATAATCTGGCATCAAAAAAACCAAGCAGCTGTTAGTTCTTCGACGAACAAACACTTATTTATATGTGTGTGTTTTCTGGTGATAGCAGTCGGATCTAGGTATTCAGAGAAACCCAAAGGGAAATATCTGGACCGCTATTTTGGTTATCGCTCTGGACGCAAGCTCACTCGCAACCGTTTATGGTTAATGAGGCAGCCTTCCCGTGTGACTGAGCGTTGCATGCTTTCCATGCCAGGTATAATCTTTTACTTTCTATTTGTGTGTTCGGTTGTTAGGCTTCAATGTGCGTAACCTACCATTGAATGCAATTAATTTTACTAGGTACCCTTTATAATCTGTTAGTGTCTCAACCAACAAGTATTACTACTTGTCTTATGTGTGTTTTGTGGTAATAGCAGTTGGAAGAAAAACAAAGGGAAAGATCTAGATCACTTAATTTGGTGGGGTCAGATTATAACGGTAAAGTTCAATCATGTATATGATGTTATTGTTAAGGAGAAACACAACTAATTTCCAACCATAAACATTCAAATTTATAACTAATAGAACTCTATGGTCAAACATGATCATCTGTATTGTAATATGTAGAATCACACAGGAAATTCATCTAGTTACAGTATATACAATGGGATTGGTCCTTTTAAGATTTTAATAAACTGACAATATGCTTTCGTCTTTTAACACCAACCCAGTGTGGACTCTGATAGTTGGTTGGGGCCAACTTAGTACAACATTAACTACCTTTTTTCTGGAGAAGTCCATGAACATGAGCTAATAATTTGTATGCTGGTTACTGTTTGAAAATAATAATTCATATATCTAATAGGCAAGTTAGCCTTTGATGCGCTCTCTTTTGTGTTGTTTTTGTTTGGGATAGACTTCACCAAGTCCGTCTTTCTAGCAACCTTCTTTGTTTTTTCTTGTTCATGACCATCCTTGAATTATCCTTGAATCCTTCAGATACCTTCTCCATCCAAGAAACTCTTACCTGATGCTCCAGATGGAGGCATAGAGAGCAACTGAAAGCCTGAGACTTTAGCAACCACATGGCAGACAGTGGGCAGTTCGTGGTCACCATTGGTCTGACGAACATCAACACCACGAGGCAAGATCCCATCAATGTCACATTCAGCAGAAATTTGTTACCCTCTTGCCATGTATCCAGCTCCAGCAACAATGATGATTTTGAGCTATTGTGGAGACATCGTAAATATTTGGTACTTCTTGGAGTCCTAGCAGTTGGTGTGACATACAATGCTGGATTAACACCGCCAGGGGGATCGTGGACACTAAATGTGGATGGTCATCTTGCTGGTGACCCTGTCATGCATGATGGCTTTTCTGAACGATATAAGGTGTTCTTTTACTGCAATGCAGCAGCCTTCGCTGCATCTCTTGTCTTAATCATCTTGCTTCTCAGTAAGAGTGTGACAAGGAAGAGGATGTGGCTCCACTCAATGCAATTAACCATGATACTAGACCTATTCAGCCTGCTGGGGGCTTATGCTGCCGGAAGTTTCAGGGCACTCAAATCATCCATTTACATCTGGGTTCTAGTCCTTACTGTTATCATATATGTTGGGATCCATACCCTAGTATCCACAAGGTTTATTCCAAGAAAATTGAAACGGAATCTGCAGAACATGATAAATACAGTTCTAATCAAACGGGGTTTCCTTGTGAGGCAAGTGAGCATCCCTTTAGAGAACGTTGAGGAGGCTCGCAAGTTCATTTTGATGCTTGTAACTTTTGCTGCTACTATCACCTACCAAGCAGGATTGAATCCACCGGGCGGCTTTTGGGCTGAAAACAACCATGGTTCTAATAAGCTGCATATGGCCCTTCCTCTTTACAATCATCATCCGGCTACTTCTGTTCTCAAAAGTAACTACCTTCGTCGTTATAATATATTTATCACTTCCAATTCAACTTCCTTCGTGACATCTTTGGTCATAATCATACTACTTCTGAGCCCAAAATTGAGTGGACATGGAATAAGGACCAAAGCAATGATTGTATGTGTGGTAGTGGACCTATTGTGCCTAATTGTTGCATATGCTGCAGGATGTTGTAGAGATGTAGCAACATCATTCTATGTGGTGTTTATCATCGTCATAGTTTGGATCTCCTTTGCAATTTTAGCTGGATTCTTTGTTACCAGGCCTGTAGCAAATTGGCTACAAAAGGTCAAATCAAGCAGCCTGTGGTGTGTGAGAAAATTGGGTCGTGCACTTTCATTGAGCTTTCGTGGCCACAGATCAAGCAATGCAGAGCAGGACAATTCTTACGCAAGCAATCATCAACCTTCAGTCCGTTCAACTGATGCACCTGCAGAAGATAATACTCCTGAGCCACAAGACCAGCCTGCAGAGGAACTTCCAAATATCAGAGAGGATGTGTCCTATGAGGAGCATGCACCTGCAGAAGAAAGAAATCATATTTCAGATGATGAAGAGGCTGTGGATAACTCACAGCATCTGTCAGGGAACAGCCAGCAATCAGCAAATATCCAGGATGTTGCGTCCAACACAGAGTGCCAGTCTCCAGATGTCCAGCGTGTTGCAAAAATGGATGAGGATGTGTCCAGCTCACCGCATCCTGCTGGGAACTGTCAACGATCAGAACATGGCATGGGTGTCGTGTCTAACTGGGAGTATGGGTCTACAGAAGGCAAGCAAGATGCAAGTATGGAGGCAGCTAAATCTAGCACTGAGCAAGAGTATGACCCATTACTAAGCCAAACTGCAAATAGCATGTGCCGTGTGTCAGATGACCAGAAAATTGCAAGTATGAAGGAGCATTCTTCAGCTGATGATCCCGAGATCACTGTTCCTTTACCCAAGCAAAATATCTCAGCCAGTCAGAGTAATGGAGACACTAGTGATGACATAGTGGATGAAGGGTTTTCTGAACATGTGGGAGCCGCTGGTAATGCGGACCGTGCTGAACAAAATATTGTGGTTGAAGCTGATAATCCTCGTACTGAGATTCGTATCAGTGATAACTATCCTACACAATCTGAGAATGGACATATTGACAGCAATCAAGTAGTACCCAATCAAAATGCTGACGGCATTCGAACTGAGAAGCATCTGAAGAAGACCCGCACATGTATGTTGCTTCTTGCCATTCTTGCAGTATCTCTGGCATACCAATCAGGCCTGAATCCACCAGGTGGATTTTGGTCAAGACGTAAAGATCATCATTCAGCTGCTGATCGCATCCTTGAGGACACCCACCATCGCCGGTTCATTGCATTCTTCTATCTCAATGCAATCGCCTTTGTGGCATCCATTGTCATGATCACTTTGCTCTTGAACAAGATGGTGAGCGACAAGGTTACCAAACGGCGTGCATTGCCAATAACAATGATAGTGGTCCTACTTTCCCTGACCGGAGCTTTTGCTTTGGGGAACTGCAGGGAGGCAAAGAAGACTATTTTCATATCAGTGCTCGTATGCAGTGTACTTGCTTATGTTCTCATTCATGTCTTGATAGCAGTACATATAATTCCTCCAGGATGGAGAAGGCAGGTGGCAGAGATGCTAGAGCAGTCAGTTAGTCTTTTTTGCTCAGTGCCACGTCAATCAGGCGACAACCAGACTGGGAGCGGTACTAGTGAGAAGGAGTTGGGAAGGCGGCGTAATCTTCTATTGACCATTTCTATTTTAGCTGTGACTGTCACATACCAAGCTGGCATGAACCCTCCAGGAGGTGTCTGGTCTGATGACAAGCATGCCACGGGAACTCCGGGCAATCCAATCCTTCAGGATACCCATCCAAAACGCTATGATGTGTTCTACTACTCAAATTCAGTTTCATTTGTGTCATCTGTGGTCGTCACAATATTACTTGTGAATAAGGAATCCTGTGAGTATGGAATCAAGTCCTATGCACTGCGAGTGTGTTTGGTGGCGGGCTTGCTTGGCCTCCTCATTGCCTATGTTGCAGGAAGTTGCAGAAATATTAAACAGTCCATATATCTGAGCGCCATTGCTATGGGAGTTCTGGTCTCCCTTTTGATTCAAGTTCTGCTCTCTTCGATGCATGATACACTGGGAAAACCATTGGCTAAGTGTCTAGGATTTCTACACGATCTTCTCTTCCATGCAGAGGGTGAACAAGTAAACACTCTTGTGAGTCCAGAAGCTTCAGTTGACGTGAGGTCAGAAGCTTCAGTTGACGTGAGGCCAGAAGCTTCAGTTGTCGAAGAAGAAAAGGTGAGAAAGAGACACAAGTATCTGATGCTTCTTGCAATTTTAGCAGCATCGATCGCATACCAAGCTGGTCTGAACCCACCTGGTGGATTTTGGTCTGATGATAAGGACCATGTACCAGGCAATCCCGTCCTTCGTGATATTAATCACCGACGGTACAAGATCTTCTTCTGGTTCAATTCTTTCGCATTCATGGCATCCATTGTCGTCATCATGCTGCTGCTGAATAAATCTATCAGGAAGAAGGCTGTGTCACTTGGGGTATTGCACTTGATCATGATATTGGATATGCTGGCTCTCATGACAGCTTTTGCTGCGGGAAGCTGCCGCAAATTGAGGACTTCAGTGTATGTCTATGCACTAGTTGGCGGTGTTGTAGTAATCCTGCTGCTCCTAATTATTGTGACAAGTGCAATTGCAAAATATCGGAAGCCAAGAGAGGGAGGTGGGACTAACTCCCCGAGACGTCCTGAACCTGTTTCAGGAGCAAACACACCGGCATGACCTGAAGTTTGATGCTCCCTTTTTACAAGAACCCTATTCATCTAGGAATCTATATTTCTGTATTATCTGCAAACAATTTGTGTTTCTCCTATCAGCATTTTTCTTCATGTTCAGATTTGACTTGAACACCGGTGCCTGTTGTATGTTCTTGGAAATCATTTTAGCATGCTTGAAATTTGAACTCAAGCCTTCGTCATGTAAAGGAGCTACAAGCAGGCAATGAGGATTATCTTCATTATCGTCATGCGATGAGCAAATTCTCGGAGCAACTTACCATTTTCATCTTTTTATACTCGCTATACGCCGAGGAAGTTGCTCTTAAAATTTGGAGCTTTATTCCGCTACTCCACCACGAAAGATGGTAGGAGTACCACATTAGCCGCAGGTGGCCTACAATCTTTCTGGCTTGTTCAATACTCTTGCACTTTATGTTCTCTAACATCAGCTTTGAGCTGTTATGTTCAGCCATCTGTGGGATGATCCCAATATCCCATGTTCTCATCTAAAACAAGTTTGACCACCAGGCTTATCTTGTGGCTGTCTGACAGTGTTTTTCGCTTCTCTGATAATTTTTATAGTGTAATAAGAGAGTAGTACATACTGGCACACCAAGGCTTTGCAATTCCTTGTAGCATTATGAAGTAACCCTTGTTTATTTAGAGTGTTCTGAAGCTGTCTTATATGATGAAATGTTTCCCAAGAATCAATACTGGAAGGCGAAGTGCGGGACCTGAATTGTATACATGGGGTGCTACTGCCAATGTTGTGGAAGCAGCTCTTTTGACTGGGTTACATGGTAGTTCACTTTGTCTTGGGCTGATATCTACTGCGGAAAGGAACATTGTCTGGCTAAAAAATGATGCTCGAGCTTAACAACCTAGCCAGAATATTGTTTGGCTAGGCATTACTCCCTCCAATTGAAAGTATAAGGCGAGTTATACACTTCTGTAAATACAAGCGTATTTCTATTCCATTTTTCCGGTGCAAAGTGTTTGGTTCCCTCTATACCCCCAAAGATTTTATTGTTATTCAAGATTTGCTTGTTAGCTTAGTCCTTTTCAATGTTCGCTTGGTCTACATACAAGGCAAAATACACTGTATATATGCTCAAATGGTGAAGTTGAATGTACTCCCCCGCTCAAATATAAGGTTTACTATGTTGTTTAGAAGTCAGTTTACCTACGCTTGGCCAAATTTATATAAATAGAAAAATCTCCGACAGTAACAGAGTACAGTTATATATATATGGCCATGTAGACAAAGAATTGAACATGATGCTGGTGCCGGTCCAGTCGGGAGTCGGTGACGTAGCTGAAGTGGATATGTTGAGCCGATGGCCATGGCTTAATACGTCCGTAGTCAAGCACGGCTATTTTCCTAGTCCTGTTTGATTGCTCGGTTTTCTCGTTTTCTATCCACCTCCGAACCAAGAGAAAACCACCGGAAAAGAAATGCCAGGAGGCGATCCACGACGACGTCGACGGGACTCCGAGGCCGACCCCATCAAGCACGGGGACCACTGGTTGGTGGTGGGGCTTGGTCGACCCAGTCTACGCCCTCGGCAGTCAACCCCGCAATCCGACCCATGGGTGTCCGCGCCCATGGGCACCCGACCCGAATGGGTAGGGTATGGGTCACTATCTTCACCCATGGATAAGCCCGATGGGTACCAGATTACTCATGGGTAGGGTATGGGCATAAAGTCCTGCCCGTGGGTCGCTTGATGGGTCACCGGATTAACTGACATGTGTGTCTCAGTATAAAAAACACCCTAAACTAGTGACCTGGTTTCCCACTACTACATTTTTTCCATATGGTACATATGACCCGCTGCTTCCATTTGCTAGCCACTCAATACACAGCCCACCTTCTATAGTAGATCACACAACCCACTTACTGTACTAGCACGCTGTAGCAGGCCCTTGCTACTCTTGTCCTTTTCTACCGGCCCATGCAAACTTGGACTAGCTACACACACGCTGGCGCAGCCGCTTCACGTAGGTGAATTAGTACCACCTCGCCAACGTAGCAAAGAAGGGAGCAACAGCAAGGCTATAAATATACCAGATCGATGTGTTTGAGCTACTGCGTGCGTGCCCGATGGATGCCCGATCGGTTCGGGTGACCCGCCGGGTTTGGGCATGGGTCCGAGTTGAGACCCATGGGTAGGGTCATGGGCATGCACTCTACCCGATAGTTGATTCGGGCACGGGTTTGGTTGGGGTTGACCCGGTGAAACCCGACCCGATTGCCAGGTTGACTCGGCAGTGCAGTCAGTGCACCCATGCTGTTCGACGATATGTCAAAGCTAGCATTGAAGCTCTCAGGCTCAGCAGTGCGCGACCGTTGCGATGTCTGCGCTGGCGTCCGTCTCCGGCGCCGGCGCCGGTCGCTCGATCGGTCGATCCTAACCTGCAATCGGGCATGCCTGTAATCTGCTGCAGTAGTGTGAAGGACCAGGTCCAGAGATAGCTATGCTTCGTGCGGCGCGCTCGGTGGAGAAGTCAGGCTGGCAGCCATGCCCAGTGGACGGCGTGTGGAAAATGAGACGGTCATGGAAGATGTAACAAGTCTGAAGGTTTCAGTGACTCCAGCGGTGTATGCAACCGACTTTGAGAATTGCACACTCTCTTCCCTTGCCCAGGAATGGCGCCCCTCCCTCTGGCAATCAAAACTGAGCGGTTGAATTTATAATTAAACTCGCCAGTTAAAAAAAATAATCTTCATGCCAGTTCAAAAAAATTATAATTAAACTCCAACAAGATATCAGCAGCAGCCTCTGTGTTGTAGTTCTACCGTGCCGCCCGTCTCTGCTTCACTTCTTCACCGTCGAGTAAATGTTTGCGCCGCTCTCACTTTGCCACCATTCCTGCTTTTCGTCCGGTATCTTATTCCAAACGAAGACTTGTTCCAAAAAAATTATAATCCAAACGAAGTGGTCCTCTGATGTTTCAGTAAGTTGGGGTAGCAATCAATCAATCATGTACGTATGCCTTGGTTCTCATCATCTACTGGGTCCAGCCTTTGTTTGTCTTTGTCCTTTACAAGTTCGCAGCTCGCACCCAACTTCTTAAAGCCCACTAGAGAGCACGCCAATATTTCATCAGAACATAAACGTGGGAGCTCCTAAGCCGCGCCTTTAGCGCCCGACGCGCCTGTGTAACCGCTCTCAGGATTCGAACGATGCGCAGTGAAAATTAATGAGAAAACAGCAAAAAGGTGCGCCTCTCAGGATTCGAAACCAAGTCTTGCTGTACTAGTATCCCTAACCACTACAACAACTTAGCTTTAGTGAACTGCTGAAGCGCCAACAGTATAAGAACGAGTGTCCGGTTCACCAAATTTGAAAAAAGTTCATTGAATTAGAAAAAAGTTCGTCGAAATCTAGAAAAAGTTCATCAAATTTGAAAAATGTTCATGGAATTAAAAAATGTATTTTTCATTTTTTGTTCGTGATTTCAAAATGTGTTCATAGTTTTGAATTTATTCACTTTTTTAAATTTTGTTCACAATTTTAAATTGTTCAGTGTACATAAAAAATGTTCAATGGGTATTTAAATGATTTTTCAGCGCATATCACAAAATTGTTCAATGTGTAGTTCAAAATTGTTCAGATTATATTACAAAAATGTTCAATGTATAAAATTTGTTCATCTTATATAAAACAAATGTATAAGTATGTTTTAAATTATTTCAATGTATATCACAAAAATGTTCGCTGTGTAGTTAAAAATTGTTCATCGTACACCGAAAAAATGTTCAGTGTATATCTGAAAATCGCTCGTCGTAAATAAATCTTTGTTCATGTTCTCAATAATTGTTCACGTTTGAAAAAATTATGGAATTTGAAAATTTTCATCAATTTTTTTAAAAAGTTCATCGATTTGATAAAAGTTCATTCAGTTTTAAAAATTTTCACGAATTTAAGAAATTAGCATGTTCAATAAAATAAAAAAATGAGAAAAGAAAAGAAAAAAGGAAACAGAAATAAAAGAAAAAAGACGCCCAGAAATCAGCGAGCAATGAAAGCTGGTTTGGTGGGCTCTCATGGCTTACGTAAATAAAAGAACGGAAAATAAGTAAATGGGCACAATAAGTACGGTGGTATGGTGGTTAGTGCGCTGCTGTTTGAATGGAGAGATCACGTGTTCAAGCCCTTACATTCGAAATAAAATTTTTGCTGCAGTTTTTTAACAGAAAGAAAAAGAAGGAAACGGGCCGGCCCAGCACGGCGCGGCGGTGTGCGCCCGTTTGCGGCAACAGAAGAAACGGGCGCTTCAGGCGCCCGTTAGGAAATGCCCATAAACGTGGCTATTGCTGTGGGGCCGTCAAGCGACCCGGGCCCATGCTCTTTGTGTATTCCCCTTTTTATTCTTGATGATTTTTTCTTTATTTCTGTGCTTCTCGTTCGGGCATTTTTTTTTGTGAGGGTAAAGAGTTTTATTCCATAAGAACAGGGTTACAATCGAGAGGCAAAAGTTCCTCTATGCACGGTGGTCCACGATCTAGCCATACAGCAGTCGCATTCTCAATACGACTATACAAAAGCAACTGATCTACTACCCTATTTTGCTCGTTCCGGCATTGACTTCATAGGTCTTCTCTTCTCCTGTGTGTCATTCTTATATCCATTATTCTTTCCTTTCATACTTCACGCTACACCAGCCTTGGGGTATCTTCGGCTCCTGAAAGTATGTTGGGTTGTTCAGCCGGTCGTGCTTCTCCCCGTCACTCCTCATGCTATGGTTGATTAGTACGAAATGGCTACAAAATACTTAATTTGCTGAATTTATTTCATAATTCATATATATTTTAGAGTGAATTGTAGAATACCACCACATTGAAGCATAGGGTTGCAAAAAACACTCTTCTATGATTTGATGCAGAAAACACTGGGTTTAACCATTTGCAGAAAGCACCGACCCGTCTGTTTGGGCATTTTAACCCCGATTATGACAGGCGGGGCCGGGTTTGGTGACGTGGCGTAACGGGCACGATCTGGCGCTGTCTAACGGCGCTATAGTCACATCGTATGCGCCGGCTCGGCCAAAACCGGTTCGAATCGGGACTTGGTTGCCCTCTCTCCTTACTCTCTCGCACCTGGGTCGCCCTCTCTCACTCTTTGTTCTTCTCCCCCGCCGCCGCCCCCACCGTCGGCCGCTGCCCCGCCGCGCCATGGTGTCGTGGAATGACTGCGAGACCAGTGAGGATTCAATCGAGAACGTCACCTCCTCCTACGACGGCATCATCAAGGTCAGTTATGTATAGCCAGAGCTAGGGTTAGGTTTAGGGTTTATGAAATGGGATTTTGAGAATGAGCTCGATCTAAAGCTAGGGCTTGCTTTGTTTATTCCCGCAACTGCCTGCTACCATGCATGATCTGAATTTTAGCAGCATTGACGCAGATGTTAGTGTGTTGTGCGAACATGGCAAGCCGGTGGAGCGCTTTGTTGCATTTGAAGGGATGCACACTGCTAGGAGGTTTCTTGGGTGTGGTGAGAAGGTATGCGTCGGAACCTGCTTAGTGCAAGCTGCTCATTGTTTAGTCTGATCAATGCTTAATGCTTTTTTAGCATGTTGTTTAGCTGTGATACGTTCTTGGTCTTTGTTTAGCTCTGTGTTGTCATTAGTGCATGCTGCTCATTGTTTATTGTGATCAGTGCTTAATGCCTTTTTTACTGAACTTTGCTTGCTCCTACTTAATTAAAATGTTGATGCCAGTGTTCATTGTTTACTAAACTTTGCAAGTGGTGATTGTTTATTTGTTAACGGTGGATGTGTCATGTGCTTGGTGTACAAAACCCTTCCCAAACCTCTTTAAGAGCAAGTATAATAGTGGGCTTATGGCCCGCTTACATGACACTTTTGCCTACGTGGAGGAGAAAGACATGGAAAAATGGTGGGAGTGGGCTCTCATGTAAGAGTCTAGCTATATGTGTACTACTAGGCAAATGCAATAAATACAAAGAAAGGGATAAACAGAAGGTGAAAAAAGTAGTACTCTTATAGCCAACCTTACAGCTAACCTTGTTGTATGCATGACTATAAGTGATGACTATATATGACATGGCAACACCATATAGCCAGCAAGCAGTTGGCTATACTATTAACCATGCTCTAGTAAACATGTTGGTGTTAGCGGTCATTGTTTACTATTAGTAATGAACCTCTTTATACTAATGCTTACAGTCTACTATCGGTGGTGTGTTTTTATGTTAACAGTGGGTATGTCATGTACTTGGTTTACTGAACCACTTTTATTAGTTTGTAGATTCCACTCACTTAGCGTATTCCTTTGTTTCTTGTTTGTTTTATAGGAAGGCATAAATTATGGAGTACTCCCTCCGTTCGAGTTTATTGAGCCCCGAGACCACTTCTCTTGGGCCAAGGCACATAGTAATTTGCTCACATTAATCATTCCATCCCACTCCCAATGTACTCTCTCACATGCCAGCTCTCACATGCAACCAATGGAAAAGCATGCGTGCAACATATTTATTATTCAGCCATGGTACTAGCAACAATGCCTCTCACTACAACCAATGAAATGGGTACATGCATGTAGGTTTCTAAAGCAAGGCTTTATAAAAACGGACGTGCTTGTGCTACTCTTAGGCCTAATAAACCCGAACAAAGGGAGTAGTTCAGTGGATTGCTTTTGAATGAACAGACTCAATGGAGAAGGCATTGGCCAAGTTATGGGATATGTATGAGGAGAGTGAGGCAGCTAGGACTAATAACAATCTTGAGAGTCCCTTTACAATTTAAAACCTGACATAAGAGAAGAAGAAACTACATGATAACTATGAGAAGTTAGTTGCTAATGTGAATGCTCTCATGGATGCCCAGGAGCAGAGGGCTGTGGAGTTAAGCTATCAGCAGGAGTAGAAGGACAGTGTAGATGTGAAGATTATTGAGCTAGACAATTCAGTGGGTAACTTGAAGGCAGAGGTGTCAAAGAAAGAGGAGGAGCATAACAAGCTATAGGAAAAGTATGACACTCTTAAGAACCTCACGGGTGCTCAAGCCAATGTGATTAGGAATATGAAGTTCGATCATTTGAAGGAGAAGGAAAGGCTGATAGAAGAGAGGCATAAATTGCAGTATCACATTTTCGAGCTTCAAAAGTCTAAGGAAAAGATAAAGCTGGCGCTTCAGGGGGTGAAGGCCATCTTAGATGATTAGGGTGCTTCTAGTATGCATTGGTGAACTATTTTGTTGGATCCAGCAACGTTGTAATGTAGATGATAATCATCTATCCAGTACTTTCGTTTGAATCTATGAACCAAGTACTTTAAGTATGTATTTTGTGAACTAGAGTGTTGGATCCAGTTCTGAACCTTGATGAATGATGAATGTTAGTCGAATTTGATGTTATGTGGTGCATGTGCTTAGTATAATTTGATTTTATATGTTTAGGCCATTAGACCAAAGTGATGTTTATTATGTTGGAAGTGTCACCTAGATTCATCGATTCATCAACAAAATGACCCTAAGGCCACCTTAACCCTTGATTCATCGACAAAATGACCCTAGGGGCACCTTGGACCCTCGTTTCACCGGTTCATTGACAAAATGACCCTAGGGTCACCTTAACCCTCATTTTATTGATTGTCGACAAAATGACCCTAGGACCACCTTGGACCCTCAATTCATCGATCTCATATACAGTGGTCTCTCCAACATTGCCTATAATATCCTCATATTCATCTAAGTTGGACTCATCTTTAGTTAGTAGAACATGAAGTTTTCTTTAAGTGCCTGCACCCTCTCAACACTCTTCTGATGCTTGTTAAATCTCTGAATTTCAGTCCTCCTCTTAAGCTCCATAGTTCTTTCCAACTCCTGTTGCTCCAAATCAACATCTCATGCATCGCCTTGATCCATATCAACATCTCCTACATTTTGCCTAAGCAGATGTGTGCTCTGTTATGTGGACAAAAGCTAGATTGGTTGTGGCTCCTGCTCCTCAACTTGTGCAGCTCTCTTTGATTTTCTGGATGGTGACCTTTACACCACCCAATGATCACTGACCTCATATACAATGGTCTCTCCAACATTTCCTATAGGAACCTGCTGCTCACAAACATAACCTATGTTTAAATCTGCAGGTCTAGGCTCACGACGCCTAACTATAGTCAAGTATACTATGTTCTGATCTCTGCTGGCAATGTGGTCTAACATCTCATCAACCTTGTCATCATCACAAATCTCTTCCAAACCTGCTATTCCCAACCCAGCAACCCTCACAAAATACATGTAGTTCTTACATCCATATCCTGATGTCTCTATGAGTGTTGAAGATTGAGAAATGTAATGTCTGAAACACACACAGTCCTTTCCAAATTATCCCTGTCATGAAAGTGGAGTCTAACTTCACAAACGTCTTCAGACAAACTACAAAACAAAGACATTATACATTAATTAAACATTCCACAACAACTACTTAAATTTCTAATAATTAATTACAGTGCATAAATTTCTAATAACTACTACAAACAAAAACAATGAACAACTTAATTATACTACCTAGTTCACAGTGTACACTTTGTAATTATACTGGCTAAATTACACTATCTAATTGACAGGGTACACAGTGTATTTCACATTATAATGCCCATTAAATATTTTCAGATTAACAAGAAATATGTCTGCAAACAGAAAAACCTAATAACCAAATAAAATCTCACATTATTGGGATGGTAGCAGAATGCCCAATTTGTATTAAAACATAACCCTAACCCTACAGTTCATTCGAATCTAACATAGTATGTTGGTAGCAGAATCCCCAAATTGTTTTAGAACTCTAACCCTAGAATCGATAGGAAAGGGGGGAGAAATCTTACTCCACACCGTCGAATCCAGATGCCCACTGGTGGGCCGTGGCTCCCCATCGTAGTGGCCTGCACAACACGGGCGACAACGTAGGCGGCACGATACTCGAGCAACGGCGACAACGCTCTCATCCGCGGGGACTGACTAGGGTTAGAGCTGTCGCACACCTCCTCCACTCGCTTTGGATCCCCGCCGCCATGTAACCTTCCTCCAGTATCTCCTCCGGCGCCATCCACTCTGACGTCGTAGCCAGCCACTCCGCCTCCATCGTCAGGGCTCGCCGTAGCCATGGACGGCACACGGAGACAGAGGAGAGTGGGGAAAGGGGGCATGAAAAGACGAGGTGGAGAAGGAAACCCAAGAAGGATATGCCCTAGCTACGCCGTTAGACGGTGTCAGATCACGTCTGTTACGCCATGTCACCAAAACCAGGCCCCACATGTCACAATCGGGGTTAAATGCCCAAACAGACGGGCCAGTGCTTTATGTAAATGATTAAGCCCGGAATCGGTGTTTTCTGCAACCGTACCCTTCAATGTGGTGGTTTCCTGTAATTCACTCTATTTTTTTAATACTGGAATTCTTTTACTAGTGATCTGTGGTAATTGTATTGGCAAATGAACTGCATTCTTCTGGACTCGTCTGTTTACGTCAATGGTATTACCTCGTCTTCCCAGAAAAGCTTAGGGTTCCTTCACTTCCTGTCAGCGCCGCCGTTGGTCCGCCTCGTCTCCGCTGACCTTGCTGCTATGGGGCTGCGGTGGATCCCGGCTTTTGCCGGCGGGAGGGCTCCGTTTTAGATGTTTTTTTAGTTTTGTTAGGACTTGTGTCCTGCTCAGAAAGGCAAGACGACGTCGCCTCCTTGAAGTTGGAATAGGGTTCTCCCTGTGTAGCCCTCGTTTCGATGATGCGTCTGGCACCGTCGGTGGGCGTATGGAGGCGTGTCTTTGGGGGATCTGTCTTTGGTGGATCTGCTCGGAACTGGTCGTCGTTCTTCTACATTCGTACGTTTTCAGGTTGGATCATTCCGATCTATGCTAGTCTTCATTAATGGCGGTTGTTATTCTGGTGCGCTGGTCCTATGAGGTCTTAGCGTGACGACTCCGACTATCTGGTATAACAAGTTATGCCCAACTCTAGTGAGGGAGCGATGACGGCGATGCGTCTTCCGCTCGCTTTAGTGCTTGTAAGCGTCCCTAGATAGTCTATGAATTTAGATATAATTTTTATTATTTTGATGTTCGTTGTACATCATGAGTAAAGATAAATAGATAAAGTTAGGAAACTGTATCCCGCAAAAAAAAACTGTATCATATTTCTAGGTTTTATATAGTCCACCAATCTCCCTTCAAGAAAAAAATATAGTCCACCAATCGCATTGAGACAAAACCACCAGAAAAATGGCCAGGAGGCGATCGACCGGAGAACTTCGGGTCCCGTCGACGTGGACGGAATCCCGAGCCTGACCCAATCGAGCACGGGACGGGGGGAGTCACTGGTTGGTGCTGGGGCAGTGGGGCTTGCGCGATACGCTTTCAGCGCCGCAGGGCCGCAAGGTGGCACCCCACCCTGTACAATCGAGGTGCTCGACGAAATGTGGAGCCGAACCTTGACGCTCCAGGTGATCGACAGAACACAATGTCTGAGTGGAGCAGCCGTCTTCGGCGTCGGCTGATCGGGCGTGCCCAGTATGCTGCTACACTAGTGCTAGCGCTAGAGTGTTCATTGCTCCGCTGTGGGCTTCCTGTGGCGGCAGCCATTTCCGTGCTGGGAGCGCCGGAGACGGGAGATGTTTGTTGCAGGTGTGGCGCGCTTGGTGGAGAAGACAGGTAGCCATCCCAGTGGACGGTGGATTGAGCGTGAGGCGATCATGGAGCATCTCTGATGATTCCAGTGACTTACTCTTGAGCAGCGATGGTGAGTTGGTGACACAGGCTGTGATCTACGGATCAAGAAACACATCACTCCAGGCTGAACCATCTTTGAGCACTGCAATCTCTTCCCGTGTCCAGGTGTGGCGTCCCTTTTGGGAATCAGATTGTCATCTTTCGCCGTCGAGGAGTTGTCCGTGCCGCTCTTACTTTTCATACCTGTCACTGTTGGCACACAGTACGCATTGTATTCCAAATTAAGTGGCCCTGTAATGTGATGCACTGATGCTTCTGCAAATAGGGGTATCAATCATGTATCTTTGGGTCCTCTTTCTCATAATCGTCTGGGTCCAGCTTTTGTTTGTCCTTTACAGGTTTGCAGCTCGCACCCAACTCCTCAAATCCACTTGAGCATGTAGTACTAGATGCTACTCCCTCCGTTCCTAAATATAAGTTTTTGGAGATATTCCACTATAGACCACATACGGAGTAAAATGAATGAACTACACTCTAAAATGCATCTATATACATCTGTATGTGGTTCATACTGAAATCTCTCAAAAAATTTATATTTAGGAACGGAGGGAGTACTTCGGATTTCATCCGAACATAAACGTGGTTATTGCTGTGGGGTCGTCAGGCGACCTGATCAGCATTCCCTCGGCCCCACGCTCTTTCTGTGTTTCCCTTTTCTTATTAAAGTTTACATGCTGTGATTCTTGTTTGGAGTCTTTCGACATTGACTCCACCGGTCTTCGCACGTGTACCATTCTCGTCTCCACTGCACCAAACAGCCAAGATATCTTTGGCCGCTGGGTTGGGTTGTTCGGTTGTCTGTGCTTCTGCCCATCACTCCTCATGCCATGTTTTTTCTGGTGCGTTGGAGCATCTACAATCAAAATTGCCTAACATGAGTCTCTATATGTCCGTGAACGCATCCGGACACGCCCGCTGCCAGTGACCGAACAGTGCCCATTTTTCGTCTGCAGGCCTACGATCTATGGAGGCCTGGGCATCCTCAACACCGACAAGTTTGCTCGAGCCTTGCGACTAAGGTGGCCATGGTACGAATGGAAGGAGCCTATCAAGCTTTGGGTTGGCTTGAGCAACCCGTGTACCGAGGAAGATATAGATTTCTTCTATGCCTCCACGACAATCATCGTTGGCAATGGTGCAAAAACACTGTTCTGGGACTCCCCGTGGTTGCTTGATCGCAAGCCCAAGGATATTGCCCCTCTTATTTTTCAAGCCTCAAAAAGGAAGAGATTGACGCTTCGTCAGGCCCTTTGAGGGAACGCTTGGATGACCCACATCAAGCATGACACTATTGTCTCCGTCGCACACATCCGGGAACTTTTCTCGCTTTGGGCTCTTGTGCATGACTTCCATCTTGACGATCACGTTGAGGACGACATTGTTTGGAAACATGCTGATGATGGGCAGTACTCGGCGGCCACAGCATATAAGGCGCAATTCCTTGGCCTGACGCACTCGCCCATTCACCACATGGTTTGGAGAGCTTGCCCCCCTAAGGTTAAATTCTTCGCCTGGTTGACCTTGCAAGACTGGAACTGGATCGCCGGCCGGTTGGAGCGGCGTGGTTGGGATAATTGTGGGCTTTGCCCGCTTTGCAAACGTGAGCAAGAATCGGGCATCCACCTCTTCGTCAAGTGCCGCTTCTCCATTAGGCTCTGGCGATCAGTCATCGACAAGTTTGGTCTTGTGCACATGGACACCTCCAATTGGCACCTTGAGGATTCCCTCATGCAATGGTGGGATAGAAGGACCGACATACGAAACCCCAATAGACGAGCGATGGCCTCCCTCACCATGCTCGTCTCTTGGACTATTTGGAACGAGAGAAACGCGCGGGTGTTTCGCAACAAGAGTGCGCCGCCACCTATCCTGCTCCAAAATATCGTGCTCGAGGCAAAACTATGTGTTACGGCAGGTGCTAAGAAACTAGGGCATATTGTTGTACGAGAGTAATTGTCATGCCGTTTTGCAAGGGCGCTTGTAAAAACTCTAAACTCTATTCTCCTCTTATTTAATGGATGAGGCAAATCTTTTGCCTCCGTTTCGAAAAAAATATATTCCCGCATCAAATCCGTGCAATGCATGCAACAACATAAACAAAACAATGTATATCAACATCGAACAAAGTATATAGAACATAGTTCATCAGACAAGATGGGACCCAAAAGATATTGTTCATCAGATTTATACTATAAACAAATAAAAGTAGACAATGCGGAGGCGGCTGGAATTCACCGCTTCTTGGCCAGGCCCTTGCCCTTGCGGTCGGTGGCGCAGCGGTCCATCTCCTCCGTGTACGCATCCGCGGCGGGAGGGTCGTCGTTGTCGTCGTCTGTGCTGGTGGTGCAGCTCTTGGACGGCGGCGGAGGAGGCGTTGCTGCTCCTTCACGTGGCTGGTAGTCTTGGCAGCGGCGGACTCCTTGCCCCTCGCGAGGTGCTCGGACGCCTTGAGCCTGAGGCGGAGCGCCTTCACGTTCTTGCACCGGAGGCGCTTGCGCTTGACTCCGCCATGGTTAGCGAACACCGCATGACCATGCGAAGGCACGGTCGACGTGTTGGAAATATGCCCTAGAGGCAATAATAAATTAGTTATTATTATATTTCCTTGTTCATGATAATCGTTTATTATCCATGCTATAATTGTATTGAAAGGAAACTCAGATACATGTGTGGATACATAGACAACACCATGTCGCTACTAAGCCTCTATTGACTAGCTCGTTGATCAATAGATGGTTACGGTTTCCTAACCATGGACATTGGATGCCGTTGATAACGGGATCACATCATTAGCAGAATGATGTGATGGACAAGAACCAATCCTAAGCCTAGCACAAAGATCGTAGTTCGTATGCTAAAGCTTTTCTTATGTCAAGTATCATTTCCTTAGACCATGAGATTGTGCAGCTCCCGGATACCGTAGGAATGCTTTGGGTGTACCAAACGTCACAACGTAACTGGGTGACTATAAAGGTGCACTACAGGTATCTCCTAAAGTGTCTGTTGGGTTGGCACGAATCGAGACTGGGATTTGTCACTCCGTGTAAACGGAGAGGTATCTCTGGGCCCACTCAGTAGGACATCATCATAATGTGCACAATGTGATCAAAGGGTTGATCACGGGATGATGTGTTACGGAACGAGTAAAGAGACTTGCCGGTAACGAGATTGAACAAGGTATCGGTATACCGACGATCGAATCTCGGGCAAGTACTATACCGCTAGACAAAGGGAATTGTATACGGGATCGATTGAGTCCTTGACATCGTGGTTCATCCGATGAGATCATCGTTGAACATGTGGGAGCCAACATGGGTATCCAGATCCCGCAGTTGGTTATTGACCGGAGAACGTCTCGGTCATGTCTGCATGGTTGCCGAACCCGTAGGGTCTACACACTTAAGGTTCGATGACGCTAGGGTTATAAAGGAAGTTTGTATGTGGTTACCGAATGTTGTTTGGAGTCCCGGAGGAGATCCCAGACGTCACAAGGAGTTCCGGAATGGTCCGGAGGTAAAGATTTATATATGGGAAGTCCTGTTTTGGTCACCGGAAAAGTTTCGGGTTTTATCGGTAACGTACCGGGACCACCGGGAGGGTCCCGAGGGTCCACCAAGTGGGGCCACCGGCCCCGGAGGGCTGCATGGGCCAAGTGTGGGAGGGGACCAGCCCCAGGTGGGCTGGTGTGCCCCCCCCCCCCCCACAAGGGCCCAAGGCGCCTAGAGTTTGGGGAGGGGGTGCTTCCACCTAACTTGGGGGGCAAGTTTCCCCCCTCTCCCCCCTTGGCCGCCACCCTTAGATGGGATTGGGGCTGCCGCACCCCTTGGGGTGGAAACCCTAGAGGGGGTGCACCCCCCCTCCCTCTCCCCTATATATACTTGAGGGTTCTGGGCTGCCAACACATGAGTTTTGACCTCTCCCTGGTGCAGCCCTACCTCTCTCCCTTCTCCTCTCCCGCGGTGCTTGGCGAAGCCCTGCTGGACTACCACGCTCCTCCATCACCATCACGCCGTTGTGCTGCTGCTGGATGGAGTCTTCCTCAACCTCTCCCTCTCTCCTTGCTGGATCAAGGCGTGGGAGACGTCACCGGGCTGTACGTGTGTTGAACATGGAGGTGTCGTCCATTCGGCACTAGGATCTCCGGTGATTTGGATCACGACGAGTACGACTCCTTCAACCCCGTTCTCTTGAACGCTTCCGCTTAGCGATCTACAAGGGTATGTAGATGCACTCTCCTTCCCCTCGTTGCTGGTTTCTCTATAGATAGATCTTGGTGACACGTAGGAAAATTTTGAATTTCTGCTACGTTCTCCAACAGTGGCATCATGAGCTAGGTCTATTGCGTAGATTCTATGCACGAGTAGAACACAAAGTAGTTGTGGGCATTGATTTTGTTCAATATGCTTACCGTTACTAGTCCAATCTTGATTCGGCGGCATTGTGGGATGAAGCGGCCCGGACCGACCTTACACGTACTTTTACGTGAGACAGGTTCCACCGACTGACATGCACTTATTGCATAAGGTGGCTAGCGGGTGCTAGTCTCTCCCACTTTAGTCGGATCGGATTCGATGAAAAGAGTCCTTATGAAGGGTAAATAGCAATTGACATATCACGTTGTGGTTTTTGCGTAGGTAAGAAATGTTCTTACTAGAAACCCATAGCAGCCACGTAAAACATGCAAACAACAATTAGAGGACGTCTAACTTGTTTTTGCAGGGTATGCTATGTGATGTGATATGGCCAAGAAGAATGTGATGAATAATATGTGATGTATGAGATTGATCATGTTCTTGCAATAGGAATCACGACTTGCATGTCGCTGAGTATGACAACCGGCAGGAGCCATAGGAGTTGTCTTTATTTATTATATGACCTGCGTGTCATTGAACAACGCCATGTAATTACTTTACTTTATTGCTAACCGGTAGCCATAGTAGTAGAAGTAATAAGTTGGCGAGACAACTTCATGGAGACACGATGATGGAGATCATGATGATGGAGATCATGGTGTCATGCCGGTGACGATGATGATCATGGAGCCCCGAAGATGGAGATCAAAAGGAGCAATGTGATATTGGCCATATCATGTCACCATTTGATTGCATGTGATGTTTATCATGTTTATGCATCTTATTTGCTTAGAACGACAGTAGTAAATAAGATGATCCCTCATTAAAATTTCAAGAAAGTGTTCCCCCTAACTATGCACCGTTGTGAAAGTTCGTCGTTTCGAAGCACCACGTGATGATCGGGTGTGATAGATTCTTACGTTCACATACAACGGGTGTAAGCCAGATTTACACACGCGAAACACTTAGGTTAACTTGACGAGCCTAGCATGTACAGACATGGCCTCGGAACACAAGAGACCGAAAGGTCGAGCATGAGTCGTATAGTAGATACGATCAACATGAAGATGTTCACCGATGATGACTAGTCCGTCTCACGTGATGATCGGACACGGCCTAGTTGACTCGGATCATGTAATCACTTAGATGACTAGAGGGATGTCTATCTGAGTGGGAGTTCATTAGATGAACTTAATTATCCTGAACATAGTCAAAAGATTTTTGCAAATTATGTCGTAAGCTCGCGCTTTAGTTCCACCGTTTTAGATATGTTCCTAGAGAAAATATAGTTGAAAGTTGACAGTAGCGATTATGCGGACAGTAGAAAGCTTATGTCCTTAATGCACCGCTCAATGTGCTGAACCCCAAACGTCGTTTGTGGATGTTGCGAACATCGAACATACACGTTGTGATAACTACGTGATAGTTCAGTTAAACAGTTTAGAGTTGAGGCACCAAAGACGTTTCTCGAAACGTCGCGGAACATATGAGATGTTTCGAGGGCTGAAATTGGGATTTCAGGCTCGTGCCCACGTCAAGAAGTATGAAACCTCCGACGATTTTCTTAGCTGGCAAACTAAGGGAGAAAAGCTCAATCGTTGAGCTTGTGCTCAGATTGTCTGAGTGCAACAATCACTTGAATCGAGTGGGAGTTGATCTTCCAGATGAGATAGTGATGTCTCTCCAAAGTCATTACCACCAAGCTGCTAGAGCTTCGTGATGAACTATAACATATCAAGGATGGATATGATGATCCTTGAGGTATTCACGATGTTTGACACCGCGAAAGTAGAAATCAAGAAGAAGCATCAATTGTTGATGGTTGGTGAAACCACTAGTTTCTAGAAGGGCAAGAAGGGATACTTCATGAAACGGCAAATCAGCTGCTGCTCCAGTGAAGAAACCCAAGGTTGAACCTTAACCCGAGACTTAGTGCTTCTGTAATAAGGGGAACAACCACTGGAGCAGAATTACCCTAGATACTTGGTAGATGAGAAGGCTGGCAAGGTCAATAGAAGTATATTGGATATACATTATGTTAATGTGTACTTTACTAGTACTCCTAGTAGCACCAGGGTATTAAGATACCGGTTCGGTTGCTAAGTGTTAGTAACTCGAAATAAAAGGCTATGGAATAAACGGAGACTAGCTAAAGATGAGCTGGCGATATGTGTTGGAACTGTTTCCAAGTTTGATGTGATCAAACATCGCACGCTCCCTCTACCATCAAGATTAGTATTAAACCTGAATAATTGTCTTTTGGTGTTTGGTTGAGCATAGACATGATTGGATTATGTCTGTCGCAATACGGTTATTCATTTAAGGAGAATAATGGTTACTCTATTTATTTGAATAATACCTTCAATGGTCTTGCACCTAAAGGAATGGTTTATTGAATCTCGATTGTAGTGATACACATTTTCATGCCAAAAGATATAAGATAGTAATGATAGTACCACTTACTTGTGGCACTGCCATGTAAGTCATATTGGTATAAAACGCATGAAGAAGCTCCATGTTGATGGATCTTTAGACTCACTCGTTTTTGAAAAGTTTGAGACATGCGAGCCATGTCTATTGGTGTATACGCATGAAGAAACTCCATGCAGATGGATCGTTTGGACTCACTTAATTTTGAATCACTTGAGATATGCAAATCATACCACATGGGCAAGATGACTGAAAAGCCTCGTTTTTAGTAAGATGGAACAAGATAGCAACTTGTTGGAAGTAATACATTTTGATGTGTGCAGTCCAATGAGTGCTAAGGCACGCAGTGGATATCGTTATGTTCTTACTTCACAGATGATTTGAGTAGATACTAAGTATATTTACTTGATGAAAAACAAGTTTGAATTATTGAATGGTTCAAGTAATTTTAGAGTGAAGTTGAAGATCATTGTGACAAGAGGATAAAATGTCTATGATATGATCATAGAGATGAGTATCTGAGTTACAAGCTTTGGCACGCAATTAAGACACTGTGGAAATTGTTTCACAATTAATACCGCCTAGAACACCATAGTGTGATGGTGTGTCCGAACATCATGGTTGCACCCTATTGGATATGGTGCGTACCATGATGTTTCTTATCGAATTACCACTATCGTTCATGGGTTAGGCATTAGAGACAACCGCACTCACTTTAATAGGGCACCACATAATTTCGTTGAGACGACACCCTTTGAACTGTGGTTTGGAGAAACCTAAGTTGTCATTTCTTAAAAGTTTGGGGCTGCGACACTTATGTGGAAAAGTTTCAGGTTGATAAGCTCGAACCCAAAGCGGATAAAATGCATCTTCATAGGACACCCAAAACAGTTAGGTAAACCTCCTAATTCAGATCCGAAAGCAATAGGGATTGTTTCTTGAATCGGGTCCTTTCTCGAGGAAATGTTTGTCTCGAGAATTGAGTGGGAGGATGGTGGAGACTTGATGAGGTTATTGAACCATCACTTCAACCAGTGTGTAGCAGGGCACAGGAAGTTGTTCCTATGGCACCTACATCAATTGAAGTGGAAGCTTATGATAGTGATCATGAAGTTTCGGATCAAGTCACTACCGTACCTCGTAGGGTGACAAGGATGCGTACTGCTTCAGAGTGGTACGGTAATCCTGTCTTGAAGGTCATGTTGCTAGATAACAATGAACCTACGAGCTATGGAGAAGCGATGGTGGGCCCAAATTCCGACAAATGGTTAGAAGCCATGAAATCCGAGATAGGATCCATATCAGAACAAAGCATGGACTTTGGTGGACTTGCCCGATGATCGGCAAGCCATTGAGATAAATGGATCTTTAAGAAGAAGACGGACGTGGACGGTAATGTTACCGTCTATGAAGCTCGACTTGTGGCGAAGAGTTTTTCACAAGTTCAAGGAGTTGACTACGATGAGATTTTCTCATCCGTAGCGATGCTTAAGTCCGTCGGAATCATGTTAGCATTAGTTGCATTTATGAAATCTGGCAGATGGATGTCAAAACGAGTTTCCTTGCCAGTCTTCGTAAGGAAAGGTTGTATGTGATACAATCGGAAAGTTTTTGTCGATCCTAAGGATGCTAAAAGGTATGCTGGCTCCAGCGATCCTTCTAAGGACTAGAGTAAGCATCTCGGAGTTGGAATGTGTGCTTTGATGAGATGATCAAAGATTTTGGGTTTATACAAAGTTCATGAGAAACTTGTATTTCCAAAGAAGTGAGTGGGAGCACTATAGAATTTCTGATGAGTATATGTTGTTGACATATTGTTGATCAGAAATGATGTAGAATTTCTGGAAAGCATATAGAGTTATTTGAAAGGTGTTTTTCAATAGAAAAACCTGGAATAAGCTGCTTGAACATTGAGCATCAAGATCTATGAGGATAGATCAAAAAACGCTAAATGGTACTTTCAAATGAGAACATACCTTGACATGATCTTGAAGGTGTTCAAGATGGATCAGTCAAAGAAGGAGTTCTTGCCTGAGTTGTAAGGTATGAAGTTAAGACTTAAAGCTCGACCACGGCAGAAGAGAGTGAAAGGACAAAGGTCGTCCCCTATGCTTCAGATGTAGGCTCTATAGTATGCTATGCTGTGTACCGCACCGGAAGTGTGCCTTGCCATGAGTCAGTTAAGGGGTACAAGAATGATCCAGGAATGGATCATTGGACAGCGGTCAAAATTGTCCTTGGAGTAAATAAAGGACATGTTTCTTGATTATGGAGGTGATAAAGAGTTCGACGTAAAGGGTTACGTCGATGCAAGCTTTAACGCCTATCCGAATGACTCTGAGTAGCAAACCGGATACGTATAGTGGAGCAACCATTTGGAATAGCTTCAAGTGGAGCGTGGAAGCAGCATTTACAATATGACATAGAGAATTGCGAAGTACATACGGATCTGAATGTTATAGACTCGTTGACTAAAACCTCTCTCACAAGTAAAACATGATCAAACCCCAGAACTCATTGAGACTTAATCACATGGTGATGTGAACTAGTTTAAGACACTAGTAAACTCTTTGGATGTTGGTCACATGGCGATGTGACCTATCAGTGTTAATCACATGGCGATGTGAACTAGATTATTGACTCTAGTGCAAGTGGGAGACTGTTGGAAATATGCCCTAGAGGCAATAATAAATTAGTTATTATTATATTTCCTTGTTCATGATAATCATTTATTATCCATGCTATAATTGTATTGAA
This sequence comes from Triticum dicoccoides, assembly GCF_002162155.2. Taxonomy (NCBI): domain Eukaryota; kingdom Viridiplantae; phylum Streptophyta; class Magnoliopsida; order Poales; family Poaceae; genus Triticum; species Triticum dicoccoides. The sequence goes on along the minus strand of NC_041393.1, from coordinate 156,322,379 downwards.
AGGAAACTCAGATACATGTGTGGATACATAGACAACACCATGTCCCTAGTAAGCCTCTATTGACTAGCTCGTTGATCAATAGATGGTTACGGTTTCCTAACCATGGACATTGGATGTCGTTGATAACGAGATCACATCATTAGCAGAATGATGTGATGGACAAGACCCAATCCTAAGCCTAGCACAAAGATCGTAGTTCGTATGCTAAAGCTTTTCTTATGTCAAGTATCATTTCCTTAGACCTTGAGATTATGCAGCTCCCGGATACCGTAGGAATGCTTTGGGTGTACCAAACGTCACAACATAACTGGGTGACTATAAAGGTGCACTATAGGTATCTCCGAAAGTGTCTGTTGGGTTGGCACGAATCGAGACTGGGATTTGTCACTTCGTGTAAACGGAGAGGTATCTCTGGGCCCACTCGGTAGTACATCATCATAATGTGCACAATGTGATCAAAGGGTTGATCACGGGATGATGTGTTACGGAACGAGTAAAGAGACTTGCCGATAACGAGATTGAACAAGGTATCGGTATACCAACGATCGAATCTCGGGCAAGTACTATACCGCTAGACAAAGGGAATTGTATACGGGATCGATTGAGTCCTTGACATCGTGGTTCATCCGATGAGATCATCGTGGAACATGTGGGAGCCAACATGGGTATCCAGATCCCGCTGTTGGTTATTGACCGGAGAACGTCTCGGTCATGTCTGCATGGTTCCCGAACCCATAGGGTCTACACACTTAAGGTTCGATGACGCTAGGGTTATAAAGGAAGTTTGTATGTGGTTACCTAATATTGTTCGGAGTCCCGGATGAGATCCCAGACGTCACGAGGAGTTCCGGAATGGTCTGGAGGTAAAGATTTATATATGGGAAGTCCTATTTTGGTCACCGGAAAAGTTTCGGGTTTTATCGGTAACGTACCGGGACCACCGGGAGGGTCCCGGGGGTCCACCAAGTGGGGCCACCGGCCCCGGAGGGCTGCATGGGCCAAGTGTGGGAGGGGACCAGCCCCAGGTGGGTTGGTGCGCCCCCCCCCCCCCACAAGGGCCCAAGGCGCCTAGGGTTTGGGGAGGGGGGTGCTTCCACCTAACTTGGGGGGCAAGTTTCCCCCCTCTCCCCCCTTGGCCGCCATCCTTAGATGGGATTGGGGCTGCCGCACCCCTTGGGGTGGAAACCCTAGAGGGGGCGCACCCCCTCCCTCTCCCCTATATATACTTGAGGGTTTTGGGGCTGCCAACACATGAGTTTTGACCTCTCCCTGGCGCAGCCCTACCTCTCTCCCTTCTCCTCTCCCGCAGTGCTTGGCAAAGCCCTGCTGGACTACCACGTTCCTCCATCACCACCACGCTGTTGTGCTGCTGCTGGATGGAGTCTTCCTCAACCTCTCCCTCTCTCCTTGCTGGATCAAGGCGTGGGAGACGTCACCGGGCTGTACGTGTGTTGAACGCGGAGGTGCCGTCCATTCGGCACTAGGATCTCCGGTGATTTGGATCACGACGAGTACGACTCCTTCAACCCCGTTCTCTTGAACGCTTCCGCTTAGCGATCTACAAGGGTATGTAGATGCACTCTTCTTCCCCTCGTTGCTGGTTTCTCCATAGATAGATCTTGGTGACACGTAGGAAAATTTTGAATTTCTGCTACGTTCCCCAACACGACGGGGATGGAGCATGCGCGCTGGCGGGAAGAGACGGGCTCCGCCATGGCTGTCGCCCACTGCTCTCACATTGGGCCGCCTTCGCCTCCGACTGTGGCATGCGCATCCGCACGGGGACCGAAGGCACGAGCACCCACCAGTGCCCGGGCGGTGCCGGCGTCAAAGGAAAAGGGGAGATGCCTGCCCTGCTCCGGATCTGAAGCGGCATGGAGCGGGACGGGTGACTGCGGACCGCATTCCGCCGCCGGGATGTGAAGGAGCTGCGGCGAACACGATGGAGCTCGAGCTCCCGTCGGTGTCCAGGCGCGAGCGCTGAGTGGTGATGCGGAGCGCGACCTCCTCCTCATCCAGCGCGTTGTTCCTAGATCCGTCGTTCTCCTCCTTCACGCGACCATCCTAGTCCGTGGGATCGGGCTCGCTGCCGGAGTCCATGCCATACTTGGACATGGCGGAGGGGACGGGATGAATTTTGGAGGAAGCGAAGAAGACGAGTGGACTGAAAGAAGTGAGAGGTTTGACTAGGGCTCGCCCGATGGGGTGGTTTTCTTTTGGGGGTGGCGCGTGCCGTAGCGGGCCGATCAGACGTGGCGCCCGTGTCCGGACACGTGCGGGCGTCCCATATCTGCCCCAGATATGGGCCGGATATGGGGAGTGCGGGTCAGTCCGGACGTTTGGGCAGGATATGGGGCGTCCGTTTGGGTGACGTTTTTTGTCCGGGCAGTGACCGGAAAGCCTGTCTGGACGTTTGGGGCGGGTATGGGGGTCCCGGTTGTAGATGCTATTAGGCTCTCTTCTAACTCTAAAGTGGTCCTTCTCATGAGGAGAAGGTTTAGTGCTTTCGCTTGGACGCTTTAGACTACCTGTAATGAACTTGACATTGAATGGACTATCTCCTCTCACCTTGCTAACTACTCCCTTCGTCCGGAATTCCTTGTCATCAAAATGGATGAAAATGGATGTATCTAGAATTAAAATACATCTATATACATCCATTTTAATGACAAGTATTTCTGGACGGAGGGAGTATATCTCTACATAATCTATCTTTTCAGCAATGGCGTCCTCTAGAAAAGAGAAAGGACTGTCAGGCGGCGTTGGGCATCCTTCGCAAGATCAAACATCTTCAGGGGTTCCTGAGTTTGAGCAAGGCGTTTCTTAGCTGTTCCAGTGCTCATTTCGAGTCGAGATATGTACATTCTTTGCATTTTATTATTTGGTTGGTGAAACTTTAACCATGTGGTTACTTGGCATCTGCTGGTTTTATTAATTTAAAGCAAAAAAAAAATCCTTGTGCCTGTTTTATACTTCCTCCGTTCTGAATTACTTGTCGCTCAAGTGGACGTATATAACACTATTTTAGTGCTAGATACATACATTTGAGCGACAAGTAATTGGGAACGGGGGGAGTAAGAAAAAAGATGCACCACTGTAGTGTTTTTTTAAAACTATCCGACGAAGTTCCTGGGAGGAGGATGGCAAACGAACATTTTTAGTGGCATTTTTAGGTGATAAGTGATGGCAATTTCTGCCCCTTTTGCCACAAAATTTCCTTCTTTCTAGAAACTATCAGTCATCTCTAAAAATATTACTATGCGTCCCCTAAAGAAGTGCGAGCAAAAACGTTTGGAAATGTCACCTCGCCCAACGAACATTCGCTTGCTGTTACTCTAGGGTCTTTGTGTACATGCGGCCTTCTGAAAAGTGAGGCAAGGGAGAAATATATGCAAAGTAAGGGCATCTCGAACGCCGCTCCCGAAACCACCCGCATCCGTCTAGACGCAGCTGTCTGGACCTTGCAAGCTATCCAACGGCGACCCCATCGATCCGTGGAGTAGTCCGAGCCTCCGTCTTCCCGCAAACTGGAACCAAATCAGGGGGCGTCTGCGGGAGTCCGGAGACCAGCCGCATAGGACTCTGACACCCTAGGCCCAACCAAAACTAAGTCGGAGCCCACGCTTTTATAGTTCGTCACAATGTTTCCGCGGCAAAATCCCCTACTCTCCTCTTCCCTCCCACCGCTCTCCACTCAATTCCCGCCCTGTTTCGCTGCCCTCGTCGCTTGGAAACGTACGAGAAGTTGCCGGGGACGACAGTGTTGGAGGATCCGATGATCACGCTTGCCCGGAAGATTAACTCGAAGACATGGCAAAATTGCGGCCTCAATGCAAAGGCAAAGGCGGTACCGCTCAAGAAGGCAAAGGCGGAGGCGGAGGTGGTGGCCGTGGCGATGGACGTGTAGGCGGCGAACGTGGTGCAGGGCGGAGTCTGGGACGCAGGGCCTGCTGTCGTCGTCGACCGTGCAGACGTCGCTCTGGCCGGAGCATTACAAGGCTCCATACTTCTATGCCGCCACGCAGCTCGGTAGCCACTCCCCGACATCTGGCGCCATGCAAGTGCCTTGCTGCGTCAACGTCGACGCGGCACCGCTGCTTTTCTCGGAGTGTGCATCACCAGAGCTTATCTGCACACGGACATTGGGCGTGGAGTAGCTGGGTGCCCGCACATTATTTGATGGTATGCCTAAAGCGGGCGAGCCAAGGTACACGACGTAGATAGGGAGCTGTTTGAGATGATCTACGATGGAGGCGGGGGAGAAGGTTGCTACGAGGACGGGCAAGTGGATGACTTGGAGCCCACCTAGGCCGGCTCATACACCCAGCCGGGCTACACCTAGTCCAGCACGTACACCCAGTCGGGCACGCAGCCGAGCTACACCCACTTTGGCACGTACACCCAGCTGGGCACGGATACACCGGACAGCAGGAGGAGGATGACAAGGACGATGATCCGGATGATTTTGCTGTCGATTCAAAGAAGAAGGGTAGAGGAGAAAGCTTCAACATGTGGGATGACGATTTTTTGTGCGATGTATGGTTGGCCACTAGCATCAATCTTGGCACGGTAGAGCTCAACATTTTGGGCCAACATTCACTCTTGGTTCCATGAACACAAGCATTTCGAGCCTTACTCCAACGGGCTCATCTGCAACCATGGTGCAAAGTCTGTTAACCATCGATGCATCATCCAAGAGGCCATGTCGGAGTATTGCGGCCACTCGAGGCAACTCATCACACGGTGGCCAAGTGGTGCGCAAATCTCCGAGCAAGTGTATTCATCATTTGGCTAGATATGCATTGTTCTCTAGATCATTTGGACGGATATGCACATTGTTGTGTTGGTCACTTGGCCGGATATGCATTGTTGTCTAAATCATTTGGCCAAATACGCAATATGTTGGTCGGATATACATTGTTGTGTTGGTTATTTGGCCGGCTATGCATTGTTGTGTTGGTCATTTTGCCGAATATGCACATTGTTGGTTGGATATGCATTGTTTTACGTAGGACTACTTACAATGTTTTACGTAGTGTACAGATGGACCAATAAAATTGCAGGTAGAAGGATGATCGAGATGCCAAGAGTAAAACTTGGTGGATGGAGCCTATGAGAACCTGTTTACGTGACGTCATTCCCTAATTTTCTGGTGACGTCTGCTAGCATACAAAATGACTGGTCGAGCAGCCCGGCGATCCACGGGGGATGGATGGCCAGAGCGGGTTGGAACGCCCCTGTCGTCGTCGACGGGGGCCCCGAGCGCCCGTCGACGGGATCAATGCACGCTGCTGCTGCTGCTGCTGCTGCTGTCTCTAGGTCTGGCAGGATAAGGCGCGGAACGAGGAAATAGGCCCTGGCTGCGGCTGGCCCGCCCGGCTCTGCTCCCCCCAGCAGTGCCCGTCTGTTGTTCGAACAAATGCCTCAGCGGCCAGTACCTAACTACGGCACGGCAGTTAATGGCCGGAGAAGAGCCAAGACCAAGTCACGAGCGGCGATGGCCGCTCCACGGAACGGTGGTTTGCACGCCGGAGCGAAAATGTCAAACGACGGCGACGCTCGAGGCGCCGAGGAGGTCGGAGGTGACTTCGCCGGAGCCGAGTGGATGGCACGGTAGGACGTTCCTGTCAAGGTGGCTTCTGAACGCCGGTGTGAACCCACGGTGTGTGTGGTGGTCGTGTGCCAGTCAGCAGTCAACACACCCTCTCCGCTTACCGTCGCTGTCTACAGATTCCATTTCACTGCCTCCTGGTACCAGGTACCCTACTGGCTAATTCCTGCTTATTCATGTGTTCCAACCCAAATTACCCAGCAACCCAACTCGATGCCGGAGTATTTTACAGTTGAGATGCGTGTTAATTTGTTCATTATTGTTTGGTGTATTAGGCTCTCTTCTAACTCCAAAGTGGTCCTGAAGAGATCATATATGCATATATCACATCCCCTCAATCTGGATGCGAGCATCATATACATAGCTGTGGGGCCTTACCTTGTTTCTTTCCTTTGTTTAACTGACTTCGCCGGTCTCCCCCCATCTTTTGTTCACTGTTCACACACCGTTCACACCATTATTGAACTCGGCTGTCCTTGAAGCGCACAAGGTGACCCTCACTAGTCTGAGCAGCAGCCGTCGCTCTGGATACAAGCTCAAGGCCGCAAGCTCAGCTAGGCTAACGGGGCAGGCATTCCGTGTGAGCAACTGAGCATTGCGAAGCTTCCCCATTCTTAGGTATGATCCTTACTCTCTCTTCCTCTGCTCGGCTCTTCGACATGGATACATAAGTTCCAGCGCCAATTTTCTGCCATTTCTCCGCTTGCAGTTAATCTTACCAGTTACCCTGATCTGGGTACAAGCTCAAAGCTCATGCCATGATTGAGGGCGGCTCACACATGCATCCTCAGCTGGGGAACGCTCACACGGCGAACAGCGAGCAGCCTGAGCCGGCCACCATACCGATGAACGGCATGGCTGCTTCGGGGCCAGGCAATGGCCAGATGGCAGATGAAGCAGCCGCCGGCGGAGTGACGGAGGATATCGAGGCGGCCGGCGACAACAATGGGCAAGGTCCGCCCAACAGGTCAGCACGCCATGGATCCAGCATCAAGGATGATTTCGAGTTCTTGTGGAGGCTGCGGAAGTATCTGCTACTTCTGGCGGTGTTGGCCGTTGGTGTCACTTACAATGCTGGGTTGAGCCCGCCGGGGGGATTTCAGATGGACAGACTTGACCGCCATGCCGGTGATCCTCTCCTCCCACTTAGGTTCTTCCGGCGATACGAAGCCTTCTTTTACTGCAACGCCACAGCCTTTGCTGCTTCTCTAGTCTTGATTATCTTGCTCCTGAGTAGGGGAGTGGCGAGCAAGCATGTCTGGCTTCGCTCCATGCAGTTTACCATGATACTGGATCTTTTCAGTCTCATGGGGGCATATGCCGCGGGGAGTTGCAGAGCACTAAGGTCTTCCGTTTACATATTGGTGCTGGTCTGTTCTGTTTTCGCCTATGTTGTGGTTCATATCCTGTTGTTTATGAGGGCAGTTCCGCAGCCGTTAAAAGATCAGGTGCAGAAAACCCGGGATCTCATTCTGAAGAAGCTGAAACGCATGCTAAAAAAGGTGCCATCTATTTGCCCTGTCTCTGATCCTGACGGGCAAAGGAGCAACCGAGATTACGCAAGGGAAATCGAGGAGGCTCGCAAGTTCATATTGATGCTTGCAACTTTTGCTGCTACTGTCACATACCAAGCTGGGATAAGTCCACCTGGTGGCTTTTGGGGTGCAAATAATCCTGAACACCGTGCAGCTACTTTTGTTCTCCGCAAGCACAATCTCCTCCGCTTCAATATCTTCACGTGTTGCAATGCGACCTCTTTTGTGGCGTCTTTGGTCACAGTCATACTGCTTCTGAGCACGGAACTGAGCACGCATGGGATAAGGACTCAAGCGCTGTCTGTGTGTGTCGTGGCTGTTCTGCTGGGGCTCATTGGTGCTTATGCTTCAGGGAGCTGCAGGGATGTTGCAACATCGTTGTCAGTGATACTCATAATTGCTGTGGTTCTAATCTGTGTTCTGATTCTTGTTATTTGCCTTCATTGCAAAGCTGTAACAGAGTGGGTGGATAGGGTGCTGAAGCCAACACTTGACAAAATGATGAGTACACTGTCATTGGGGCAAGATGATTCTCCAAGAGCTCACCAGCAATGTACAGATTGTCAGAGAACGCACCATCAAGATACAGAGCTTGTTTCTCAGAGAACTCACCAGCAAGATACAGATCTTGATTCTCAGAGGATTCACCAACAAGATACAGAGCTTGACTCTCAGACAAGTCAGCAGCAACATACAGAACTTGATTCTCAAAGGGTTCCCCAGCAAGATACAGAGCTTGATTCTCCGACAACTCACCAGCAAGCTACAGAGCATGTAGGTCGAGATACAGAAGTAGAAGGTGTCATGTCTAATTTGCAATGCTACTCTGCTGACAGCAATCTTGTATCAACTGGGGATGTGAGATCTGTATCAGCCAGTGATTTGGATAACATGGAGGACATCATGCCAACAACACTACGTCAATCTCATGATCAGAGTGAACATGCTGCAATTAAAGTTGTATGCTCATCATCAACAGATGCCCTAACTACCGAGGAAGTTCCATCCGACAACTTGGAAATACAACCTGCTAGCGGTCAGCAGGTTGCAATCCCCATGGCACTATCATCAAGTAACGGTGGAAATTCTGTCCAAGGTATTTTACCGTTGCAGGGCTCGGTGGACGAAGATGCAACATCTGGTAACCTGAGAATAGATGCTGATGATCTGGCAATGGAATGTGAATTACCCGACAGCCATGTGGACAGCACAGAACAGCATGCTCAGCAAATGTCCAATAACCCTACTGGTGCAGATGATGGTGAGGTTAGATTACCTATCGACAACACTACCAATGATCAAGCCCCACAGCATCAGAGATGTATTAAATGCAGCTATCGAAATCCAGATGATGCTCCCCCGCAAAAAAAAAGAAATCCAGATGATGCTTTTCTGAAGAAGTCACGCACTTACCTATTGCTTCTTGCAATTCTTGCAGTGTCTTTGACATATCAAGCTGGTTTAAATCCACCAGGTGGCTTCTGGACATCAAATGTCACTAAGCACTCTGCTGGTGATCCCATTCTTGGGGACAGTGGTCGCGTCTGGACATCAAGTGGCACTAAGCACTCTGCTGGTGATCCCATTCTTGAGGACAATTATCATAAGAGATACCTTGCCTTCTTTTATTTCAATGCCACTGCATTTGCAGCCTCCCTTGTCATGATCCTTATGCTCCTGAGCAGGAGGATGAGCAACAAGGTTATAAAACGACGGGCACTACAGACAGCAATGATAACCGATTTGCTTGCTCTAATGGGGGCCTTTGCTGTTGGGAGTTGCAGGGAGAAGACAAAATCCATTTACATATCAGTGTCGATATTTATCGTGGTTGCATATGTTCCTCTCCATGTTTTAGTGTTTAGGCATAATGGATGGTTGAAAGCGTGTGTTACGCAGAGGATGAAGTTTGCACCACCTCAGACAGACAATGAGTCAAGAGATGCTAAGGAGAAGGACTTGGCGCGGAGGCGGAATTTGCTCTTTATTCTTGCAATTCTGGCGGCAACTGTCACGTACCAAGCTGGCCTGAACCCTCCAGGAGGCATTTGGCCTGATGAGAACAGTAAGGGTGGCAAACCAGGCAATCCAGTTCTTCAAGACAGCCACCCAGAGCGCTATGATGTTTTCTACTACTCGAACGCCGTCTCATTTGCGTCATCTGTGGCTGTCATCATTCTTCTTGTTAATAGGGAATCATGTGAGGATGGAATCAAGTCGTACGCAATCCGTGTGTGCTTGGTAGCGGGTTTGCTGGGCCTCCTGATTGCTTATTCTGCAGGAACCTGCAGGAAAGCGAGACCGGTAATATATCTTATTGTCATAGCCTCTGCAGCTCTAACATGCCTTGTGATTCAAGTACTTGTACTACAAGATGCATTAGATGGGCCACTGACCAGGTTAAGGGGCCGGTTGCGGAAGATTCTTCATCTAGAGCCTGACTCTGAGACACCGCTGGAAAGTTCAGATGAAGAAAACAAGGAACGTAATGCTCAGGGGTCAGGCACCCTTATCAGTGAGGAGACGGAAAAGAAGAGACAGAAGTACTTGATGCTTCTTTCGGTTCTTGCTGCATCCATTGCGTACCAAGCCGGTCTAAACCCGCCTGGTGGCTTCTGGCCTGATGACACTCCCAAAAATGGTTACAAGGCTGGCAACCCGGTACTTAAGGACATAAACTCCTGGCGCTACATGGTATTCTATGTCTTCAATTCCATCTCTTTCATGTCATCTATTGCCGTAGTCATGCTTCTGCTGAGTAAATCTGTGAGACAGAAGAAGGTTCCGCTCCAAGCATTGCACTTCATCATGATACTGGACCTGTCGGCTCTGATGACAGCTTATGCAGCTGGAAGTTGCAGAAAGTTCAGGACTTCAATATTCATCCTCGTGGTAGTATGTTGTGTGCTGGTGTACCTTCTGTTTATTATTATCTTGTCAAGTGGCATAGCAAGATGGCTGAAAAAACAGAAAAAGAAGGTGGCTTCCTTGCTGCTGGAGCCTAGCCATGCCGCTGCAACTTCAGCATGACACCGGACCTGAATGGAATGTTTGAATATCTTTCTTCTCCCCATTGTAATATGTTCATTGTAGTTCAAATGGAACCCATGAATTCTCAGTTGTATGCTTTTATTCAGGATAAAAGCATTTTTTTTCTTTGTTCTTGAAGAAATATTTTGTTATCACAGAGATCTTCAGGCTGCGATGAAGTATCCCCTTAGTTAAGACGTAGTTGACCTCACCTATGGTATGGAAGTATGGGCTGGATGTAGAGGTGGGGCATGCTTAGAGTTGTGTTTTGTCTGTAATGAGTTGGTTTGATGAAGAAAGTTTGCAACTCTGATTCTCTTGTGCTTCAGTTAAGTCCAAGTGGCGCATGCATGTACGTACATGCAAATGAATTGGCCTTTTTGCATGATCAGTTTTGAAGAACTGTCTTATTATTTGCCCTTATTTTGGCATTTGGAGTAGTATTTAGTAACAAAATAGGGCATGTCTGCATCAAATAAGGGCAAATAGCTGAATTTCGTTTGAGTAATTGCTGGCTTCAGTGTCTCTTCAACCAATTTTAGATTTGAACTGTTGCTTTTTATATGTTGCATTAGCCTGCTAAGACAGAAAAGGTTGAGGTGTGTTCTGTCTCCAATCTGGTTAGCAAGCAGTTTCTCCATTAAAAGTTCCGACCATCGCCTGAGCAAAAGAGCAAGCTTGACTCCATATGTCATGAGTAATGACATGTGGAAAGGCTATTTCAGACACACATGATACATTGCCAGGTACAACTATGATTCCTATAATACTTTAGGGGTGTCATTCTCAATTACTCCCTCCGTTCCAAAATAGATGACTCAACTTTGTACTAACTTAGTATAAAATTGAGTCATCTATTTTGGAACGGAGGGAGTATATCTCAACCGTGTGCCTTTATTTAGCAGTAGTTCTGTTCAGATTAGGAAAGTAAAGGATCACAACTATGTCGAATTTCCGCATGTTTTTTTCCAGCACTACTTATTCTGAGATCTCTCCTCTGTTGTTGTTCAGCAGGTTCAGTGAAGCTATGCCTTTTCTTCTTCAGGATACTACTAGTTACCTTTTGAGGGCTAACACATACACACACAAAAAAAAGGAGAACAATTAAATGGCGGGGATGCCGACAACTCTCGTCAGGTAAAACGGCGGTCTTCAGTCACCAAATAATTTCGTCACTAAGGTGCGTCTACTTTTAAATTCCCTCACTCTGATTTCATGGTTGTTGCTTTCTGGTTCGCCCTTTTTCAACATTCTCTTTGCTGTGTGCTTTAGCATTTGAAAGTCCGTCCTAGACTTTAGCATTTGTCAAAAATTATGGCGGGCCTTGTTCCGCTGGACGCTAGTAGTAGTATACCTTGGTGTGTTCCATCTTCCATGTGGACTGCACATGCTACCCCCTCGAGTGACGGGGCTTGGTGTCGCTGCAGTCCCTGAGATACCGAAGGCCTTTGATGGCGCCATCAAGAACACGGCGAGGAGCTCCTCCAGTCCATGTGACATGTGCTGTTGCACTGTGCCCTGTGCATTTTTTTCCTGTGTAGGGTTCACAAGAGGGGACGATTTTCAAGTACAGTAATTCGTAGTGGTGGCACAGCATTGGCATGGCCCCGTTGATGATGGTGATGGTGGCTTTAGGAGATTAGTTTGCCTGGTTGTCAAAACCTTTACCTTTTTTTTATCAGGATTGGGTGTCACACTGTACACAAATAGCCATGCTAATGGCAAACCATTGACCTAGCTAAGCTAAGAGGGCTCCAGAAGGCAAAGGTTCAAAAATGTAGAGTGGTTTCATAAGTCATAACGTTGGAACTTGGGATTCTGGGGAAGCTGGAATCGACAGTGTTGTCAATAATCTGCGGAGACGGAGATAGTTCTTCTAGGCCAGGAAACAGGAGCATCTGGGAATAGGCCGTGAGTGTCCCACTGCATAAGTTGAGAGCAGAAGACACTTGTATATGATACAGTGCTAGTGTGCAATGTTTTCCTTCTTATCTCTAGGTGTTGATCTTCTTCAGCATTTTTCCAAACCCGGGACCATTTTCTTCAGAAACGTTTGCCCACTTCGGTTCATGAACATGCTCCGGCATCCGCATTCATTGGATGCGAACAAAGTCGTAACGCCATGTTGATTTCGACGGCAGCACCGCGAAGCCATATGTGTCTGCATGCTCACCACGTAATTAAACAAAGCCGTCTAATTAGGCCCGTCGCGTCACGTGCTCTTTGGCAAATCAGAGGATGGATGCATTGGATGCCGGCCTTTCTGACTGTTGCATTGCGTTGCGCTGCGTTCTCCTAGAGAGAAGATTTTTCTCAAGATTCCAAGGTCCCCACATTGATCTTCGTTCGTCTCAGTGAGCCCAGCCCCCACAGAAAACTCAAAACTCTGTGTGGTCACATGGACATGGCTTGCTGGGTTCACTCTTCTCGGAACAATCTGCCCAGGCCACACAGCACTGTAGTTTCAAACAAAGAAGCAGGCACATGCCACTGGGGCTACACTGATAATCTATGCACAATGACATCTTGTACTATTAAGTTATTTCAAAAAACATCTTGTAAAAGATGCAAGCAAGTTAAGAAGATGCAAAGCACCATCTGTAAGACTGTAACTAAACAGATCTTCTTATCCGATTGCCTACCCTCGGATCTCGACAGTGGAAGGCGCAATGCGCGGGTCTTTTGATTCGTCGAGACTCGGTGGGTTTAAGTCCACTCAAGGTGAGCAATGTCATGACTTTTGAGTTAAGATGCAGATATTAGCAGCACCGTTTTATGATGGTCCCGCTCTTAATGCTATGAACTGCTGTAGGCTGCTATCATCATCACTGCCCTGCAAGACTATGATGCCGAACCCGCTTAATTCGCACACTGGCGCAACTCTAATTCATGGGGTCCAACTGAAATGGACCATGTGATGTTTATAGAGAAGGAAAGAAAAAAAAACTCAATGGGCAATGCCATTCGCATTTTCACAAAAAAATGATTGCGCTGGGCCACCCTGAATGGCACTTGGATAGCCGGTACCACGCCTACTGATTGGTGATGTTTTGAGACGGTGGTGATGAGCTTAGGTTTGGTTTTAGAATAGTAGGGTGTGTCAGTGTGAGGGGATAATGAGCATGTGGTCTTGCGCACTGCTCGATCCGTTTGTGTTTTGTCATGAGGAAGATGCTTTGACCTACAAGTGTGATTTGATCCTGGAATTTACTCGGTGCGCCCACTGTATGATATTGTAGTTAACGGTATCTTCCTAGTTGTTACTCCCTCCGTCCTATGATATAAGAACGTTTTTGACACTAATGTAGTGTTAAAAACGTTCTTATGTTTTAGGACAGAGGGAGTAGTTTTTTATAATTGAAAGTTACTACCATCTCCGAAAAATGGTGTTAGGGTTTTTGTCGCTCAATATATCTAACGAGATACGCTGTCACAAAAGTAAATACAAACATGATGTCCTCTATTTCCTGGCATGAGCGGCAAATTTGACCATGTTGTTTGCATATTGTGGGTGGCCTTAGAATGACGAGAACCGAAATTTCATGATAAAATTGCTCTTAGAAATGACGAACAGATGAGATATTAGCGTCATTTTACCTCAGTCTACCTTCTTACTGTTGCAGGCTGCTATTATCACCTGCCTTGCTATATTGTGAAGCTGAACCCGCTTAATTTCCGCTAAATTTGCACGGCCTCACAACTCCAATTCATGGGGTATATACAAAAACTCAATGGGCCATGTCTTGTCCTTTTTAAAGAAAAAAAATGAAGTCCTGTGTGGTCACTACATGTGGTCCACCCTGAATGGCACTTGGATTATTGGTTCCACCTACTTGACTCTTAGACATCTCCAACGTTAACCCATAAATTTTCTGCCGCATCCGTATCCGTAGACTTGGTCCCCCTGTTCGTGGACACATATGCCGGTGGACGTCATTCAACCATAGCCGCATACATCCGGCCAACAATTAAAACCAACCTCACGAAATTCCATCAAACCGGACGGATTTCATTCAAGTTTGGATATAATTTATATAAAAGGATCGATATTTCGATCGTTTAACTAACAAATAGAAAAAAACTCAACCCTATATCGGACGACCACCTCGTACGCGGGGCCACCCTGTCCTGCCGCACCACCATCTCCGTCGATGTCGCTGCCGTCGTCATCGTCATCCCTCCAGCGGCGGAACGACGCCGGAGGGCCGCGGCAGCCTTGTTCGGCAACTGCCTGCCGCTCGCGAAGGAGCCGCTCCGCCTCCTGTTGTGTCGTGCGGAGTGCCGCCGCGGCTACTGCCAACGTGGCCTTTGGAGCCCTGGCGGTGGCCTTGCCGCGATCGGCGTTAGCGGAGCAGTCTCTAAGCGACTACTCCTCGCCGATCTTAGCTAGCGAGCTCGCCGTCAAGGTGGCGGCGATGCCTGGCGGCCATCTCCACGGTGGTCACGAAGCGGACGAGTGCCCACGCGGCGACGAGGTTTGGGTCGTTGCGGACCTAGTCCGGTGCCACGCCGCTTTTGGCGAAGGCGGAGGGTGACTGGCATTGCGCTGGTCGTACCTCACCTGCTGTCGAGTCGTGCGGTCCGCGTTAGACACGACGACCCTCGATCCTGAGGGACCGCCGTAATCGCCTCCTCCGAGGTAGTGGAGGAGGCTGCCCCGCGCCTTCTTGATCGCGGACGACAACTCCTCCTTGACGGTGAGGCGGCGACAACGGCGCGTCGATGTGGCCATAGCGGTTCCATGGCGGGGACGCGGGCTCCTCCTTGACCCGGCGTTGATGTCAACTACACAACCTTCTTCTTGTAGACGTTGTTGGGCCTCCAAGTGCAGAGGTTTGTAGGACAATAGCAAATTTTCCTCAAGTGGATGACCTAAGGTTTATCAATCTGTGGGAGGCGTAGAATGAACATGGTCTCTCTCAAACAACCCTCCAACCAAATAACAAAGGGTCTCTTGTGTCCCCAACACATCGAATACAATGGTAAATTGTATAAGTGCACTAGTTCGGCGAAGAGATGGTGATACAAGTGCAATGTGGATGGTAGATATATGTTTTTATAATCTGAAAATATAAAAACAGCAAGGTAGCAAGTAACAAAAGTGAGCGAAAACGGTATTGCAATGCTTCGAAACAAGGCCTAGGGTTCATACTTTCATTAGTGCAAGTTCTCTCAACAATGATAACATAATTAGATCATATAACAATCCCTCAACGTGCAACAAAAGAGTCACTCCAAAGTCACTAATAGCGGAGAACAAACGAAGAGATTATTGTAAGGTACAAACCACCTCAAAGTTATTCTTTCCGATCAATCCATTGGGCTATTCCTATAAGTGTCACAAACAGCCCTAGAGTTCGTAGTAAAATAACACCTTAAGACATAAATCAACCAAAACCCTAATGTCACCTAGATACTCCAATGTCACCACAAGTATCCGCGGGTTTGATTATATGACATGCATCACACAATCTCAGATTCATCTATTCAAACCAACACAAAGGACTTCAAAGAGTGCCCCAAAGTTTCTACCGGAGAGTCAAGACGAAAACGTGTGCCAACCCCTATGCATAAGTTCACAAGGTCACTGAACCCGCAAGTTTATCACCAAAACATACATCAAGTAGATCACGTGAATATCCCATTGTCACCACAGATAAGCATATGCAAGACATACATCAAGTGTTCTCGAATCCTTAAAGACTCAATCTGATAAGGTAACTTCAAAGGGAGAACTCAATCCATTACAAGAGGTAGAGGGGGAGAAGCATCATAAGATCCAACCATAATAGCAAAGCTCGCGATACATCAAGATCGTGCCATCTCAAGAACACGAGAGAGAGAGAGAGAGAGAGAGAGAGAGAGAGAGAGAGAGAGAGATCAAACACATAGCTACTAGTACATACCCTCAGCCCCGAGGGTGAACTACTCCCTCCTCATCATGGAGAGCGTCGGGATGATGAAGATGGCCACCGGTGATGATTCCCCCCTCCGGTAGGATGCCGGAACGAGGTCTAGATTGGTTTTTGGTGGCTACAGAGGCTTGCGGCGGTGGAACTTCCGGTCTAGATTTCTTTTCGTGGGTTCATGTATTTATAGGAATTTTTGGCGTCGGGAACGAGTCAGGGGGGTCTCCGAGTCAGCCACGAGGTAGGGGGTGCGCCCTCCACCCTCGTGGTTGGCTCGGGAGTCTTCTGGCCCAACTCTTTTGCTTCGGGGACTTCTTCTGGTCCATAAAAAATCCATAAAAACTGGCAGGTCAATTGGACTCAGTTTGGTATTCCTTTTCTATAAAAATCAAAAACAAAGAACAAAACAAAAAACTGGCACTGGGCTCTAGGTTAATAGGCCCAAAAATCATATAAAATAACATATAAATGCATATAAAACATCCAAGATGGATAATATAATAGCATGGAACAATCAAAAATTATAGATACGTTGGAGACGTATCAGGCATCCGATCTGGACGCCACGATGGTGTGGGGGCTGATACGTCTCCAACGTATCTATAATTTTTGATTGTTCCATGCTATTATATTACCCCTTTTGGATGTTTATGGGCTTTATTTTACACATTTATATCATTTTTGGGACTAACCTACTAACCGGAGGCCCAGCCCGTATTGCTGTTTTTTTTGCCTATTTCAGTATTTCGAAGAAAAGGAATATCAAACAGAGTCCAAACGGAATGAAACGTTCGGGAGCGTGATTTTTGGAACGAACGTGATCCGGAGAGCTTGGAGTGCAAGTCAAGAAGCAGCCGAGGGCTCCACAAGATAGGAGGCCGCCCCCCTGTAGGGCGCGCCCCCTGTCTCGTGGGCCCCTCGGGCAGCCACCGACGTACTTCTTCCTCCTATATATACCTACGTACCCCGAAAACATCCAGGGGCACCACGAAACACAATTTCCACCACCGTAACCTTCTGTATCCGCGAGATCCCATCTTGGAGCCTTCGCCGGCACTCTGCCGGAGGGGGAATCGACCATGAAGGGCCTCTACATCAACATCCTTGCCCCTCCGATGAGTTGTGAGTAGTTTACCACAGACCTACGGGTCCATAGTTATTAGCTAGATGTCTTCTTCTCTCTTTTCGGATCTCAATACAATGTTCTCCCTGCTACCTCTTGAGCACTAGTTGGATTTCCCCGAAGAGGAGAGGATGATGCAGCAAAGTAGGGTAAGTATTTCCCTTAGTTTTTGAGAACCAAGGTATCAATCTAGTAGGAGACCACGCACAAGTCCCTCGTACCTACACAAAACGATAGCAACTCGCAACCAATGCTTAGGGGTTGTCAATCCCTTCACGGTCACTTACGAGAGTAAGATCTGATAGAGATAATATTTTTGGTATTTTTGATAGATAGATGCAAGGTAAAAAGTAAAGGCAAAGTAAAAACAAAGCAAGTAAATTAAGTGATATATATATTGATATGATGATAATAGACCCGGGGGCCATAGGTTTCACTAGTGGCTTCTCTCAAGAGCATAAGTATTCTACGGTGGTGAACAAATTACTGTTGAGCAATTGACAGAATTGAGCATAGTTATGAGTATATCCAGGCAATGATCATGTATATAGGCATCACGTCCAAAACAAGTAGATCGAAACGAATCTGCATCTGCTACTATTACTCCACTCATCGACCGCTATCCAGCATGCATCTAGAGTATTAAGTAAAAACAGAGTAACGCCGTAAGTAAGATGACATGATGTAGAGGGATAAATTCATGCAATATGATAAAAACCCCATCTTGTTATCCTCTATGGCAACAATACAATACGTGCCTTGCAACTCTTTCTGTCATTGAGTAAGGACACCGCAAGATTGAACCCAAAGCTAAGCACTTCTCCCATTGCAAGAACTACCAATCTAGTTGGCCAAACCAAAAAGATAATTCGAAGAGACTTGCAAAGATAACTCAATCATACATAAAAGAATTCAGAGAAGAATCAAATATTTTCCATAGATAATACTGGATCATAAACCCACAATTCATCGGTCTCAACAAACACATCGCAAAAAGAAGATTACATCAAATAGATCTCCACGAGAGAGGGGGAGAACATTGTATTGAGATCCAAAAAGAGAGAAGAAGCCATCTAGCTACTAGCTATGGACCCGAAGGTCTGAAGTAAACTACTCACACTTCATCGGAGGGGCTATGGTGATGATGTAGAAGCCCTCCGTGGTGGATGCCCCCTCCGGCGGAGCTCCGGAACAGGCCCCAAGATGGGATCTCGTGGATACAGAAGGTTGCAGCGGTGGAATTAGGTTTTTGGCTCCTATTCTGATCGTTCGGGGATATGTAGGTATATATAGGAGGAAGGAGTATGTCGGTGGAGCTCCGAGGGGCCCACGAGGTAGGGGGGCGCGCCCAGGGGGCGCGCCCTCCACCCTCGTGACCTCCTCGGACACTGCTTGGAGTAGGGTCCAAGTCTCCTGGATCACGTTCGGTTGGAAAATCACGATCCCGAAGGTTTCATTCCGTTTGGACTCCGTTTGTTATTCTGTTTCTTCGAAATACTGAAAAAGGCAAAAAACAGCAATTCTGGGCTGGGCCTCCGGTTAATAGGTTAGTCCCAAAAGTAATATAAAAGTGGAAAATAAAGCCCAATATAGTCCAAAACAATAGATAAAGTAGCATGGAGCAATCAAAAATTATAGATACATTGGAGACGTATCAGGCATCCCCAAGCTTAATTCCTGCTCGTCCTCGAGTAGGTAAATGATAAAAAAGATTTTTTGATGCGGAGTGATACTTTGGCATAATTTCAATGTAAATCTTCTTAATTGTGATATGAATATTCATATCCGAAAGATTCAAGACAAAAGTTCATATTGACACAAAAATAATAATACTTCAAGCATACTAATCAAAGCAATCATGTCTTCTCAAAATAACATGGCAAAATAAAGTTCATCCCTACAAAATCATATAGTTAGGCTATGCTTCATTTTCGTCACACGAAGATGTTCCCAACTTCTATACCTCCGATGACAAGCCAAGCAATTGTTTCATACTTAAATAATCTCAAACTTTTTCAACCTTCACACAATACATGAGCGTGAGCCATGGATATAGCACTATGGGTGGAATAGAATATGATGATGGGATTGTGTGGAGAAGACAAAAAAGGAGAAAGTCTCACATTGACGAGGCTAATCAACGGGCTATGGAGATGCCCATCAATTGATGTCAACACGAGGAGTAGGGATTGCCATGCAACGGATGCACTAGAGCTATGAATGCTCAACAAAAGAAAACTAGTGGGTGTGCATCCAACTCGCTTGCTCATGAAGACCTAGGGCATTTGAGGAAGCCCATCGTAGGAATATACAAGCCAAGTTCTATAATGAAAAATTCCCACCAGTATGAAAAGACAACTTATGAGACTCACTACATGAAGAACAAGGTGCTACTTTGAAGCACAATATATGAGACTCACTACATGAAGAACAAGGTGCTGCTTTGAAGCACAAGTGTGGAAAAAGAGATGGTAGCATTGCCCTTTTTTTCTTTTTTTGGGGGGCCTTTCTTTTTTTCTTTTTGGCCTTTCTCTATTTTTTATTTGGGCAATGCTCTAATAATGATGATCATCACACTTCTATTGATTACAACATAAGGATTACAACTCGAAACTCAGAACAAGATATGACTCTATATGAATGCCTCCGGCGGTGTACCGGGATGGTGCAATGAATAAAGAGTGACATGTATGAAAAATAAGGCATGGTGGCTTTCACACAAATACGATGTCAACTACATGATCATGCAATGGCAATATGACAAAAGTAATGTATATCATGATGATGATGATGGAAGTTGCATGGCAATATATCTCGGAATGGCTATGGAAATGCCATGATAGGTAGGTATGGTGGCTGTTTTGAGGAAGATATAAGGATGTTTATGTGTGATAGAGCATATCGTATCACGGGGTTTGGATGCATCGGCGAAGTTTGCGCCAACTCTCAAGGTGAGAAATGGCAATGCACGGTACCGAAGAGGCTAGCAATGGCGGAAAGGTAAAAGTGCGTATAATCCATGGACTCAACATTAGTCAAAAGAACTCATATACTTATTGCAAAAATATAGAAGTCATCAAAAATTCAAGTACTACGCGCATGCTCCTAGGGGGGGGGGGGGTTAGATTGGTAGGAAAAGACCATCGCTCGTCCCCGACCACCACTCATAAGGATGCACAAGCCAGGTAGACTTCATGTTTCAAATTTGTTACACAACTTTAACCATACGTGCATGCTACGGGACTTGCAAACTTCAACACAAGTATTTCTCAAATTCATAATCACCCAACCAGCACGACTTTGATATTATCACCTCCACATCTCAAAACAATTATCAAGCATCAAACTTATCTTAGTATTCAATTCACTCAAAAGAAAGTTTCACATATCTTGAACACCAAGTATATTAACATTAAGCAAATTACCATGCTATTAAAGACTCTCAAAATAATCTAAGTGAAGCATGAGAGATCAATAGTTTCTTTAAAACAAATCCACCACCGTGCTCTAAAAGATCTAAGTGAAGCACTAGAGCAAAAATTATCACGCTCAAAAGATATAAGTGAAGCACTATGAGCAAAACTACCAAGCTCAAAAGATATAAGTGAAGCACATAGAGTGTTCTAACAAATTCTAATTCATGTATGGCTCTCTCAAAAGATGTGTACAGCAAGGACGATTGTGGTAGACTAACAAGCAAAGACACAAATAATACAAGACGCTCCAAGCAAAACACATATCATGTTGGTGAATAAAAATATAGCTCCAAGTAAATTACCGATGGAAGTGGACGAAAGAAGGGATGCCTTCCGGGGCATCCCCAAGCTTTGACTTTTTGGTGTCCTTGGATTATCTTGGGGGTGCCATGGGCATCCCCAAGCTTAGGCTCTTGCCACTCCTTGTTCCATAATCCATCAAAAGAATTCACCCAAAACTTGAAAACTTCACAACACAAAACTCAACAGAAATCTCGTGAGCTTCGTTAGAGAAAGAAAACAAAAGACTTCTTCAAGGTACTGTAATGAACTCATTATTTATTTATATTGGTGTTAAACATACTGTATTCCAACTTCTCTATGGATTATAAACTAATTTACTAGCCATAGATTCATCAAAATAAGCAAACAACACACGAAAAATAGAATATGTCAAAAACAGAACAGTCTGTAGCAATCTGTAACTAACGCAAACTTCTGGAACTCTAAAAATTCTACCAAAATAGGAAATCCTGGACAATTTGTTTATTGATCAGCAGCAAAAAGAATCAACACAAAAGCACGCTCCTGTGATTTATCATAACTAAATTCGTGCGCGCAAAGTTTCTGTTTTTCAGCAGAATCAAATCAACTATCATCGTAGGTTATCCTATAGGTCCTACTTGGCACAAACACTAATTAAAACATAAAACCACATCCAAACAAAAGGTAGATGGATTATTTATTCCTAAACAGAAGCAAAACCAAAAAAACACAAAATAAAATTGGGTTGCCTCCCAACAAGCGCTATCGTTTAACGCCCCTAGCTAGGCATAAAAGCAAGGATAGATCTAGGTATTGCCATCTTTGGTAGGCAATTCTTCAATGAGGCATCTACCTCCTTTAGGATTTTCTTTATTTCTAGTAATTGTCAATTTTTTAGGCAAAAGATCGGAAAATTCATCTATAGCAAAAGGTTCCTTAATGATGGAAAAAAGATTGGGATGAACGCTTATAGATTTAAGATTCGCAGTTTCCTTACTAGATGATTCACCCTTATTCTTAGGAACATAAATAAGCTTAGTATTTTTGGTAGACGAACTTGGAGTATTTTGCATGGAAGAAAAAGCGGTTCCCAAATTGGTAATGATACCCTCAAGTTTATCGATTCTTGTGGAGTCTAGTTTATTTTCACACTGACTATGGGATCTTTTTCTTTAATATTTTTCAAAGTCATTCCT
This sequence comes from Triticum dicoccoides, assembly GCF_002162155.2. Classification (NCBI taxonomy): domain Eukaryota; kingdom Viridiplantae; phylum Streptophyta; class Magnoliopsida; order Poales; family Poaceae; genus Triticum; species Triticum dicoccoides. Next base: position 156,300,235 of record NC_041393.1, on the reverse strand, counting down.
ACCTTAGATCCATATTGGGTAATTTGATTATGGATCTTTTTATCAAGATTTTCAATAGATTCAATGGTAGCAACTTTATTCTCAATAATTTCAAGTCTTTGCATAACATGCTCCAAAGTTAACGTAGTTCCATTAATCAAAAGAGGTGGTGAGCCAAATATATCTATTAAAGCATTATAAGAATCAAAAGTATGTCTACCCAAAAAATTCCCTCCGGTAATGGTATCAAGGATATATCTATACCAAGGATTAGCACCTACGTAAAAATTGCGAAGAAGAACTGAAGTAGATTGCTTCCTGGTAGATTTATTTTGAGCATTGAAAATTCTATACCAAGCATCTTTTAGATTTTCTCCCTCCCTTTGTTTAAAATTTAAGACTTCATTCTCGGGAAAAAACGGGGATGATATGAAACTAGTCATGACGACAAGCAAACTAACACCCGAGCAAGCAGAAAGGCAAAGGGAAAAAGGCAAACGGGAAAGAGAGGAGGAGATTGGGAAAGAGAGGGCAAATAAAACGGCAAGGATGAAGTGGGGGAGAGGAAAACGAGAGGCAAATGACAAATAATGTAATGCGAGAGATAGGGATTGCGATGGGTACTTGGTATGGTTGACTTGCTTGCGTGAGCCTCCCCGGCAATGGCGCGAGAAATTCTTCTTGCTACCTCTTGAGCACTGCGTTGGATTTCCCCAAAGAGGAGAGGATGATGCAGCAAAGTAGCGTAAGTATTTCCCTCAGTTTTTGAGAACCAAGGTATCAATCCATTAGGAGACCACGCACAAGTCCCTCATACCTACACAAAACGATAGCAACTCGCAACCAACACTTTGGGGTTGTCAATCCCTTCACGGTCACTTACGAGAGTGAGATCTGATAGAGATAATATTTTTGGTATTTTTGATAGATAGATGCAAGGTAAAAAGTAAAGGCAAAGTAAAAACAAAGCAAGTAAATAAAGTGATATAGATTGATATGATGAGAATAGACCCGGGGGACATAGGTTTCACTAGTGGCTTCTCTCAAGAGCATAAGTATTCTACGGCAGTGAACAAATTACTGTTGAGCAATTGACAAAATTGAGCATAGTTATGAGTATATCTAGGCAATGATCATGTATATAGGCATCACGTCCAAAACAAGTAGATCGAAACGATTCTGCATCTACTACTATTACTCCACTCATCGACCGCTATCTAGCATGCATCAAGAGTATTAAGTAAAAACAGAGTAACACCGTAAGTAAGATGACATGATGTAGAGGGATAAATTCATGCAATATGATAAAAAAACCATCTTGTTATCCTCTATGGCAACAATACAATACGTGCCTTGCAACTCTTTCTGTCACTGAGTAAGGACACCGCAAGATTGAACCCAAAGCTAAGCACTTCTCCCATTGCAATAACTACCAATCTAGTTGGCCAAACCAAAAAGATAATTCGAAGAGACTTGCAAAGATAACTCAATCATACATAAAAGAATTCAGAGAAGAATCAAATATTTTCCATAGATAATACTGGATCATAAACCCACAATTCATCAGTCTCAACAAACACACCGCAAAAAGAAGATTACATCAAATAGATCTCCACAAGAGAGGGGGAGAACATTGTATTGAGATCCAAAAAGAGAGAAGAAGCCATCTAGCTACTAGTTATGGACCCGAAGGTCTGAAGTAAACTACTCACACTTCATCGGAGGGGCTATGGTGATGATGTAGAAGCCCTCCATGGTGGATGCCCCCTCCGACGGAGCTCCGAAACAGGCCCCAAGATGGGATCTCGTGGATACAGAAGGTTGCGGCAGTGGAATTAGGTTTTTGGCTCCTGTTCTGATCGTTCGGGGATACGTAGGTATATATAGGAGGAAGGAGTACGTCAGTGGAGCTCCGAGGGGCCCACGAGGTAGGGGGTGCACCCAGGGGGGCGCGCCCTCCACCCTCGTAACCTCCTCGGACACTGCTTGGAGTAGAGTCCAAGTCTCCTGGATCACGTTCGGTTGGAAAATCACGACCCCGAAGGTTTCATTCCGTTTGGACTCCGTTTGATATTCTGTTTCTTCGAAATACTGAAAAAGGCAAAAAATAGCAATTCTGGGCTGGGCCTCCGGTTAATAGGTTAGTCCCAAAAGTAATATAAAAGTGGAAAATAAAGCCCAATATAGTCCAAAACAGTAGATAAAGTAGCATGGAGCAATCAAAAATTATAGATACGTTGGAGACGTATCACTCCCCCTCTCTTGTGGAGATCTATTCAATGTAAACTCTTTTTGCCGTGTGTTTGTCGAGATCCGATGAATTGTGGGTTTATGATCAAGTTTATCTATGAATAATATTTGAATCTTCTCTGAATTCTTTTATGTACGATTGAGTTATCTTTTCAAGTCTCTTCGAATTATCAGTTTGGTTTGGCCTACTAGATTGGTCTTTCTTGCCATGGGAGAAGTGCTTAGCTTTGGGTTCAATCTTGCGGTGTCCTTACCCAGTGACAGAAAGGGTTGTAAGGCACATATTGTATTGTTGTCATCGAGGATAACAAGATGGGGTTTATGTCATATTGCATGAGTTTATCCCTCTACATCATGTCATCTTGCTTAATGCGTTACTCTGTTCTTATGAACTTAATACTCTAGATGCATGCTGGATAGCGGTCGATGTGTGGAGTAATAGTAGTAGATGCAGGCAGGAGTCGTTCTACTTGTTATGGACGTGATGCCTATATATATGATCATGCCTAGACAATCTCATAACTATGCGCTTTTCTATCAATTGCTCGACAGTAATTTGTTCACCCACCGTAATACTTATGCTATCTTGAGAGATGTCACTAGTGAAACCTATGGCCCCCGGGTCTATCTCTTATCATATTTGCTTTCAATCTACTTTTATTTGCATCTTTACTTTTTGCATCTATATTATAAAATATCAAAAAAATATTTATCATATCATACTATCTTTATTAGATCTCACTTTCGCAAGTGGTCGTGAAGGGATTGACAACCCCTTTATTGCGTTGGTTGCGAGTTCTCAGTTAGTTTGTGTAGGTGCGGGGGCCTTTTGAGGAGCCTCCTACTGGATTGATACCTTGGTTCTCAAAACTAAGGGAAATACTTACGCTACACTTGCTGCATCACCCTCTCCTCTTCAAGGAAAACCAACGCAAGCTCAAGACGTAGCAAGAAGGATTTCTGGCGCCGTTGCCAGGGAGGTCTTCGCTCAAGTCAAGACATACCAAGTACCCATCACAAACCCATCTCCCTCGCATTTACATTATTTGCCATTTGCCTCTCGTTTTCCTCTCCCGCACTTCACCCCTGCCGTTTTATTCGCCCTTTCTTTCCCAATCTCCTCCTCTCTTTTTGCTTGCCTTTTTCTGTTTGCTTGTGTGTTGGATTACTTGTTGCCATAGCGCAAGATAATACCAAATTGTGTGATTTCTCTAATACCAATAATAATGATTTCCTTAGTACTCCGATTGCTCCTCTTAATGATGTTGAGTCTTGTGAAATCAATACTGCTTTGCTAAATCTTGTTATGAAACATCAATTTGCCGGCCTTCCTAGTGAAGATGCCGCTACTCATCTAAACAACTTTGTTGATTTGTGTGATATGCCAAAGAAGAAAGATATGGATGACAATATTGTCAAATTGAAGTTATTTCCGTTTTCTCTTAGAGATCATGCTAAAGTTTGGTTTTCTTCTTTGCCTAAAAATAGTATTGATTCTTGGAAAAAGTGCAAAGATGCTTTTATCTCTAAGTATTTTCCTCCCGCTAAGATTATCACTCTTAGGAACGATATTATGAATTTTAAACAACTTGATCATGAGCATGTTAGCCCAATCTTGGGAAAGAATGAAATTGATGCTTCGCAATTGCCCTACTCATGGTTTGAATTTATGGATGATCATACAAAAATTTTATGCCGGTTTGAACTTTGCTTCTAGAAATCTCTTAGATTCGGCTGCGGGAGGCACATTTATGGAAATTATGTTAGGAGATGCTACAAAACTACTTGATAATATTATGGCTAATTATTCTCAATGGCACACCGAAAGATCTTCTAGTAAAAAAAGTGCATGCTATAAAAGAAATTAATGTTTTGAGTGGAAAGATGGATGAACTTATGAAGATGTTTGCTACTAAAAATACTCCTCTTCATCCCAATGATATGCCTTTGTCTTCCTCGATTGAGAATAATAATGAATCTATGGATGTGAATTTTGTTGGTAGGAATAGTTTTGGAAACAATGCTTATAGAGGAAACTTTAATGCTAGACCGTTCCCTAGTAATTCCTCTAATAATTATGGAAATTCCTACAATAATTCTTATGGTAATTTTAATAAGATGCCCTCTGATTTTGAGAATAGTGTGAAAGAATTTATGATTTCTCAAAAGAATTTTAATGCTTTGCTTGAAGAAAAATTGCTCAAAGTTGATGATTTGGCTAGGAACGTTGATAGACTCTCGCTTGATGTTGATTCCCTTAAACTTAGATCTTCTCCTCCTAAGCATGATATCAATGAGTCTCTCAAAGTAGTGAGAATTCCATTGACGAGTGTAAGGAGAGAACCGCTAGATTGCGTGCTAAAAGAGATAGGTTTGTAAAAGCGTGTTCTTCTAGTTTCCGTGAAAATAATGATGAGGATCTTAAAATATTGATGCGTCTCCTATTATATCTATGTTTTGCAATATGAATTTTGATGATTATGGGACTGATGATGAATCAACTTTGCCTAGAAGGCGTCCCAAGAATTCGGAGTCTTTAGATCTTAATGCTAAATTTGGTAAAAGAGAGATTGGAGAATCCTCAACTTCCAATAATATTGAACCTACTATCTCGGATTTCAAGGAATTTGACTATGATAATTGTTATTTAAAAGGTTGTATTTCCTTGTTGCAATCCGTTGTTAATTCTCCTCATGCTTATAGTCACAATAAAGCTTTTACCAAACATATTGTTGATGCCTTGATGCAATCTTATGATGAAAAACTTAATTTGGAAGTTTCTATACCTAGAAAACTTAATGATGAGTGGGAACCTACTATAAGGATTAGAATTAAAGATTATGAGTGTTTTGCTTTGTGTGATTTGGGTGCTAGTGTTTCCACGATTCCGAAAACTTTATGTGATATTCTAGGTTTCCATGATATTGATGATTGCTCTTTAAATTTGCACCTTGCGGATTCCACCATTAAAAAGCCTATGGGAAGGATCAATGATGTTCTTATTGTTGCAAATAGAAATTTGGTGCCCGTGGATTTTATCGTTCTTGATATAGATTACAATCTTTCTTGCCCTATTATTCTTGGTAGACCTTTCCTTAGAACGACTGCTGCGATTATTGATATGAAGGAAGGGAATATTAGATTCCAATTTCCATTAAAGAAAGGCATGGAGCACTTTCCAAGAAAGAAAGTCAAATTACCTTATGAATCTATCATGCATGCTACTTACGAATCTAGTGCCAAAGATGGCACTACTTAGATCTATCTTCGCTTTTATGCCTAGCTAGGGGCGTTAAATGATAGCGCTAGTTGGGAGGCAACCCAATTTTCTTTATGTTTTTTGTTTTTGCTCCTGTTTAGTAATAAATCTTGCATCTACCTTCTGTTTAGATGTGTTTTTATCTTTTAATTAGTGTTTGTGCCAAGTAGAACCTATAGGATAACCTACGATGATAGTTGATTTGATTCTGCTGAAAAACAGAAACTTTGCGCGCATGAATATAATTCTGTTAAATCACAGGAACGTGCTTTTGCGTTGATTCTTTTTGCTGATGTTCAGTAAACAAATTTTCCAGGACTTGCTATTTTGGTAGGATTTTTAGAGTTCAGAAGTTTGCGTTAGTTACAGATTGCTACAGACTGTTCTGTTTTTGACAGATTCTATTTTTCGTGTGTTGTTTGCTTATTTCAATGCATCTATGGCTAGTAAATTACTCCCTCCATCCCATAATGTAAGACGTTTTTTGACACTACACTAAAGTCAAAAAACGTCTTACATTATGGGACGGAGGGAGTAGTTTATAAATCATAAGGAAGTTGGAATACAGTAGATTTAACACCAAAATAAATAAAGAATGAGTTCATTGCAGTACCTTATGTGGTTGTTTTGTTTTCTTTCACTAACGGAGCTTATAAGATTTCCTGTTGAGTTTTGTGTTGTGAAGTTTTTCAAGTTTTGGGTAAAGCTTTTATGGACTATGGAATAAGGAGTGCCAAGAGCCTAAGCTTGGGGATGCCCATGGCACCCCAAGATAATCAAGAATAGCCAAAAGCCTAAGCTTGGGGATGCCCCGGAAAGGCATCCCCTCTTTCGTCTTCGTCCATTGGTAACTTTACTTGGAGCTATATTTTTATTCGCTACATGATATGTGTTTTGCTTGGAGCATCGTGTATTATATTAGTCTTTGCTTTTTAGTTTACCACAATCATCCTTGCTGTACACACCTTTTGGGAGATGCCTATTTGATTAGAATTTGCTAGAATACTCTATGTGCTTCACTTATATCTTTGGGCCATTTGCATTTCTGTCCCTAACTCGAACCACATAATCAGATATACCCCTAATTCGAAAGCCTGCTCAAAAATGCCCCTCCGCCGTTAGGTGCCCTTACAGAAATGTCCTTCCGTGCCGTTACCGTCCGATCAAAGAGCTTTGACCGCTATCTGGCCGTTTCTTTGACATTTTTGCCCCTGTGTCCATGTGCCACTTACCAGTGGGTCCCACTCTCAAAAAATAAAATGAAAAACACTTTCTCTCACCCTCTCTCTCTCACACACACACACTTACATGTGGGGCCAGTCTAAAAAAAGAAAAGGAAAAAGGACTTTTCAAACAAATATTGGGCCCACATGTCATTGCCTTATTAATATTTTCCAGAAATATTTTGTTTTAATTAGTGCCTTAATTAATTCTTAACTGTGGATTGGGTCGACGGTGGCCGGCGGCGACCAAATCCCGCGGTGGAGGCACGTCGGGATGCTGCGAGGAGGACGGCTGAGGGAACCAGGCTATAGGCGTAGCTCTACTGCATCCAGGGATGTGGTCGTCAGACCATATGGTCGCCAGAGCAAACGGCGGCGGCCATTCCCGCGGGGGCTCTGGGCGACGCAAGTGGGGCAGCAACCATGCGAGGGGTAGAGAGAGGGGAACGGTTCGTGTGACAATAGGGAGCACACTTGGAGCACGACGGCGACACCGCTGGGGCTCGGGGGTGACCAAAGCGATGACTTCGACGATGGCGGCCATGGAAGAGCTCGGAGCTCATGGGGAAGATGACTCGAGGTCATGGAGCTTGCTATGGAGGACTCCCAAGTCTTTTGTGGTGCATAAGTATGCCATAGGAGCCGCCGGGATCGGCCGACATGCTTCAACAGAGTCGAATTGAAGGCGGCGGTCCGAGCTCAGAGGCGGGGAAGATGCGTTGTGGCGCTCTGTGCTGGATATCTCTGGTCAAAATTGTCAGCTGGTTGGACAAGGTCATGGCATATGAGCTTCCTGGCGAGGTAGCGGCGCTTCAAGTTGCCGTTGGCCACGTCCTTGACTGACGCCGGTGACGGGGCACTCGCTGGCGTGCTTGCGGGAGAGGGCGGGCGGCGGAGAGAGCATGAGGTACAGAGGACTACGGCATCAGGGGAGGCCAGCGACAGAGGCGGTGGCCGTTCAGTACTCTCGCTGGAGTTGAGAGGTAGTGGCCGTCGGCCCGTCGTTCGGCAGGGGGGAGAGGTGAGAGAGATAGTGTTTCCTTTTTATTTTTTCTATAAATGAGGGGGCCCACGTGTAAGTGTGTGTGAGAGAGAGGGGGTGAGATAAAGTGTTTTTCATTTTATTTATGTTTTGACTGGGTCCCACGTGTAAGTGGCACATGGAGGCAGGGGCAAAATGTCCAATAAACGCCGAGTAGATGGTCAAACCCCTTTGACCAGACGGAAACGGGACAGAAGGGCATTTCTGTAAGGGCACCTAACGACGGAGGGGCATTTTTTAGCAGGCTTTTTAATTAGGGGCAAATGTGAGTTGTGGGTTCGAGTTAGGGACACAGATGTAAAAGACCCTATATCTTTTGAGCTTAATAGTTTTTGCTCTAGTGCTTCACTTTTATCTTTTAGAGCACGGTGGTGTCTTAATTTTGAAGAAATTGCTAGTCTCATGCTTCACTTATATCTTTTCGAGAGTCTTTTAGAACAGCATGGTATTTGCTATGGTCATAAAGTTGGTCCTAGAATGATGAGCATCCAAGTTGGGTATAATAAAAACTATCATAGAAAAAGAATTGGATGCTATGATCAACCTGATGCTTGATAATTGTTTTGAGATATAAAGGTAATAATGTTAGGGTCATGCTAGTGGGTAATTATGAAATTGAGAAATACTTTTGTTGAAGTTGGCAAGTCCCGTAGCATGCACGTATGGTAAAAGTTGTGTGACAAATTTATTGCATGAGGTGCTCTTTTGAGTGTCTTCCTTATGAGTGGCAGTCAGGGACGAGCGATGGTCTTTTCCTACCAATCTATACCTCTTGGGGCATGCGTAGTAGTACTTTGCTTCGAGGGCTAAGTAGGCTTTTGCAATAAGTATATGAGTTCTCTTTTGACTAATGTGAGTCCATGGACATAGGCACACTCATCCTTTTTACGTTGCTAGCCTTTATTATTACCGCGCAACTTTCGCCGGTATCATAAACCCCTTATTTATCTTCCTCAAAACAGCCACCATACCTACCTATTATGGCATTTTCATAGTCATTCCGAGATATATTGCCATGCAACTTTCCACCATTCCGTTTATTATGACACGTTCCATCATTGTCATATTGCTCTTTGCATGATCATGTAGTTGACATCGTATTTGTGGCAAGGCCACCTTCATAATTTTCATACGTGTCGCTCTTGATTCATTGCATATCCCGGTACACCGTCGGAGGCATTCCTATAGAGTCATATATTGTTCTAGCTTTGAGTTGTAAACCCATAAAAGTGTGATGATCTTCATTATTAGAGCATTGTCCTAGTGAGGAAAGGATAATGAAGGCTATGACTCCCCCACAAGTCGGGATGAGACTTCGGACTTTACAAAAAGAAAAAAAATTAGAAAAAAAATAGAAAGGCCAAAAAGAAAAAAGGAAGGCCAAAGAAAAAAAAGAGAAAAAAAGAAAGAAAAGAAAAAAATAATAAAAATGAGAGAAAAAGAGAGAAGGGGCAATGCTACTATCTCTTTTTCCACACTTTTGCTTCAAAATAGCACCATGATCTTCATGATAGAGAGTCTCCTATGTTGTTACTTTCATATACTAAGTGGGAATTTTTCATTATAGAACTTGGCTTGTATATTTCAATGATGGGCTTCCTCAAAATGCCCGAGGTCTTCGTGAGCAAGAAAGTTGGATGCACACCCACTTAGTTTCTTTTGTTGAGCTTTCATATATTTATAGCTCTAATGCATCCGTTGCATGGCAATCCCTACTCACTCACATTGATATCTATTGATGGGCATCTCTATATAGCCCGTTGATACGCCTAGTTGATGTGAGACTATCTTCTCCCTTTTTGTCCTCACAACCACCACCATAGTGTTATGTCCATGGCTTACGCTCATGTATTGCGTAAGAGTTAAAAAAGCTGAAGCGCGTTAAAAAGTATGAAACAATTGCTCGGCTCATCATCGGGGTTGTGCATGATGGGAGTATTTTGTGTAATGAAAATGAAGCATAGCCTAACTATATGATTTTGTAGGGATAAGCTTTTTTTGGCTATGTTATTTTGATAGGACATGATTATTTGTTAGTATGCTTTGAAGCATTATTATTTTTATGTTTTATAAGCTTTTATTTTGAATCATTTGGATCTGAACATTCATGCCACAATAAAGAACATTACATTGAGAATTATGCTAGGTAGCATTCCACATCAAAAATTTCTTTTTTATCATTTACCTACTCGAGGACGAGCAGGAATTAAGCTTGGGGATGCTTGATACGTCTCCAACGTATCTATAATTTTTGATTGTTCCATGCTATTATATTACCCCTTTTGGATGTTTATGGGCTTTATTTTACACATTTATATCATTTTTGGGACTAACATACTAACCGGAGGCCCAGCCTATATTGCTGTTTTTTTGTGCCTATTTCAGTATTTCGAAGAAAAGGAATATCAAACGGAGTCCAAACGGAATGAAACCTTCGGGAGCGTGATTTTTGGAACGAACGTGATCCGGAGAGCTTGGAGTGCAAGTCAAGAAGCAGCCGAGGGCTCCACGAGATAGGAGGCCGCCCCCCTGTAGGGCACGCCCCCTATCTCGTGGGCCCCTCGGGCGGCCACCGACATACTTCTTCCTCCTATATATACCTACGTACCCCGAAAACATCCAGGGGCACCACCAAACACAATTTCCACCATCGTAACCTTTTGTATCCGTGAGATCCCATCTTGGAGCCTTCGTCGGCACTCTGTCGGAGGGGGAATTGACCATGGAGGGCCTCTACATCAACATCCTTGCCCCTCCGATGAGTTGTGAGTAGTTTACAACAGACCTACGGGTCCATAGTTATTAGCTATATGGCTTCTTCTCTCTTTTTGGATCTCAATACAATGTTCTCCCCCTCTCTTGTGGAGATCTATTCGATGTAAACTCTTTTTGCGGTGTGTTTGTCGAGATCCGATGAATTGTGGGTTTATGATCAAGTTTATCTATGAATAGTATTTGAATCTTCTCTGAATTCTTTTATGTATGATTGAGTTATCTTTGCAAGTCTCTTCAAATTATTAGTTTGGTTTGGCCTACTAGATTGGTCTTTCTTGCCACGGGAGAAGTGCTTAGCTTTGGGTTCAATCTTGCGGTGTCCTTACCGAGTGACAGAAAGGGTTGCAAGGCACGTATTGTATTGTTGCCATCGAGGATAACAAGATGGGGTTTATATCATATTGCATGAGTTTATCCCTCTACATCATGTCATCTTGCTTAATGCGTTACTCTTTTCTTATGAACTTAATACTCTAGATGCATGCTGGATAGCGGTCGATGTGTGGAGTAATAGTAGTAGATGCAGGCAGGAGTCGGTCTACTTGTTATGAACGTGATGCCTATATACATGATCATGCCTAGATAATCTCATAACTATGCGCTTTTCTATCAATTGCTCGATAGTAATTTGTTCACCCACCGTAATACTTATGCTATCTTGAGAGAAGCCACTAGTGAAACCTATGCCCCCCGGGTCTATCTCTTATCATATTTGCTTTTAATCTACTTTTGTTTGCATCTTTACTTTTTGCATCTATATTATAAAATACCAAAAATATATTTATCTTATCATACTATCTTTATTAGATCTCACTTTCGCAAGTGGCCGTGAAGGGATTGACAACCCCTTTATTGCGTTGGTTGGAGTTCTCAGTTTGTTTGTGTAGGTGCGTGGGACTTTTGAGGAGCCTCTTACTGGATTGATACCTTGGTTCTCAAAACTGAGGGAAATACTTACGCTACACTTGCTGCATCACCCTCTCCTCTTCGAGGAAAACCAACGCAAGCTCAAGACGTAGCCAGAAGGATTTCTGGCGCCGTTGCCAGGGAGGTCTTCGCTCAAGTCAAGACATACCAAGTACCCATCACAAACCCATCTTCCTCGCATTTACATTATTTGCCATTTGCCTCTTGTTTTCCTCTCCCGCACTTCACCCTTGCCGTTTTATTCGCCCTCTCTTTCCCAATCTCCTCCTCTCTTTTCACTTGCCTTTTTCTGTTTGCTTGTGTGTTGGATTACTTGTTGCCATGGCGCAAGATAATACCAAATTGTGTGATTTCTTGAATACCAATAATAATGATTTCCCTAGTACTCCGATTGCTCCTCTTAATGATGTTGAGTCTTGTGAAATCAATACTGCTTTGCTGAATCTTGTTATGAAACATCAATTTGCCGGCCTTCCTAGTGAAGATGCCGCTACTCATCTAAACAACTTTGTTTATTTGTGTGATATGCCAAAGATCACCCTCTCCTCTTCGAGGAAAACCAACGCAAGCTCAAGACGTAGCAGGGGCAAGGCCGACTCCTCCTTCATGCGGTGCCTGATCTGGACACCGCAGTTGTGCCGAGGCAAGGCTGACTCCTCCTTCACCGATAGGAGCGTGGACGCTGACTCGGGCTTCATGCGATAGCGCGGTGGGGACGATGCCTCCTCCTTCATGTGCGCTGGCGATGGCAGCGACAACCCCATGTAACGGAGTGACTGCTCCGCTATTATCTCAATCTGATGAACGAAATCTTCGTCCGTCAGAGCAGCCTCCTTGAGGAGTCAGGGTGACTGTTGCGGTGGCGTCTGGTCCTCCTCGTCACCAAAGGAGATGGCAACCTCCTCCTTGGCGGAGGAGCCAGCCGCCGTGGACGCTAACGGGCCCGGGGAGCATGGGCGGCGGTGCCAAGAACCGCCAGAGGAGGAGCTTCCTCCTACTCCGCCTGCCGGCGCGGAGCACCATGACTTCGGCATCGCTTGAGCTTGGTCAAAGAGGGGGAGGGAGGGCCCGGGCACAGAGACAGAGACGGGGAAGGGGAGGGGGCTGGTGCTCGAGGAGGGAGAGTGTGGCTTTGTGCGTCACGAGCGCACGTTTTAAATAGCAGCGGCAAGGCCCAGGCGAAGGGGCGGTCTGCTTCAATGCGGCGTAGCAGCCGGAGTTGGTTCCTTGGGAACCTGCATCCACGTTGAGCCACAGCTCCTGAGAGGTCGCGTCGGTCAGCGCCGCCCTCCCTCCCTCCGGTCACATCACGACATCAATGCCAGTCGCTGCATGCTCTGGGCGGGCATGAATGCGGCACGGTAAGCGATGCGTGCATCGGAAGAAAAGCGCGGGAGGGGCGGGTGGGGGTTTTGGGTGGGCCAGAGCGGCCAGAAACAGACTTGGGAGGGGTCCGAACTCCCGCAAAGCTCCCCCCCCCCATGTTTGTCTCCGGTTTGTGAGAGAAATTGCGTCCAGGCCGCCCTGCAGACCAATACAGGACCGCGTTGGATGACTTTGGACCAGACAATGCGGTCCGGGCTGTTACGGGAGGTTTGTGGGTCCGCCTTGGAGATGCCCCTACTGGTGGGGGTTTCAGACTGTTGTGATCTTAGTTTTGTTTTTATGTGTGTGTGTGTGTGTGTGTGTGAGAGAGAGAGAGAGAGAGAGAGAGAGAGAGATATGGGAGGGAGAAAGAGGAGACAATGAACATGTGGCGTTATGCACTGATCGATATTGGTGTGTGTATCTACATAGTTGATACCTGTCTAGGAGGCATGTCACGATAATAGAAGGGCATACGACAATCTATGGGTCCAGAGACCCTTCTATGTTCGGCGTGGGCAAGCAGCACACGAGGAGCAACAACAACCACGAGAGCACACGACCATTTACCCAGGTTTGGGCCGCTGTGAAGCGTAAAACCCTACTCCTGCTTTGGTGGATTTATGTGTTGATTGAGCCTTGCGTTTACAAGAGTGCAACCTTGCCGGTAGAGTGCTCAGGAGGCGCAGCGAGCTACTATAAATGGGTAGGGTGTCAACCCTTGTAAAGGTAGCCATGGGCCTCCTTTTATATACGAAAGGGGTCACCTAGCGACAAGATGATAATTATAGAGGGTGAATAGTGGCTACAATGCTATCATACCAAACACTGACGGTATAGGACAAAAGCAATAAATGCACCATTAGGTGTCACGCTGAGATGAATGCCGACAAGGAAGCATGGATCCACCTGTACTGTCAGTTGTCGAAGGGGTATACAACATGGTTGTGAACAGATTAAGTCTGCCAATAAGTGTCTAGGGAATGCGGTTCAAGGGGTATAATCTGATGGAACACGTGGTACCCTATGCTAGCGCCAAATAAAAAATTTCTACCACGCACCCAAGAACACGCTGCTGGAAATAGATCACAGGATCGGATTTACCACTAGAGACGCAGTCACCGCAATGGAAGTAGAGTTGTTGATGCATGACATTCGAACGATCTCCCACGAACAGTGATGTCCAGCGAACGGTGATCTCCCGCAAATGACGAGGTCCCGCGAACATCTCCTCGCAGATCCCTCGAATGACTCCTTGCAGTTCCCTTGGACGGTTCGTCCAAGCGCCACAAATGTGATGCCTCCAAGGTATCCACATTTACGGGGAGCAGCGTCGGGCGTCGGACTGCTAGGTCTGATCGCATGGCATGGAGTCACTGGGAGTGGTGGCGACTGTGGAGCGAGGAAAAAGATCAAGCCTAAGTGGTGCGCCCACTCCCCTATATAGACCTGTGTGATGGCCTCAGCACTTGAAGCCCGCACAGTGTCTAAAACCATTTCCATTCGGATCCAATCCAAATGAGTTGCATCCCCTAAGTATGCGACCCTATAGGTTCACATACACATGGACGTGACCCGAGTCGATGGTTGGTAGCGGCTCCTAGCAAAATGTGCCAACTCCCATGTGTATGTAAAGTCATTACACGAACCTCGACAATGTGTTATCTGCAACATTCATTTTGCCTCACGATATATATGTTGTCAAACTCAAGGAAAGTACTTGTCACCCATGTGGTAGCTCGACCTTTCCTCTCGAAACCGTGATACATATTCCTGAACCGGGTTAACTCTTAACCCAAATCGCATGGCCATGCTTTTTGAATCTGATCACTTGAGAGGGCCCGGAAAATATCTATCCATATAGGAGGGGCAACTCCCTTCTTGGTCAACAATGTCTTGCGACTCACCCGAAAGCTACCTTTATAACTACCCAGTTACGGAGTTTCATTTGGTAGACGCTAAGTGAGTCGATCCTCATCTCGAGTACATGCAAGGACCTCAGGTCTAGGACATGTCATATCATTGTCCTTGAGACTACTAGATGACAATATCTCGCTGTGTCTCAAAGTGGGCCTGTCTGACTCGGTGATCTCCATCCCTGAGTCCATACTATCGGTTTAGCATCTCTATCTCTTCTGAAACACAATCATCAAACCGAATTGTATACTAGTAAAAGGGTATGTGTCTGCATAACCTTATGAACTAGGGACCATCATACAATATATAGTCTCACAAAAAAGTCACGTTTAGGACAGTATAACCGCACCTAAAGCGAGCCCTCTCACGCCCCCTTGATTCCTGGCCGTCCGTTTTAGTAAGTGGAGCATTTCTAGCCATCAGATTACTGTCGTATTGATCTCCACTGTGCCATAAATTCCTGGCCCAGCTGTCCTAAAAGGGCAGCTACTCCATAAGAAAAAACGGAGATCTGTGGTTGTTTGGGCTTTCTCCTGGCCCGTATGGCTTAGCTTCCATGGTAGAGCCCACTAGATCATCGTACCCCTCCAAAAAAATATGGCTAGCTTCGACACGAGAGCCCGCTGGACCGTCAAACCTCCCAAAAAGAATTGTTGTCCATAGATACAACCAAATCGAGATCGAGACAAACGGAGAGAGAGGATGGGGGATCGATCCATCCAGCCACTGCAGGTGATGCGAGCGACGTTGATCCACCGGTCGCTGCCATCGATGCGAGGCAGGCAGGGATCGACCCAGCCACCGTGGGTGATGCGGGCGGTCGATCTGCGAAGGAGAAAAGAAACGTTCCAGCCGACGTGGCGATTCAGGGCCGACGCCTCGTCTGAGCGAAACTGCTCCACCGAGGCAACGATTCTTCAGTTTCTGTTCACGCATTCATGGCGAAGTATGTGTAAATCCTTTCCGCTACCTCGTGGTACGGTTGTGTACATATATGCCGCCTCCCCTACCACTCCTCGCTCACCCTTTCCACTCCGGTACCAAAACCTCCTTCAGCATGATGCTCGGCTAGGTTTCCATGTATTTCTTTTCAGTTCATGTATGGTTCTTCCACTAAGCAATTACATTATCCTCTCATTCAAAAAACTGTACATACAGTTGATGTTCATGTCATTGTGGTGGGCTGATTTGGGCAGATTTTGGAGCTTGGTACTGGCATTTTCATAATCTCTAATGGCTTCTAGACAAGTAATTGCTCCACACCTTATTTTTTGATGTTTTACCATCCATGTGTTTACGCCACACGATTGCTTAGATTATATGTTCCTGTGCAATTATTTGCATTTCCGCAAGATTATACTAGATGAAGTTATAAGAAAACTTTGTGGAAGAAAAGCAGAGTATAATGTTTCCTGCATAGAATAAGGGACTGTTATTAGGACAGACGAAGAAAATACATCTGGTAAATTAGGGCGCCTTTTTGTGCTTTTGGATGGTAAAACATGGATGTTCTTTTCTGCAATTCTATTTTGGTTCTTAATGCTCCTGTTTGGCCGAAAAAATAATTCAAATATAAGCAGAAGATGGAATGGCTTGGTTCCTCTTCCTGTAAGCATTTATTTGCTGCTGATCCAACATAATGTATATCCAGTTATCCATATGACTATTGTCCGAGTGAACGGCAAAAGTAGAATTTGAGCAGCAGGCTTCCAGTTGTCATTTAGAACAGTATAACCGCACATAAAGCAAGCCCTCTCACGCCCCCTTGATTCATGGCCGTCCCTCATCCCAGCCCTCTCACGCCACTGCGTAGGACATGTTAAAGTTAATTCACTGCCTCGAGCAGCTAGCTTAAGAAATTTTGGGTTTGTACAATTCCAGAGGGTTTCAAAGTTCCGGTTTGGATATCTTATTTAACTAAATAAAACGATGCTCCGGAGTTTAGATGAGGTTAAAACATAGGGTAGAGTGTTGCTTCCAGCAAAAAAATTGTTTGTGAGCGCTGGTCTGAACCTCAGATGCCATTCATTTTTTTGCATTATCTAAGAGCAGAACTAGCCCCCATTCTAAGCTTTCATATAGATAGTGCATTTTTCAAATGCCAACGACATGTGGGTTCATACTGTAAGTCTCATTTGTGCTCGAATAATTGAGGTTTGGGGGGTAATCCCGACAATGAACAGTTACGCTAAGATCCAAGTGAGCAATTATGCTCATTTTGGCTGTTGGCTAGATTCCATCTGATTTTGTTCACGTGATCTCATCTTTATTTAATGGATTGTGCACTAAAAGATGTTCAAAGAATTGATGTGATGAACACTCTCTATACTTTGAAAGATGAAATAAAGGATTTTCTACTATAGAAATTTGTAATAAAACATGTGATTTAGCAATAAAACATAGGCTTGCATAGTGATTGACTGGCCAATTGCATTGACTTACTTAATTCAACCCACAGATGTAAAAACAGTACAATAGTCCTTTTTATACAACAAATCAACTTCTTATCATGTATACTTTATAGAAATATTTCTCTTATGTCATTGCATTTTAATCATTACGTATAGCATTATTACTATTTTCTTGCCATTTGTTGCAAATTAACTTATTTTCCTTTGTTATTTTCTCATCATATTGTGATGTTAATTGAGTGTGTAATGTATAAACTTTACAGGGTTACTGTAATCTTATGAAGCAAACGTACCTGCTTCCATTTAGTTATTACAAAATGACCTATGGTGGAAATCACCATCAAATCCAAGATTATCTGTTCAGATTTGTTTTGATTGTTTACTTTCTGTTGGTAAGTCAAATTGCTTGCAAGATTTCCTAGACCCTTGTAATTCAAGTGTGATAGATGGTTAATGGAACACCTATATAACTTATCAAGGGGTGATTTAAATCACTGAAGGAGGTTTGGTGAAGATTTAAAAATTATTGCTACCTACCAACTCTGGTGAAAAATGAGAAGCACTCTTCCATTATTTTTAAAAACAATATCCTGTCTTGATTTCCGCGATCTCATCTACCTCATTATTCTTTGATGGCAAGTTAGGAAGACCTTTCTTACTTTGATCCTTGGCAGCGTGACTGATCGGTAGTTCAACATCAAAGTTTTGATGATATATGATTGTTTACGTGGTCAAGGTCTTGTGTGGTGTGTGTGCTTGATATGGTTGTATGGCATGTAAAACATTAAGGCATGTGAAATGTTTTGCGCAAAGCCAAGAGTTAGCTTTTGTTTTATAAAATTTTCAAAGGAGTTTGTTACAATTTTATATAATTATTAATTTTATTTGACTTGTCTCTGAACTCGAATATCCACTTAATAAATTGAACCACAAAGTAATGCGTACTAACTTGCTTCTACAATCTTCTTCCAAAACTTAAAAAAAATGACTTACACTAACAAATTTTGTACTAATTACCGATCATTTTATTGAGAAAATGGACGGACGCGGCAACGCGCATCTTTGATGATCTAGTACTTGTTGATACATATCACTGATGATGCTCAAGGACAATACAAAAGACTCATGAATACATTGGGAAATATCATTATCACATGATTGCCTCTAGGGCATATCTCCAATATCATCTAGAAGGAATGCCCTTATATAGGGTCACATTTGGTGGCCGCGTCATCCATCTTGACATTCTTGGTGTGTAAGTCTTCGAATCCTACGTCTTTGGTAGTCTCATGGTTCCCTTTAAGTAAAACCAGGGTGGCACGTTTGAAGAACCGACTGCCTAGGCATGGCCCCTTGTATACATACGAGCTAATATGGCTCAAAACGCATTATGTGTTGCACGAGAATACGGTGAAACCACTTCCCTACATATGCCACCTAGCAGAGGTGGGTTGGCGTTGTTGGATCCGGCATGTCCACTCCATCAAACGATGGATCTGGGCAAAACCATGTCGGATCTCTCCAACCCACACCACTACACATTTGGAACCACGTTCAGTTGGTCCACGACAGGGCCTGCCGCCTGCCGGATACCAGCGTGCCAAATAGAGCGCGCCACAACATGCCTAGATCCACGTGTAACCGTGCACGACATTTTTCACCACCCAACCTCTCCAAGGTGCTGCCGCTGCAACAGAGCACCACCAATACTTGATCCAGCACTGTCAAATAGACATGCCACCGACACCACCAACACAACTCCATTCTTCGTCGACGACCTTCGTGACACACTATTGCACCTCAACCACGTGCAGATCCATGACGCACTTGCCTACCACCGACCACACGAACGTCATGGATCTGATGGGGGATCGATCCATCCAACCACTGCAGGTGATGCGAGCGACGTTGATCCACCGGTCGCTGCCATCGATGCGAGGCAGGAAGGGATCGACCCAGCCACCGTGGGTGATGCGGGCGATCAATCTGCGAAGTAGAAAAGAAACGTTCCAGCCGACGTGGCGATTCAGGGCCGACGCCTCGTCTGAGCGAAACTGCTCCACCGAGGCAATGATTCTTCAGTTTCTGTTCACGCATTCATGGCGAGGTAAGTGTAAATCCTTTCCGCTACCTCGTGGTACTGTTGTGTATATATATGTTGCCTCCCCTACCACTCCTCGCTCACCCTTTCCACTCTGGTACCAAAACCTCCTTCAGCATGATGCTCGGCTAGGTTACCATGTATTTCTTTTCAGTTCATGTATGGTTCTTCCACTAAGCAATTACATTATCTTGATATCCTCTCATTCAAAAAACTGTACATACAGTTGATGTTCATGTTGTTGTGGTGGACTGATTTGGGCAGATTTTGGAGCTTGGTACTGGCATTTTCATAATCTCTAATGGCTTCTAGACAAGTAATTGCTCCACACCTTATCTTTTGATGTTTTACCATCCATGTTTTTACGCCACAGGATTGCTTAGATTATATGTTCCTGTGCAATTATTTGCATTTCCGCAAGATTATATTAGATGAAGTTATAAAAAAACTTTGTGGAAGAAAAGCAGAGTATAATGTTTTCTGCATAGAATAAGGGACTATTATTAGGACCTATGAAGAAAATACATCTGGTAAATTAGGGCGTCTTTTTGTGCTTTTGGATGGTAAAACATGGATGTTCTTTTCTGCAATTCTATTTTGGTTCTTAATGCTCCTGTTTGGCCGAACAAATAATTCAAATATAAGCAGAAGATGGAATGGCTTTGTTCCTCTTCCTGTAAGCATTTATTTGCTGCTGATCCAACATAATGTATATCCAGTTATCCATATGACTATTGTCCGAGTGAACGGCAAAAGTAGAATTTGAGCAGCAGGCTTCCCGTTGTCATTTAGGACAGTATAACCGCACATAAAACAAGCCCTCTCACGCCCCCTTGATTCATGGCCGTCCCTCATCCCAGCCCTCTCACGCCACCGCGTAGGATATGTTAAAGTTAATTCACTGCCTCGAGCAGCTAGGTTAAGCAATTTTGGGTTCATACAGTTCCAGAGGGTTTCAAAGTTCTGGTTTGGATATCTTATCTAACTAAAGAAAACGATGCTCCGGAGTTTAGATGAGGTTAAAACATAGGGTAGCGTGTTGCTTCCAGCAAAAAACATTGTTTGTGAGCGCTGGTCTGAACCTCAGATGCCATTCATTTTTTTTGCATTATCTAAGAGCACAACTAGCCCCCATTCTAAGCTTTCGTATAGATAGTGCATTTTTCAAATGCCAACGACATGTGGGTTCATACTGTAAGTCTCATTTGTGCTCGAATAATTGAGGTTTGGGGGGTAATCCCGACAGTGAACAGTTACACTAAGATCCAAGTGAGCAAGTATGCTCATTTTGGCTGTTGGCTAGATTCCATCTGATTTTGTTCATGTGATCTCATCTTTATTTAATGGATTGTGCACTAAAAGATGTTCAAAGAATTGATGCGATGAACACTCTCTATACTTTGAAAGATGAAATAAAGGATTTTCTACTATAGAAATCTGTAATGAAACATGTGATTTAGCAATAAAACGTAGGCTTGCATAGTGATTGACTGGCCAATTGCATTGACTTGCTTAATTCATCCCGCAGATGTAAAAACAGTACAATAGTCCTTTTTATACAACAAATCAACTTCTTATCATGTATACTCAGTTATAGAAATATTTCTCTTATGTCATTGCATTTTAATCATCACGTATAGCATTATTACTATTTTCTTGCCATTTGTTGCAAATTAACTTATTTGCCTTTGTTATTTTCTCATCATATTGTGATGTTAATTGAGTGTGTAATGTATAAACTTTATAGGGTTACTGTAATCTCATGAAGCAAAGGTACCTGCTTCCGTTTAGTTATTACAAAATGACCCATGGTGGAAATCACCATCAAATCCAGGATTATCTGTTCAGATTTGTTTTGATTGTTTACTTTCTGTTGGTAAGTCAAATTGCTTGCAAGATTTCCTAGACCCTTGTAATTCAAGTGTGATAGATGATTAATGGAACACCTATATAACTTATCAAGGGGTGATTTAAATCACTGAAGGAGGTTTGGTGAAGATTTAAAAATTATTGCTACCTACCAACTCTGGTGAAAAATGAGAAGCACTCTTTCATTACTTTTAAAAACAATATCCTGTCTTGATTTACACGATCTCATCTACCTCATTATTCTTTGATGGCAAGTCAGGAAGACTGTCTTACTTTGATCCTTGGCAGTGTGACTGATTGGTAGTTCAACATCAAAGTTTTGATGATATATGATTGTTTACGTGGTCAAGGTCTTGTGTGGTGTGTGTGCTTGATATGGTTGTATGGCATGTAAAACATTAAGGCATGTGAAATGTTTTGCGCAAAGCCAAGAGTTAGCTTTTGTTTTATAAAATTTTCAAAGGAGTTTGTTACAATTTTATATAATTATTAATTTTATTTGACTTGTCTCTGAACTCGAATATCCACTTAATAAATTGAACCACAAAGTAATGCGTACTAACTTGCTTCTACAATCTTCTTCCAAAACTTAAAAAAAATTGACTTACACTAACAAATTTTGTACTAATTACCGATCATTTTATTGAGAAAATGGACGGACGCGGCAACGCGCATCTTTGATGATCTAGTACTTGTTGATACATATCACTGATGATGCTCAAGGACAATACAAAAGACTCATGAATACATCGGGAAATATCATCATCACATGATTGCCTCTAGGGCATATCTCCAATATCATCTAGAAGGAATGCCCTTATATAGGGTCACATTTGGTGGCCGCGTCATCCATCTTGACATTCTTGGTGTGTAAGTCTTCGAATCCTACGTCTTTGGTAGTCTCATGGTTCCCTTTAAGTAAAACCAACGTTTGAAGAACCGACTGCCTAGGCATGGCCCCTTGTATACATACGAGCTAATATGGCTCAAAATGCATTATGTGTTGCACGAGAATACGGTGAAACCACTTCCCTACATATGCCACCTAGTAGAGGTGGGTTGGCGTTGTTGGATCCGGCATGTCCACTCCATCACACGATGGATCTGGGCAAAACCACGTCGGATCTCTCCAACCCACACCACTACACGTTTGGAACCACGTTCAGTTGGTCCATGACAGGGCCTGCCGCCTGCCGGATACCAGCCTGCCAAACAGAGCGTGCGACAACATGCCTAGATCCACGTGTAGCTGTGCATGACATTTTTCACCGCCCAACCTCTCCATGGTGCTGCCGCTGCAATAGAGCACCACCAACACTTGATCCAGCACTGTCAAATAGACATGCCACCGACACCAACAACACAACTCCATTCTTCGTTGGACGACCTTTGGGACACACTATTGCACCTCAACCACGTGTAGATCCATGACACACTTGCCTACCACCGACCACAAGATGACCTTCGGGGCGCTTAAGCAAGTGTGGGGACCCCGACCTGTATGGTCGAAGCCACCAATTGCGCATGCAACATTGATCCCATGATCAGTGTGTCACTGCGTACAATGAACTGATAATCAAGAGTTTACATCCATTACATAACATCTTACATAAATAGGACCATCATAGTCAAGTCTTACATAAATAAAATCCTTGAAGGTGAAACTCCAAACGAAACACTTGTAGCGGAAAAACCATCGATAACTTGGACCAATGCTAGGGCCTTAACCCTATAGGCAACCAACTGGGGAAATGTACTAGTTCACATCATGGTCATCGAAGAACTCTTTTTCAAACTCCTGATTTTCCATGCTTGGGCGAGTGAATAGGCAGGGGCAAGCCAATGAGTAATTTGAATGTACTCGCAAGCAATCCACGAGTGATAACAGATTATGCATGCATGGCTTAGTACAAAGGAGGGCTTCTATACTAGTATACCCATCAATTGCTAATATGCCCAACAATTTCTTCACAATGGCAAATGCTCTTTGTTGAGCACCTATTGTGGCATGTATAGATTGTTTCTTGTACATCAAGCCCATCTCTTATTTCTTTGTATACATTGAGGTAGAGGCCCATATTGTACATTATATATACGTGCCTATGCACCTGATTAATACATTGTGAGTTGCATAGCCAAACCTATTCTCCTATAGTCTTGCACAATTTCTTGAAGAAAGTACATGAGGCCAACTCCAGTGCGCGACCCCATTCTGTCCGGGTGCATCCGTTTGGGGTAGAACGGACGAATAGTGCGACCCAACGCGCGGCCCCAAACGGACAAATGTCCGGATTCTGTTCATTTTCGACCCATCCACGACACAAACATGCATCGAGTTTGGGGTGAAACGGACATCGCGCGGACGGGCTCGATGCACGCCCTTGTCCCTCCGTGGCCCGCGTGTCGGGGACACTAGCAGGCCCTTCGCTTCCAACGCGTCCACCCCCTCTCCTTGCCCCACCCCGCCGCCGGCGCCGCCACTATTCTCCGGCCGCCTCCTCACTGCGCACCCCTCGGCTGTCCATACCAAACCACATCTGGACATGGCCGCCACCACGCTCGTGCTTTCGCCGTTGTTTTGGTCGTCGATTGGAGGAGATTTGGCCATCGCCATCGTAGCCGGTGGCAGAGGGATACGAACGCCAGCGACGTACCACGGCGGCCATGATAGCTTCTGACGAGTGCTCCAGAGAGGCCAGTAGTCGGCCGCCAGCCATCCCTGCTGCATCGAGGTGATCATCACGACCTCTTTGCCACCACGACCGCAAGGTGTTTGACACTTTGCCCACAAAGATATGGACAGTGGAGATGAATTTTTCTTCCACCACTTCATTTATTCATCGGACGGTTCGTCGTCGGATGATGAAGATCTTGTGGTGGCTGCACTGGTCGTTCACGACCACATTGAACGGCAGCTTCCTCGGTACAGGGGGTCACTCCCTGGCCGTGCTTCCAACCTGAACCACAACAGGGAGAGAGGCCACACCCTGCTCTATGCCGATTACTTTGGAAACACCCCGCTCTTCAAGCCGGATAAATTCCGTCGCCGTTTTCGTATGGCAAGGCATGTGTTCAATCGTATCAGAGAAGGAGTGGTTGCTCATGACCCATACTTCGAGTGCAAGACAGATGCCCTTGGCAAGCTTGGATTCTCCTCTTACCAGAAATGCACCGCGGCCATCCGCATGCTTGCATATGGAATTCCAGGCGATCTGGGGGATGAGTATGTACGTATGAGTGAGTCCACATGTCTGCTGTCATTGTACAGCTTCTGCAAGGCCGTGGTGGCAGTGTTTGGCCCTGAGTACTTGAGGCAGCTAACTGCCGCTGATATAGAGAGATTGTTGGTGACCAACGCTGCTAGAGGTTTTCCAGGCATGCTTGGCAGCATAGATTGTATGCACTGGGAGTGGAAGAACTGCCCATTTGCTTGGCAGGGCCAGTACAAGGGGCATGTGAAAGTTGTGGCTTCGCAGGATCTTTGGATATGGCATTCGTTCTTTGGCATGGCAGGTTCTCACAATGATATCAACGTGCTGCAACGTTCTCCAGTCTTCGCAAGGCTTGCAGAAGGCCACTCCCCACCCGTCAACTTTGAGATCAACAACCACCAGTACAACAAGGGATACTACCTAGCTGATGGTACATATCCTCAGTAGTCAACTTTTGTGAAAACAATCTCGAACCCCCAAGGTGAGAAGAGAAAGAGATTTGCCCAAATGCAAGAGAGTGCTAGAAAGGATGTGGAACGTGCTTTTGGTGTGCTTCAATCCCGATGGGGTATCGTTTGAAATCCTGCGCTGACATGGGATGAAGGGAAGCTTTGGGAGGTGATGACTGCTTGTGTGATCATGCACAAGATGATCGTCGAGGACGAGCGTGATGACAACATCTTCGACCAAGGATTTGATTCTCATGGTGAAAATGTTGAGCCCCTCCACCAAGAACCGGCCACGTTTGAATAGTTTGCCCAATTTCATCGTGAAATGCATGATTGGCACACTCATTTGGATCTTCAAAATGACTTGGTTGAGCATGTGTGGAGTCACATTGACAACCAATAGATGTATTGGTTCATTCAAGACAATTTCGATATGGTTGCAAAACTATTTTATTTAGAGACAATTTCGATTGGGTTGTAAAACTATTTTTATTTGGACGTGCAAACTTGTTTTGAAGATTGAAATATGACTATATGGGCATTTTTGGCCGTGGCGGACAGGATGGGGCCAAAGGATGCGGCCGCGCGCTGGACGCACGGCCACCGCATCCCAGGACAGGCCCGGACACGACCCAATTGTCCTATCCAAACGGACAGAATCCGCGCAAAACAGACGTCCGTTTGAGGTCGTGCGCTGGAGTTGGCCTGACGAGATGCCTATTTTGTTGTGGCTGTGACTTTCTCTCAGTTACTATAAGATAAATGTCAAAATTGTGTAAAGTACTAGAGATTAAGATTGCTTGTTAGGTAAAATTTAAAATTTTGCAATCTCATGATCGCTACCATAGAAAAAAAAGTTAAAGATGTGTCATCTCATGATTTTTCATGCATTTGAACTTCTACATTGGCCAATCCATAAAGTAACCATGAATGCTGGATGAGAGCGCCAATACACTGTACCTCATCCATACGGACAAATTAGGATTCAAAAGATTCGAAGAAGAAAACAGTAAGAAAACTTGTACATCTGGCCTGCAAGACTCTGACCATGTCCAGCCAAATTTACCCAGGCACGGACTGTACCCTGAGCTTCGTTTGCATGCAGTCATGCAACCGGTACTGCGTGTGTTTTTGCAGTTCTCTTTTACACAAAGCTCCATAAAAAGGTCCGCTCGAGCTTTACGGTAGGGTTGTAATTTGTGGCACGACTTTTTTATATAGCAATTGTTGCATGACTCTTAGCACAAGCTGCTATAGTTACATCCCACCAAATACGTTTATTAAAAAGATTTCATTGCATAAACCATGTCTATTGTTCTTAATTTTCCTCGTTAGCGAGGCAAATTGTTATGATTTTAACTCCTGATTGTGTGGGATTTTCTTGTCATGCTCCAAGTGGGTAGTTGTATTTTGGTCCCACCTTTTTGATGCCGATAACAAATGAATGGCTCGCGCTACGTTTCAGCCGACTGATCTTTTTATCAAGATCAGCCCGGGCCGTGTGCCATTGGATCGACACGATCGAATGACCCCGTCATTGTGTCTCTCACCTTACAACATGGCGCATGCCAAGTTACTTTGCAACATGGCCCGTGGCTGCAACATCACTGATGTTTAGATGTTGCCACAACTAGGTTGCTACTTGCCCGATGTTTAATGGAGATTATCAATAATGTATTGTCTTCGTGTATTTACTTTTAAGGATATTTATGTTAATGCATATATGCTTGTCACCAGTGTTATGTTTGTATTGTTGAACTAGACATAACACTTATTAACGGTGACAAACATAACTATAATTTATGCTTAACAAATAAATGTTTACTAGATAAAATCTTCGTTTTTACACAACTAAATTGATATGGGTATGTACCAAACATATTTATGTTATTTGTTAAGCAGTTATTAACTTATCAAAGGAACCATAATTTGTCTGGTACATACAAAATAAGAGGCGGGGCAGTTGAGCTGGTTTTTGAAGTAAAAATGAATAATCAAAATGGGAGAGAGAAATGTGAAGTACGCAAATGTTGAACGAAGAGGCAGACGTCAAAACATTACATTTTTCTTAAGTAGGGGGGAGAGAGATGATGGTCTCGTCCGATGCTAATTATTGTGACCACACTTGTCTCGACCAGTAAATGTGTACATGCAATGCACGTTGATATTCAGAAGGAAATTAATCACACAATGACACTAGATAGGGTATCAATTACAGTACATGTTAATTGTGTAATCACCGTAGACGATGATAGTTGGTATGATACTCCGACGTTGCTGGACCACTCCACCTGAAACTTGCTCCCGGCTGCAAGCTCCGGGTGCCGACACAACGGTCCATGTAGAGCGCGGCCATCCATGTCATTTTTGGGATAACCCCGTCACGTCGTCTCCCCATCAGCCGGAGCCCAAATTTTCGACAGAATCATTACCTCAGCGAACGAATCCACAGCGATTTCAGCGAGCGAGAGAGGGAAAGCTGGCCTTTCAGCGCCCGGCACGTCGCCTTTCTCCTCCTCCTGCGCCCGTCCCCTTCCCTCTTTACCACCCTGCGCCGCGCCAGTACCACTACTCCTACTACTGCGCATACACTTCGGCCCTCAACCTCCAACGACCCACCACCTCTCACTCGTCGCAACTCCCAAGCCGCAGCACGAGAGCCCACAGGCAGCTTCTTGGTCGGGTACCCCGTGACTCGATCCGCCTCCTCCGGGCGCTCCTCCTCCTTCCTTCCTCTCCTTCTTCTTTGTCCCATTCCTGGACGCGCGAAGATCTACCACCCCTCAAGGTCCCGACGACGACGCCATTCCGGTGAGATTTCCTGTGCCTTTTCTTGTTCTTCCATGGCAGCATTTTCCCCTACTTCGATCTCTGGCTCTCGCCCCTCTTCCTCCCGCCGTTACCGGACTGTGATTCCGCCATGTTTAGATCTGCGCCGCCTGGATACTTCATGCGCGCCCGCTGCTTTCGCTCTCTTATCCAACGAACGCGAGATTCCGTGCCTCTGCATTCCGCAGATCAAAAGACGAAAGCGCAACCCCTGCTTTCTCCAGTTTCATTATGATTTCTTGCTTTCCCTCAGTTTTCCGCAAGAAAGTCTGCTTCGATGTGACGGTAAAGGGCGCCATTGATGGCGGTAAAGGACGCCATTGATGCGCCTGTAGTATCGTTTCCAATCGATCGTAGTAAAATGCGCCTGCGAGAGGCTAAAGGCGTCGTTTTCGGGTGGGTGATGGGGGATTGGGAGCCGCTTTTCTTTCCTCTCCTTTTCTGATGGGAAAGAAAGAAAGAAAGAGGGCACCCCTCTTTGCGGATCCATAACAAATCTTGTTTATTCCAGAGTGGGGAGTGCTACATCTACATCCATAGTGTTGCATGATTACAGTTAGTGGGCGGTTGGACAGGTTCAGTGCTCTCGCCAGTGCCATATATAGGACTAGGATAGGAGGGGCGCCATGAACTCTCAAGTGATAACTTTGTTAAGTCCAGTTGTGACTTGTGACAGGTCTCACTTCTCTCTCACTTTGGTGGGAAGGTTGATGGATCTGAGTGGTGATTGTGGAGGTTCTTTCTTGATCTTGTTTGGGACTGATGGTTGACTGTTGATGATCTTTTGCTCTTTGAGTTGATCACTCATGCAGTCATGCAATTATTGCCTGCATGTATCTATCTTTGGTTTATAAGATTTTTCTTGCTCCTTTTGCAGATTTGGAATGCACTTCAGTGGTCCATCCAAGCTCAAACCCTTGATTGACCAGTAGTGTTGCAATCTGGGCTTCAGGTTTCAGTTGTCAGAGCAATGACTTCCAAGACAATGCCCCAAACCATCCCAACAACCCCCAACACTGAAGAAAAGAAGCAGTATTCTCCGAATGATTCTTCTCTGGATCTCACCAATTTGAGTAAACCCAGTACAGCCTTGCCAAGAAAATTGCCCGAATCGGCTATCCCCAGCAGTCCAAACAAAGAAGTCCAGTCCAATGACCAGAAACCATCTCACAAGCTACATGAGTCCGTTGATGTTACATCCAGCAAGGTTCCTGCAGATGATGAGAAGGATACTGTTGAAAATGGAAACACAAATGGAAACGTGAAATCAGACTCGGCGGTAGATAAGGATCATGGTGCAGCGAGTGCAAGTGGAAGTGCCAGGTTGACGGGAAGGTCTGAGACTGGAGAAAGAGGTATTAGCAGCCGATGCAGGCCGAGCACAGGCAGTGATGTCAGTGAGGAAAGCGCGTGCAGCAGTTTTAGTAGCACCAGCAAGCCTCACAAGGCAAATGATTCACGGTGGGAGGCAATCCAGATGATCAGGACTAGAGACGGGATTCTTGGCCTCAGCCATTTTAAGCTATTGAAGAAGCTAGGCTGTGGTGACATCGGCAGTGTGTATCTTTCAGAGTTGACTGGAACCAAGAGCTATTTTGCAATGAAGGTTATGGACAAGGCATCACTCACAGGCCGTAAGAAGTTGCTTCGAGCCCAGACTGAGAAGGAAATCTTACAGTGCTTGGATCATCCTTTTCTTCCAACATTGTACACACACTTCGAGACTGATAAGTTCTCATGCCTTGTTATGGAGTTCTGCCCTGGGGGAGACTTGCATACACTTCGACAGAAACAGCGTGGCAAGTATTTTCCAGAACAAGCTGTTAAGTATGTCTGATCCATCTTTTACGCTGTACATAATATGCTTTACTGTCTTCTTGACTTTTAGGATTCTGCATTTTCTTAGTATTTTAAACAACAGTGTTTATCCGATTCTGTGTGTTCCCGTGTATGGTGGCAACAAAGTGAAGAATAGTGGAAAGTTATTATCCGTTTCAAGTTAGCTGAATGTATGGAAAATTTCCAGTAATGTAGCTAATTGGTGACATATTGTGTAATCTTGTGCGAATTAAGCAACATTTGCAAATTTAATTTCCTGCTACAAAATCCATCTAGTCTGCTTCAGATTACATCCATGCAGCAGAACTAAACATGCATCAAATTAAATGAAGCAAGTACAACGTATAGCGACATAAATATCCCAGTAATATTATGTGAATACATTTTTTAGTATTTCTTTTTACAAGTCATTTCTACTAAATAAAAACTACTGCACACTGATCCGATATTGCATTTCTTCTTAATCGCAGATTCTACGTAGCAGAAATCCTCCTTGCTATGGAGTACTTGCACATGCTCGGTATCATATATCGTGATCTGAAGCCTGAAAACATTCTTGTCCGTGATGACGGGCACATCATGCTATCCGACTTCGACCTCTCCCTTCGCTGCACAGTTAGCCCGACTCTAATCAGGTCATCCAATCCTGAAACAGAAGCACTTCGGAAGAGCAGCCAGGCCTACTGTGCTCAACCAGCTTGTGCTGAGCCATCCTGCATGATACAACCATCGTGCACAGCCCCCACAACATGCTTTGGCCCTCGGTTCTTCTCGAAGTCAAAGAAAGATCGAAAGCCAAAGCCTGAAGTTGTCAACCAGGTCCGTCCATGGCCCGAGCTCATGGCGGAACCTAGTGATGCGCGATCAATGTCATTTGTTGGCACACATGAGTACTTGGCCCCTGAGATTATCAAAGGTGAGGGCCACGGCAGTGCTGTTGACTGGTGGACCTTTGGTATATTCTTGTACGAGCTTCTGTTCGGCAAAACACCTTTCAAAGGTTCAGGTAACCGAGCGACTCTGTTCAATGTCATCGGTCAGCCGTTGCGTTTCCCAGAATACCCAGTCGTGAGCTTTTCAGCAAGAGATTTAATAAGGGGCCTACTTGTTAAGGAGCCCCAACAACGATTGGGTTGTAAGCGTGGCGCCACCGAGATAAAACAGCATCCATTTTTTGAGGGTGTGAATTGGGCGTTGATACGCTGTGCGAGCCCTCCAGAGGTTCCGAAGCCTGTCGAGATTGAGAGGCAGACTACAAAGCTGCCAGTGTCAACATCTGAGGCTAGTGCAGCACCTACTGGTGCATCCCAGAAAGGCTCGGATAACTATTTAGAGTTTGATTTCTTTTAGTGAACAGAATGTTCATTTTTTCCATTTGTTTGCATAATTAGAAGTTGTAGGCTTTTCGCATGCATGTGTCTGACAGATGAGTCGTATGTAGATTTTTGTGTCTGTCAAGCTATTTTCTGCTTTGTAGTGAACGAATTGGATGTTTCAAATTTATATTCCCCCACCAGTTTTGAAGTCGCTAATCTTTGTGAGAAATCTTCGCGTGATGTGCAGAATTAAACTCAGTTTTGTAACAGCTTATGCTGTCGTAAAAAAAGTTATTACTGTCAGCAACTAAGGCACCTTACAGGGCCTTGTTTCGTTGGAATTATCCGGTGTTTTTACCTGCTTGGCCATTGCTGTTGCTCACACTGATGGCTGCATCATTGTGTGCACGATCCGACAAGTCTTGCTGAAATACTGTTTGATTAAAATAGGGTAATCATGTGTATGTCAGCTTGCACTACGGCATTGATGCTCACTGATTGTCCTAAATATAGCACAGATGCTCCCTACCAACAATTATGCTACTAATTGATTGGCTACCACTTCTACTTGATCAGTTATGCATGTTGGGCAAAATGTTTATGAAGTCTTAAGACCACAGGTGCATCTAAACCATCTGCATGTTTCCAATTGCAATTGCATTTTTTTCATGCAGCTCCATAACCACTGCAATCAAGTACAAGGCTTCATTACAAAATAAATAAAATAAAATAAGAAAGAACCCCACAGAGATATGCTGAAAAGCTCCATGTACGGTAAATTATCTCATTTGTACACCATGGATTTAGAAGTTTAAAATTCAAAATATGGCAAAACTTTTAATCACAAACTTTTTGCTACCTTAAGATGGCGCATACAGCATTCCAGCTGTGAAAGTGACTGGAACAGCAATCAGGATGACAGGCACCTGAGAAACTTGGGAACCTTCCTTCTTTCTTTGGTTTTGCTATCATTTTTGCCATCAACTGCCTCTATGCTATTGTGATTTGGCGTAGATGATGGCGGTGTCGGGGTGCGAGATCTGCTGTTGTTATTTACAGGGGAAGGTGAAAATGGTGGTGTCGGATCAGCAGTCGTCGCCGCTGCAACTTCCTTGTCATCACAGACAATCTTGACTTCGCAGTAGAGAGGTGCATTCTTCTGTATCTGTCCTGCTATTGTGTTTCCTTTCTTCAACTTCCTGTGCGCATTCAAAATTAAGTAGATATATATTGGCAAGCTGAAGAAAAGTAGTTAAAATCCAGCTGATTTGCATGATTCATGGTATATAGACCTTACCGCAAGTTGGATTTTGCCACCCCAAGTACTAGCTGCTTTATATTCAGAACAGGGATAAGTTCAGCGACCGCATCAGCGATTTGATCACTCTCGATGAGGTACACATCGACGTTAACCTGATCATAATTGGCAACAATGTAAGTTTACTACTATGAAATTTGGCGTGTAAAGTGCAGTAGGTTTTTAATTTATTAATCTATTTATTGCAAAGAACTGATGCAGCCAGTTTACCTGAAAGTTGCGACAGTGGTCCAGAAATTTCTGCAGCATCTCTCGCCTCTTGGATCTCTCTTGGTTCATGTAAGTTTCTACTTGCTCTGGGGTTGCTTGTCTCTTAGGCATCATTCCTACTATTTCAGAAAATTGTTGCCACATGTGTCAGATTCGTCACAACATAAAGACGCCTTTTAACTAAATCTTTGTTGCTGTTCAGTCGTCAAATGATTACATTCAGAAAACTCTGATATTGAGGACATAACTATTAAACCACGCATAGAAAGAAAGAAAAACACGCCAAAAAGAATAAAAAAATCGACATATTTGTGTCTTGGACCTCGTGATATATAGATAAAAAGGTGTAGTGGTTTACGAACAAATATGCGTAATATAGCTGTTGAAAGCCTCTATCAGGTTATCGTGTATAAGAAGGATGAAGCTATATATCTCCCTCAAAAAAAAGAAAAGAAGATAAAGCTATATATCAAGAAAAGGAATCTTATTGTTTTGGATTGTTCACACTTCAGTGGCAGGCTAACATCAGAGACTGGTATGCGTCCTATTCTTCTCGGCACCCCCGGAACCTAACGCCTAAAGTTTGGCATCCTCCATACTCCACATATCCATTAGACTTGAGCTAAAAAGTTTGATCTGATAGCTGAGAATATTTTTTTTCATAAAATGATTGTTGAGAATATATACTTGGAAAATGATACCTAGCACAAGCACTATGCCTTTTCTCTACAAGCTCTACCAAAAGCATTCATTCTCTCCCTTTTGTGACTGTCATTGGACATGTACTTTGGCAAAAGGAAAAACATTGGCGATGTAAGATGAGAACTCTAATCTCCTTTTAAGCAAGAACCTGATAACTAACAGCATCAAATTAACCATATAATTGTGCTTGGGAGAACACCATGTCCACCTAGTCAGTATAATTAGCACCGAAAAGTGTGAGTCTGAACAGATCAGTCCATGAAAACCTAGGTCAGCATCAACAACAGTTTAGAACTTCCTCGATTGCAGCTCCGCGACGGGCCGACTTTTTCAATCGTTATTCTTCACGGAAGCTCTGAACCCCTAGCAGCCAGCCAGGTGTGGTGGACTGGCGGGTGCCGCCTTTGAAAGTTCCAATCATACAAAGCCAAAACCCTCTTGAGACCAGTCCAAGAACATGACCTTGTTTGCAACCACCCTTTGCCAGCCAATCCCTTGTCTATGTAAACGTTGCTGGGACCCATTGGTGGTCGATCCAAGACCAGACTTGCTTCTACTGTGTTCTTACCAACTGTTTCGGAATGTTAGCCGCCGATCTTAACGTGACACTTTGACTACCGGTAACTTTGTAACTTCTACATTCATGTAGCAAAATCGTCACTGTTCTGGTTATTACCTCATGAAGGCAACTAGTAATAAGATAGCTTCGTCGATCTCGCAATGCTAAGGTGAACAAATATTATAGGAGAAATGTTTGATTCAGGAGGTAGGAAAGGGGGAGAAGAGGGTTGCTTGATTACATGGGGTGGGGATGGTGGCGACGACGGGGAAGACGTGCACGAGGTAGACGAAGCTCCGCGGCCTTGCGAGCTGCGTCAGCGCCCACGACAGCGCCGCCATGCTGGACCCGCCCTTGCCCACCGCCACGTACACGTCGTCGGCGTCAGAGATGGCCGCTGCCCCGGGAGGAGGGGGAGGAGGCGGTCCGGCCGTCCGGTCGTCCGGCTCCAACTCCTCTATCTCCCACGTGCTGTCGCCGTTGTTGGTGCGGTCGTCCACCGCGACGCCGACCGCGCCACGATGATCGTCCCGGACGGCCTCGGCCATGCGTCGATCTTCTTGGCCGGCGGGCCTCCCTGACAGGACAGCAGTACCAGCTAGCTCGTGGTGGAGTATGGAGCTTGGAAATGAGACGGAGCAACGGAGACGAAGGGAGGAGGAGGGCTTTGTGTACTCTGTTTCGTCTCAATGTGGCCAGCTGGAGGGGATCGTGTGTATATGTTCTAGTTTGACTTTTTCCTGAAGATTGCTAGTATATTTTTTTTAAATGGCACAACTTTTTTGTTATCCTTTAAACCCCATATATATAAAGATTAGAGCAACTCCAATGGGGCGACCTATTTCGTCCGCCGCCGTCCGTTTGGGTCGGAGCAGACAAAAGAGAAGGCCCAACGCGCCGACCCAAACCCAAATCGAGTCCGCTTCGTGTCCGCGCCGACGCATTTGCGGCCCAAATTTGCACCCCAAATGCGTCGGCGCGGACGCGGAACGGACTCCACGCGTGCCTTCTCGGTGTCCGCTGCGTCCCCACCTGGCGGTTGTCCAACTGCCCGCGGTCAGTCTGATCAGCTTAATTTATGACCTCGGGTCGTTCATTTTTAAGCCGACCGTGCGGCGGGGCCGTCCTCATCCACTTCCAGCCAGCCCCCGTCCCCATCTAGCCACACTCTGCTCCCCCTTCGGCGGCAAACCCTAGCCACCCCAGCAAAGCCAGATGGGGCTCTTCTCCGGCGTCGGCAACAGCAAGTCGACGGGCAAGAACCCCACCATTCCTTTTCCCTCTGAGTTCCTCCAGCCTCCGCCGGTGCCAGCTCGCTGGCTGAGGTAGCGCGTCAACGTGCCAGTGCACCAGGCGGAGTGGCACTGGCAGCACCGCGTGCCTCCCTCGTACCCCGGCGCCATCCTGCTGCACGACTGGCACCTGGATTCGGAGAGGATCCTAGTGCCGGCGACGCCGCGGTCGGCTAGGGCGCACGAGAAGGAGGTGCGGCGCCGGAGCAGCGCCGCGACGCCGCGTACGCCTTCGACTCGTCCAATTGGGCTCGATGGTTCGCCTTCGAGTACGAGGAGGCGAGGCAACGCAGCGTCCGTGAAGTCGACCTAGCGTGCCGCCGCCCCTGCTCGTCGTCCGCGAGGAGGACCAGGAGGCGGCCGTTGCAACGGTCCTCCGAGAGAGCGAGGAGGACGAGCGGCACAAGGTGGCGGCGAAGGAGGAAGAGGAGGCGGCGTACGAGGCGGCCATGGCCCTCTCCGCGGCGGGCGACTACGTCGTGCCGCCGGTGGCCCTAGCATCCTCGGTCAAAACCGAGCTGGAGCCGCCCCCCTTCGAGCGCTACTCCTGGACGAGAGTAGTGCGCGAGTGGGTCAACGCGACTCGAGCGCGACGCCGAGGACGAGCAGCGCCAGGCCAAGGAGGAGGCGCGTCAGGCCGAGGAGGAGGCACGCCAGGCCGAGGAGGAGGCGCGCCAGGCCGCGCCAGCACAGCTCGCGGCAGCACAGCCAGCGGCCGACATCGCCGCCGCCTGAAACACGGCTTCCCCTGGGCCGGTCCTGCGCCGACGCTCATCGACCTCACGGATGCCGCCCCCGCCGCCTAGGGCAGCGTGCCGCCGCGTAGTTTATTTTAGTTTTAATTTTCATTAATGCAAATGTGGACGCGTGGACTCTCGCTGGCCTTCGTGACCGGCTTTAATGTTTAATTAATGTTGTTTTTATTTTAGAAATGCTTGTATTCTTTTTTTCTCACGCCGTCAAAATGGGTTGGGTCAGCTCTGGACCCATGCGCCAACCTAAATGCGGAAGTGGATATTTATATCCGCCGGACCGACCCAAACAGACAAAAAAAAGAGTCAGTCGTCCGTTTGGGTCGGTCGTTGGATTTGCTCTTAGGCTGCGGCATATTCTGGTACTTTTGATTTATGAGTTGCTGCAGCGTAGCTCCAACTGATGCCCTTCCTTTGGTAGGGCACAAACGTGTCCGTACGGTATGAAGGACAAGGTGGATGATCATGATACATACAGAATAAAAACGGTCAATTAATTTAGTCGTGCGTGTGGTTACACGAACTACAATGAAGGGAGCTGACTGACATGTGTTGAGTAGGCCGGTTCCCGACAGTGCACCGGAACACGTTGTTGAGTTGAGCTACTGCATGGCAGAGGGAGATGACGCACATTATCGACTAGTATACGGGGGCAGATTATTGTAATGCGGATTATTGCTGGGCCAGCGTGGACCAGGAAGGGAATATGCCGGGGGATCTCGGTCGGATCCCTTCCGGTGGCGATGGCGATGCGGGGCTGCCTCGGGGTCAAAGGGGAGGGAGGGCCAGCTGACGCCTTTGAATCGTCCGCCGGTGACCGCCCAACGGCTTGGCAACCAAAAGCGGCCGAATTTCGTGTTTTGACCCTTTTGACAAAAAAATTTAGGATCTGATCCCTGTTTGAATTTTTTTTCGAGATTTGATCCTTTCTCCTATCGCCAGGGCCTCTGGCGGTAGGGTTACAAAGCCAACCGTCAGGGACCCTGGCGGTAGGAAACTTATCCACGTCAGCGCGCGAAGACGTCGCCGTCCCCCTCCGTCGCACCCTACCGCCTGCGGCCCTGGCGGTAGGCTGTCT
This sequence comes from Triticum dicoccoides, assembly GCF_002162155.2. Lineage (NCBI taxonomy): Eukaryota > Viridiplantae > Streptophyta > Magnoliopsida > Poales > Poaceae > Triticum > Triticum dicoccoides. The sequence continues at coordinate 156,263,561 of NC_041393.1, read as the reverse complement.
AACCATACCGCCAGGGGCCCTGGCGGTAGGGTCCGGGCAGTTATTTGCCCCGAAACCCCCGCGCCCCTGCCCATCTCCCCACCCCTCCCCCTTCCCCCCGTTGGCAGTTCATCCTTTTCTCCCCCAAGTCGCCTCTCTCTCCCTCTCTCATCTCCTTCACTCCCCCCTTTGGATCTTCACCGATTCTTCACCGTTTTGACGGATCGAGATGGCCCTGAGGAGAGAACCGTAAGCTCCTCTGATCCCTCCAATTAGTTTTTGCAAACTTGCTTCCGATTCGACGCATTATTTGCTTGAAATCCCTCATGTTTTTGAACTTAGATTAGATTTTTTTCCACCTAAGATTGATTGTAGTTGTAGTTCTTAGTTCTTCAGTAAGTAGTGGTATTGGATATGAACTCTAATCAATAGTTCATATGTTAGTGTTGATATGAGGATGTAATGTTGATATGAGGATGAACCCTAGTTTGATGATGCATGTGATATGATGATATGATCTAGTGTGAAGATGGACCCTAGTTTGATGATGCATGTTGATATGATGATATGAAGATGTTGTTTGGAAAATTTTATTTAAAAATATGAAGATATGATGTATGTTGGAGGTTTTTTTGATATGATGCATGTTGATATGATTTGATCCATCATGTGTAGTAGATGTTGTTGGAGGAATATGCTTAAAATTTTATTTTAATATGATTTGAGTTCATTGTTTGTTTGTGTATGCTTATGCTTATGGTGCTTTTGTTTATGAAACTCTATTAAGGCAGCCACCTCTTGCGGACTACATCGACCCACGGTACTGCATGCTGGATTGAGCATTCGACAAGGGTCGTCGTGCCCGTTTCATAGAGAATGGAGAGGTAAGTGATATGAAAGAAATTTTGATCAAAGTTTTCGGATTGATGAAAATGATTTCCTAACTTTTGGCGTTCACTTTTTGACAGACGCTCCAGCCACTGCGCATGAGGGGTCACGGGGTTCATGGGCATATGGACTACGACGAGCGCTACACGCCGTTCTTCAAGAAAGTTCGTCTGTTGGGTTTCGTGTTGCAGTTCAAGCGTCAACCGCTGACGCTTTTCCACGCGGCTCTCATAGCTTTGATTGACCGGTGGAGACCGGAGACCCATTCTTTCCATCTGCCATGCGGGGAGATGACGGTGACCCTAGAGGACTGGGGGATGATTACTGCAATGCCGATCGAGGGTCATGCACTCACCGGTCGAGTGGAGAGGACCAACTGGCAGGAGAGGGTCACCACCCTCATCGGCGATTGCCCCGATGCCAAGAGTAACCGTACGTCCGGTGTGCCGTTGATCTGGCTCCTGGAGCACCGGAAGACATGCCCCCAAGGCGCAGATGAGGCGACTGTGGAGTTGTACGCGAGGGCCTATCCGTGGTATATGTCGTGGTACTAAGACTGACAGTAGAATAGGGGTTAGGTATGGAGAGGCAAGATCCTAGCTATGGAGTAGTTGTATACGCATGCGATTTACGAGTTCAGGCCCTTCTCGGAGGAAGTAACAACCCTACGTCTCGGAGCCCGGAGGCGGTCGACTGGATTATATGCGTATGAGTTACAGGGGTGCGAACCCTTCTGCTAGTGGAGGGGGGTGGCTTATATAGAGGATGCCAAGACCCCAGCCAGCCCACATAGCGAAGGGTTTAAAGTACATTAAGGCCTGGCGTTATTGGTAACGCCTTACATAAAGTGTCATCATGACCATAAAGACTACTTAATTACAGACCGTTTGAATACAGAGTGGTTCTTGAACTTCCGGTGGTCGAGTGAGTCTTCATGGTCGAGTGTCTTCAAGTCTGTCGAGTGGAATCCCTCTAGGTCGACTGGAATACGGTTTCTTCTAAAGATGTCCTTGGGGAGGGTACCTTGGACAGGTCCATGACCCTACCCTAGGTACATGACTTCATCATTAGCCCCCGAATGGATCGAGGTTTGAGTGAGGAAGGAGTTGATAACCTTTCCGACCTATTTTCTGGTGCTGTGAGTGTGTCTTACTCTGGATCAATGACTTTTTAGTGATGGTGTCAACTTCTCTTTCAGCCGCCTTGATCCATTCTTTATATCTGTCGAGTAAACTCTATGAACTTGGAGATTTCTGAGCGACGGATCGCAGGAGATCTTCCGTCTGACAAGTTGCTCTGCTGTTAGCGGATTTAGTGGGATCCGAATTTCGGGAAGCGCGCGAAGTGGGGAAGGCCGCGGTACTCGGATGGGATAAGGCAGAGACACCTCGATTTCTGCGCCGCCTTTTTCGCCACGTATCGCTCGCGCGTCTGTTTCGGGATTTGACAGGATTGCCCGGGCCTACCAGTCAGCCACTCGGAAGCGACTCCATATAAGGCATCGGGCGAAGGTTTTTTGAACAGTGCTCCCTCATTTTCCCCTCCCCCGTCTTCAGATTCATCTGCGGTGCTTGCTATCTGTTCAGCGCTGCCGCTCCGTACCAGCCTCGTCGGCAACAACGGTGAAGGAGAAGACGACGGCTTTGGAGCGGGCGAAGAAGGCGACGGCGAAGGCGAAGGGGAGAGCGACCAGTCGGGCTGGATCCTCGTCGCGGTCCAGCCTGCCGCAAGGTTGGATCCAGGGGGTTTCGATCCGCTCGACCATCACCCAGAAGGATCTCGACGACCTGGCCAACGAAGGGTTGATCGAGCGCGGGGCAGCTAGGCTTCCGGGGACAGAGTGGCAGCCTCAGCCTCAGGCGGGTGAGTGTGTCCTCTTAGCCACCCATGTCGATCGTGGGTTTTCTCTGCCGCCACATCTTTTCTTTCGGGGGTTTCTGAACTTCTTTGGGGCATAACTTCACCACTTCACACCCAACTCCATTGCCTATCTCGCCGCTTTCGTGTCTCTGTGCGAAAACTTCTTGGGTTGTCGGCCGCACTGGGGCCTTTTCAAACACATATTCACTTGTCGCTCTCAGACGGTGAAAAAGGCCAATCCGAATGACGAGAGAACCCAAGTAATCCAGATGTGTGGGGGTCTTGGAGTCCAAATGAGGAGTAAGAGTGCTTTCCCAGCCATGACCCTTCCCGAGTCAGTTAGAGGGTGGCAGTCAACCTGGTTCTACTGCCAGGACCAGTCGACGCTAGGGCAGTCGACTGGGCTCCCTCCTTTCTCCATGAGTCGAGTGAACAAGCAATCCTCTCTGAAGGTGCTTCCGGAGGAGAAGGCTCAGGTTAAAATGTTGATGGAGCGTGTAGTCCAGCCCATTCGTGACGGGGTCACTGGCATGGATCTTCTGGAGGTTTTCCTTTGATGGTGCATTCAACCACTCCAATACCGAGGTCACCCGATGTGGTTGTATTCTGGTACCGAAGACACCACTGGTGTCCACCCAGAGGAGGTCGACGATGCCACACTGGAGAGGTGGATGACTGCCATCACAGGGAACAAAGGTAACCCTCATGGGGCCAGGAGGATCCCGCCACTCGACCAGTCTTATGATCCAGACAAGGTATGACCACTTATCTCTGACTGTAATCATATTTCATCCATTCTGTTTTGCTGCAGATCAGTCGATTGACTTTTGTCTTGTCTGTTGTCTTTCAGGCTACCACTGAGTTGTATTCGATGCCCAACAGGGCGCAAGCACAGACCGAGGAGGAGGAAGGAAGTGGAGGTGAAAGTCAAGAGGAGTGGGAATTGGACGGCGATGAGGGTGATGAAGATGATGGCTCCGATGAGGAAGAGGAAGAGGAAGAGGAGGAGGAAGTCGCGCCTCCCGGTTCTGAAAGAAGATCCAAGCTTGTCCATGACCCTGCAGTCGAGCATGGCAAGGGGGCCGCACCTGTTGTGCAATTGACCAAGCGTCCTCGGACGACCTCTCCGGCGCCGACTGAGAAAGCGCCGAAGCAATCTCGAGTGGCGCCGTCAAAGCCGACGAAGGTTTTGCCGAAGATGAATATGGTGATTCCCACTATTTCTGGGTAATGACGTAACTTGTGTCTTCTTGTTTCTCATGGATTTATTCTCGGTCGATTCGTTAGCTGACCGACTGATTTCTGAAACTGCAGTGCTGCTACTTCTGATACCTCGACCAGACCTGAAGATCAAGAAATGGAGGATGCTGTCACTTCCAACCCTGGTATGACCTTTGAAGTTTCGTTTTCAGTCGACAGGATGTTCATTTTTTAACTTTGAATCTTTTCTGCAGCTCCACCTAATATCGTCATTGATCTTCCTGATGATGATGACGAGGAACCACTGAGGCAGAGGAGGAATAGGAGGGCGTCTGCTGGTAAGACAGCTCAGGTTGTATCAACACCTGAGACATCGGTTCCGGAGGGAGACAACGTCACTCGGGCTACCGTATCCTTTGCGGTGCCGCTGACGAGTGCTCGCCCTTCGTCGTCGAGTGCTGATCCGCCTTCTCTTTTCTCCACCCACCACGTCCCGGAGGACCAAGCAAGCGCTGCTAAAGAAGCCATACGCCAGGCGGGGGTCATGATGGAGCAAGTGAAGGTGATCCGGGACGCCAGTCAAGCAGCTTACGATGCCAGTTCAGCCCTTCAGAGCAATGTTCAGGTTAGTCGATCACCGCCTGTTCTGTTAGGATATGATATCTGAAAACTTTTCTTTCTGAAAATCTTAGTATCTATCGTACACCCACTGGGTGTGTCGGTTGAATATCTGGATTGGCGGGGGCACGCTGAGTGCACCCACTGGGTGTAGTCCCCAAGGCTATGGTGGACTGCTGGCAGTCGACCATAGTCTTAATGCCTTGAACTTTTTCTCATTACTTTCTTTACTCGATCTGGTCGATCGGAATCATAAACCGGTGGGGGCACGCTGAGTGCACCCACTGGGTGTAGTCTCCGAGACTATGGTCGACTGCTGGCAGTCGACTACGGTCTGAAGAACACTTTTTTTTTTGAAACTGTGACTAACTGTTGGTGGTTAGCCTTTCTGCCTTTTTTGGTCGACTGATCGACTCTAGCTGATAGAACCAGTGGGGGCACGCTGAGTGCACCCAGTGGGTGTAGTCCCCGAGACTACAGTTGAATGTTTAGATTCGGCTGTAGTCTTAGAAATACTACGATTTTTTTTCTTAGTCACTCGGAAGTGACCTATCTTTACTGTCTGTCGATTGGTTCTTCGCAGTAATCTTGCGAGCTTGCAGCTCGTTACACTGAGTTGGAGAACAAGCATATCCAGCTCGAACTTGATCTGAAGCTTGTCCAGGAGAACTTCACGAAGGCGAAGGAGGAGGCAAAAGGTATGTTTGGTGAGAATCTTGATGACTGCCTTTGTTCCTTGTTCACTCCCGAGCTTGATCTCACTGAGATTTTGCACACAAACTGAGGGATTCTCTGAAGAAGAAGGATCTTGATCTCGCTGAGGCGCAGAAAGCAGCTTCGGAAAAGACCAAACTCGCAGAAGAAAAGTTGGTTTCGATCAGCAAACTTGAAGAGGAGAATACCAGTCTAAAAGTTGCTCTTGACACGGCGAACAAGTATGCCAGTCAACTGAAAAATGACAAGTTGACCTTGAGCGATAAGGCTAGTGAGCTGGCGGGAAAGAAGAATGACTTAGAGGTTTATTTGGGGGGGGGCTCGCCAAGAAGTTGCTCGAAGGTAACTCCTTATATCCGACTGGTAAACACTGACTTATTGTAGGGATATTAACTTATCCTTGGATCGTATCCACATAACTTTGAAGAGGAGACCACTCGAGTGGAGACTGGTTTGGATCCCATCAACTCTCCTGTGAAGGATGAAGCTGCCATGAACGTGCTCCGACTCGAGTCTCGCATTGCTGCTGTTGTTGACTATCTTGCAAGGCTGAAGGTTGCGACGTCACGCATCGACACAACACTCTGGCCAGGAGAAACACTTCAGAATGACCTTCTCTGATGACCCGACTGAACGGAGTTCCAAGTCGAGTGCAAGAATGGAAGAAGTCTTCTGCCAGGTGTGGTGCCGACGTTGCTCTATCTCTGGTCCGTGTTCACTGCAAGGATGCGCGAGAGGACAAGCTGGCAGCTCTCAAGGTGGCCAATACCAAGAAGCATGACTTCCGATCCTTCATGGAGACCTTTATCGCTGCTGCCACTCTGATCGCAGATGGAATCGACCTGGACGAGTTCGTTGCACCTTCCAGCCCTCCACAGGAGGGGTAAAAAACTTCTACGCTTGATGCCTTAAATTTGCCTCAGAATGCCGAGTGGTTTTTGTAACCGATAAACTTTAACAGGCTTGGTGCCTGAGCACTTCTGGGTCTGTAGGACGCTATCTAAACTTGGGTTTGTCATGGAATATGTTTGCATTTGCCTTCGAACGATCATTGTCCTTCACTCGGAATATATATTAGTGTTTGTGATGCACTCTTGCAGGTAGGGACGAAGCACAAATTGCAATCGACTTGTACCTCGTCATACTTAGGCGAGCACTGGGTTGCAGCTAAGCCCCCGAGTGGAAGGTCTGCTCTCCACTCGGTAGGATTTTCAAAAACTTAGGTGAGCACTGGGCTGCAGCTAAGCCCCTGAGTGGGAGGTCTGCTCTCCACTCGGTAGGATTTTCAAAAACTTAGGCGAGCACTGGGCTGCAGCTAAGCCCCCGAGTGGGAGGTCTGCTCTCCACTCGGTAGGATTTTCAAAAACTTAGGCGAGCACTGGGCTGCAGCTGAGCCTCTGAGTGGGAGGTCTGCTCTCCACTCGGTAGGATTTTCAAAAACTTAGGCGAGCACTGGGCTGCAGCTAAGCCTCCGAGTGGGAGGTCTGCTCTCCACTCGGTAGGATTTATGTGGCGTACCTCTGAAGAAGAAGATAACAGTCGACCTGCACCTCGTCCTCCTTGCGGGTCGCACGTTGTGTTTATGGCGTAGCTCGGAAGGAAAGGGTAGCAGTCGACCTGCACCTCGTCCTCCTTGCGGAGCGCACGTTGTATTTGTGGCGTAGCTCGGAAGGAAAGGGTAGCAGTCGACCTGCACCTTGTCCTCCTTGCGGAGCGATGTTGTATTTGTGGCGTAGCTCGGAAGGAGAGGGTAGCAGTCGACCTGCACCTCGTCCTCCTTGCGGAGCGCACGTTGTATTTGTACTTAGGCGAGCGCTATGCTGCAGCTAAGCCCCCGAGTGGGAGGCTGGCTCACCACTCGGCATGATTTTGTTTAAACTTAGGCGAGTACTTGGACTGCAACTAAGCCTCCGAGTGGGAGGCTGGCTCACCACTCGGCAGGATTTTGTTGAAACTTAGGCAAGTACTTGGACTGCAGCTAAGCCTCCGAGTGGGAGGCTGGCTCACCACTCGGCAGGATTTGTTGAACTTAGGCGAGTACTTGGACTGCAGCTAAGCCTCCGAGTGGGAGGCTGGCTCACCACTCGGCAGGATTTTGTTGAACTTAGGCGAGTACTTGGACTGCAGCTAAGCCTTCGAGTGGGAGCTGGCTCATCACTCAGCAGGATTTTGTTTTAAACTTAGGCGAAATGGATTCGCAGCTAAGCCCCCGAGTGGGAGGCTGGCTCACCACTCGGTAAGGATTTTTTTACAGACTTAGGCAAAACGGATTCGCAGCTAAGCCACCCACTAGGGGACTGCTTTTTGTGGACAAAAGTAACAACAATCACTGGGAAAATTATAAAGCTCTTGTCTTTGATAAATAAACTACAGAAGTACTTTTATTACAACTCATCCGAGTGAATACTTAAGTATAAAAGGGGCGGAGCAGCTCCGCGTTCCATGCTCGGGGCTCGTCAATCTGGTGCTCGACATTGTAAAGGCGGTATGATCCATTGTGGAGAACCTTGGTGACGATGAAGGGACCTTCCCAAGTAGGAGCAAGCTTGTGTGGCTTCTGCTGATCCACTCGGAGAACTAAATCTCCCTCCTGGAAAGCTCGATTCTTCATGTTTTTGGCATGGAAGCGACGCAAGTCCTGCTGATAAATGGTCGATCAGACCAAGGCCATCTCTATTCTTCTTCTTGAAGGTCGACTGCGTCCTGCCGGGCTTGTTCAGCTTCAGCTTCGGTGTAGAGTTCGACTCGGGGTGCGTTGTGAAGCAGGTCACTCGGCAAGACTGCTTCAGCTCCGTAGACCAAGAAGAACGGAGTTCTCCCAGTCGACCGGTTAGGCGTGGTCCTTAATCCCCAAAGTACTGATGGAAGTTCGTCGACCCATGCACCAGCTGCGTGCTTGAGATCACGCATCAATCGGGGTTTCAACCCTTTGAGAATTAAGCCATTTGCTCGTTCTGCCTGTCCATTCGACTGGGGGTGAGCGACTGAAGCATAGTCGACTTGTGTACCATGAGATGTGTAGAAGGCTCTGAATTCCTCAGAGTCGAAGTTTGACCCATTGTCTGTGATGATGCTGTGTGGAACTCCATATCTGAATATCAACTCCCTGATGAAGCTGGCAGCAGTGCCGGCATCAAGATTCTTGATGGGTTTAGCCTCAATCCACTTGGTGAACTTGTCGACTGCTACCAACACATGGGTGAAGCCGCTTCTGCCCGTTCTCAGTGGTCCAACCATATCCAATCCCCATAAAGCGAAAGGCCAGACGAGTGGAATGGTCTTCAAGGCTGAGGCGGGCTTATGTGACATATTGGAGTAAAATTGACATCCTTCACACTTGTCGACTATTTCCTTTGCCATTTCATTCGCTCTTGGCCAGTAAAATCCCGCTCGGTATGCTTTAGCCACAATGGTCCGAGAGGACGCATGATGACCACAGGTCCCCAAGTGGATATCATCAAGGATTATCCGACCTTCTTCTGGCGTTATACACTTCTGACCAACTCCAGTCGCGCTTTCTCTGTACAACTGTCCCTTAATCACGGTAAAGGCCTTAGATCGGCGGATGATCTATCGAGCCTCTTCTTCATCTTCTGGGAGTTCTTTCCTCAAGATATACGCGATGTACGGCACTGTCCAATCGGGAGTGATCACTAATGCTTCCATTATCAGGTCGACCACTGCTGGAACTTCGACTTCAGTCGGATTTGTGACACTTTTAGGCTGCGGAGCTTCTTCGGTAAAAGGATCTTCTTTAACTAATGGAGTATGGATATGCTCCAATAACACATCACTGGGAATGGCTTCTCTCTTGGAACCTATCTTCGCCAAATCGTCAGCCGCTTGATTCTTCAGTCCGGGTATATGATGGAGCTCTAACCCTTCAAATTTCTTTTCAAGCTTTCTCACTGCATTGCAGTATCCAGTCATGGCTAGGCTTCTAACGTCCCACTCCTTCATCACCTGATTGACCACCAAATCTGAGTCGCCATAAACCATAAGGCGACGGATGCCGAGTGAAATGGCCATGCGTAACCCATACAAAAGCGCCTCGTATTCTGCTTCATTGTTGGAGGAATCAAAGTGAATCTAGAGCACATATCTGAGCTTATCTCCTCGGGGGGAAACCAATACTACCCCAGCACCGGAACCATTTAACATCTTAGAACCATCAAAGAACATGGTCCAGTGCTCAGAGTGAACTTGAGTCGGCTGTTGTTGTTCGATCCACTCGGCGATGAAATCTGCTACTGCTTGGGACTCAATGGCTTTCTTTGCCTCAAACTTGATATCAAGGGGAAGGAGTTCAATCGCCCATTTCGCCACTCGACCGGTTGCATCTCTGTTGTGTAGAATCTCTGACAATGGGGCGTCGCTGACGACTGTAATGGAATGATCAGAGAAATAATGAGCAACCTTCTTCATGGTCATGTAGATCCCATACACGAGCTTCTGATAATGAGGGTATCTTTGCTTCGATGGGGTCAACACTTCGGAAAGATAATATACTGGGCGCTGAACTTTGAAGGCTTTCCCTTCTTCTTCCCGCTCGACTGTAAGTACTGTACTGACGACTTGTCCTGTGGCTGCAATGTAAAGCAACAGAGGCTCTTTGCTGATTGGAGCGGCAAGCACCGGCTGGGTGGAGAGCAGAGCTTTTAGCTCGGCAAATGCTGCATCAGCCTCTGGAGTCCACTCGAACTTGTCTGACTTCTTCATCCGTTGGTAAAGAGGCAATGCCTTTTCACCGAGGCGAGAGATGAAACGACTTAACGCGGCCAAGCATCCAGTAAGCTTCTGGACATCGTGCACACGTATAGGGCGTTTCATTCGGAGTATAGTGCCAACTTTTTCTGGGTTAGCGTCGATTCCTCGTTCGGAAACGAGAAAACCAAGTAACTTTCCACCAGGAACTCCGAATGTGCACTTTGATGGATTGAGCTTGATATCATCCCTCCTGAGATTGGCAAATGTTTCAGCGAGGTCAGTCAACAGGTCGGAACCCTTCCATGATTTGACCACAATATCATCCATGTACGCTTCCATGTTCCGACTGATTTGAGTGAGTAAACACTTCTGAATCATCCTCATGAACGTGGCTCCGGCATTCTTGAGGCCGAACGACATGGTGACATAGCAGAAGCACCCGAATGGAGTGATGAAAGCTGTTTTGATCTCATCGGGTCCATGCAAACGGATCTGATGGTACCCGGAATAGGCGTCTAAAAAAGATAATCTCTCACACCCCGCAGTCGAGTCGACAATTTGGTCGATGCGAGGGAGAGGAAAATGATCTTTCAGGCAGGCCCGATTGATATGTTTGAAATCAATGCACATGCGAAGTGAATTGTCCTTCTTGGGGACCATGACAACATTGGCGAGCCACTCGGAGTGGTAAATCTCTCGGATAAACTCTGCTGCCAGGAGCCGAGCCACCTCTTCGCCAATGGCCTTTCTCTTCTGGATGGCAGACCGTCAAATATGTTCCTTGACAGGCTTTACCTTTGGGTCGACTCGTAGGCGGTGCTCAGCCAGCCCCTTGGGAACACCCGGCATGTCAGCAGGCTTCCATGCGAAGATGTCCCAGTTCTCACGGAGGAACTGGATGAGCGCTTCTTCCTATTTGGAGTCGAGTGTTGTTGAGATATGAGTCGGAGCAGCATTGGGGTCGGTCGGGTGGATGTGAATCGGCTTTGTCTCACCAGACGACTGAAACACTGATTCGGTAGCAGGCTTCTTGGCTCGCAACAAATCACTCGGATCTGCGGTTTTCTGGTACTCCTGTAGCTCTACCACTGCCATCTGAGCATCGGTGATCTTTGAGCCCTTTTGAAAGCACTCTTCTGCCTTTTTCCGATTGCTAGTGATGGTGATCACCCCTTTGGGACCAGGCATCTTCAATTTGAGGTACACGTAACATGGTCGAGCCATGAATTGTGCATAAGCTGGCCTGCCTAAAATGGCATGATAAGCACTCTGGAAATCCACAACTTCAAATGTTAACTTTTCTTTGCGGAAATGCTTCGAATCGCTGAAAACCACATCAAGAGCAATTTGGCCGAGTGATTCAGCCTTTTTCCCAGGAATGACTCCATGGAAACTCATGTTGCTGGAACTAAGTCTGGACATCGGAATGCCCATTCCCTTCAGCATCTTCGCGTACAATATGTTCAGTCCACTGCCACCGCCCATCAGAACCTTAGTCAGTCGAGTGCCTTCGACGACTGGGTCGACCACCAAAGCTTGCCTCCCAGGGGTGGCTATGTGTGTTGGATGATTAGACTGGTCAAATGTGATGGCGGTCTGAGACCACTTCAGATAACTAGGTGTTGCCGGAGCAACCATATTCACCTCCTGTTGATAACTTTTAATCGACTTTTGCTCTCAACATCAGCAAAAATCATCAGGGTGGAATTGACATGGGGGTATCCTTCATCACTGTCCTCTTTGTCCTCAGCCTTGTCCGACTCCTTTCCCTTATCCTTGGTCTGTTTCCTTGAAACTGCTGGATTAAGAGCTGGCACTGGTGAGTGGTATGTTTCGGGTAAATGAAGTTACCCTCTTCATCTTTCTTCGTGTGGATGTGGCATGGCAAATCCATCACGTTGTTTCCTTCCTTGTCTTTCACCTTCTTGGGGTTCCAAGATCCTTTGGGTTTCTCTTTAAACTTGCCTTGGGTCATGGCCAAGGCTTCTCCAGGAGCAGCGGGTTCGGCTTTCCGCTTCTGCTTCCGACTGGAGTTTCCTTTTTCCGACTGGCTCGGCTTGTACTTGCCACTCCGGAGTCGATCCTCTTCTTCACCATTGGCATATTTGGTGGCAATCTCCATCATTCGACTCAGGGTCATGTCTCCGGTCCGACCAAACTTCAAACTCAACTCTCTGTTCTTAACACCTTCCTTGAAGGCACATACTGCTTGGTGATCAGATACATTCTCTACTGTATGATGCAACGTGATCCACCTCTGGATGTAATCTCTCAAGGTCTCATTCGACTTTTGCACGCAGACTTGCATCTCGGTCAAACCTGCTGGTCGCTTGCAAGTTCCTTCAAATGTCCTGACAAACACTCGGGCAAGATCCTCCCAAGTGTAAATGCTGCTAGGTGCCAATTGATTCAGCCAGGCTCTGGCCGAGCCCTCCAGCATGAGCGGTAGGTGTTTCATGGCCACTTCATCATTGCCACCGCCAATCTAAACAGCCACTCGGTAGTCCTCAAGCCAAGTATCAAGCTTGGACTCACCGGTGAACTTACTCATCCCAGTCGCCAGCCTGAAGTTGGGAGGGATCACTGCGGCCCTGATGGCTCTGCTAAAACACTCTAGTCCTGAAACATGAACTCTGCTGCTAGTGGGCGCATCTCTGTCATGGCCTTCTTGGTGAGCTCTGTTCCGGTCGACCAGACCTTGCATGATAATGGATCTCGCATCAAAGCCTGGTTCCCTGGGGTCGACCGGAGCTCTTCGCCCAACACTGTGCTGGCGTGTGTCATCTTGTTGCCGAGGGGCGTAAGACCCACCCCTTGGGGAAGGAGTGGGCACTCGACGCCGATCATCGCGATCGAATCGGTCATCATATTGATCATGTCGACCCCCACGTCCCTCACGCCGCGGAGGCGATCTTGGGCTATGAGCCAATTGAACTGTATTCACAGCGACGGATCGACTGTGAATCCTATTGCGTGATTGTGATATAGCTGAATTCTGATCTCCTGCAGCCCAGAGAAAATCTCGGATCTGCATCAAGCCTCTGCCAGCCTTTGATTGAGAGGGTTGAATTGACTCTGCTATACGGGCTACAGCTGCTAGATTCTAAATTGGGGTTTGGTATACCTGAGTCGGCGGCGGAAAGAGTTGACGTCGACTGGAGTCTAGAACTCGTTGCCGCGCGCGCTCATCGAGTGCTCGCTAGAGGTTCTCCAGTCGAGTGCGCTCAGCCAAGTTGGCCAAACGCGCATCCTCCAAGGCATGAGCCTCGAGGGTTTCTCCTACGATGGGAGTATGCAGAGCATCCATATTCCGGCGGCGAAGCTCTTCTCTTTGCAGAGAAGTGAGTGGCTCGGGTTGATACTCCTCGTGGACCTGAGCGGGGTCACCTCCGCTGTCCGCTCCGTCGATGCGAGGGAAGCCGGGAGGACTACGAGGCCCATTGACCATCAGGACCTCCGCCGCTGGATCACTACTGTCGCATTCGGATGCAGTCTCTACGGAGCCAGTCGACAGATCAAACAGGCCGTAGAGAGATTCGTCAAGCTCGATCGCCGCGACTTGGGTGATGGCCGATTGGCGAGCCACTGTGTGTCTCAGCCACCGTTGAAGCCTGGACTGACCAGAGCGCTTGCGCTGGCGGGAGACAGGGGGGAGGATGACGCAGGAGTCGACCGATACGGGGCCGACTATTGCCGCAGCAGGACGCCGTGGACACATGCGCGAAAGTGTGTTGCCCCGCGGACGGGAAGCGCGTCGATGTCGAGTGGAGCCTCCTGGAGCCAAGCGGAGTCGTCGGCAATGAACGTGAGCGCGCCGAGACGGATCTCGTGGCTCTCGACCAGAACTCCGCCAGAAACCATGATGAAGGCGATCGAAACAATTGCAACTTCTCCAATAAGTCGCTAAGACACCTGCCCCACGGTGGGCGCCAACTGTCGTGTGTTGGAAATATGCCCTAGAGGCAATAATAAATTAGTTATTATTATATTCCCTTGTTCATGATAATCGTTTATTATCCATGCTATAATTGTATTGATAGGAAACTCAGATACATGTGTGGATACATAGACAACACCATGTCCCTAGTAAGCCTCTAGTTGACTAGCTCGTTGATCAATAGATGGTTACGGTTTCCTGACCATGGACATTGGATGCCATTGATGACGGGATCACATCATTAGGAGAATAATGTGATGGACAAGACCCAATCCTAAGCCTAGCATAGAGATCGTGTAGTTCGTATGCTAAAGCTTTTCTAATGTCAAGTATCTTTTCCTTAGACCATGAGATTGTGCAACTCCCGGATACCGTAGGAATGCTTTGGGTGTACCAAACATCACAACGTAACTGGGTGACTATAAAGGTGCACTACAGGTATCTCCGAAAGTGTCTATTGGGTTGGCACGAATCGAGACTGGGATTTGTCACTTCGTGTGACGGAGAGGTATCTCTGGGCCCACTCGGTAGGACATCATCATAATGTGCGCAATGTGATCAAAGAGTTGATCACGGGATGATGTGTTACGCAACGAGTAAAGAGACTTGCCGGTAACGAGATTGAACAAGGTATCGGTATTCCGACGATCGAATCTCGGGCAAGTACTATACCGCTAGACAAAGGGAATTGTATACGGGATTGATTGAGTCCTTGACATCATGGTTCATCCGATGAGATCATGATCTCATGGAACATGTGGGAGCCAACATGGGTATCCAGATCCCGTTGTTGGTTATTGACCGGAGAACGTCTCGGTCATGTCTGCATGGTTCCCGAACCCGTAGGGTCTACACACTTAAGGTTCGATGACGCTAGGGTTATAAAGGAAGTTTGTATGTGGTTACCGAATGTTGTTCGGAGTCCCGGATGAGATCCCGGACGTCACGGGGAGTTCCGGAATGGTCCGGAGGTAAAGATTTATATATGGGAAGTCCTGTTTTGGTCACCGGAAAAGTTTCGGGTTTTATCGGTAACGTATCGGGACCACCGGGAGGGTCCCGGGGGTCCACCAAGTGGGGCCATAGGCCCCGGAGGGCT
This sequence comes from Triticum dicoccoides, assembly GCF_002162155.2. NCBI lineage: Eukaryota > Viridiplantae > Streptophyta > Magnoliopsida > Poales > Poaceae > Triticum > Triticum dicoccoides. Next base: position 156,248,559 of record NC_041393.1, on the reverse strand, counting down.
GCATGGGACAAGTGTGGGAGGGGACCAGCCCCAGGTGGGCTGGTGCGCCCCCCACAAGGTCCCAAGGCGCCTAGGGTTTGGGGAGGGGGTGCTTCCACCTAACTTGGGGGGCAAGTTTCCCCTCTTCCCCCCCTTGGCCGCCACCCTTAGATGGGATTGGGGCTGCCGCACCCCTTGGGGTGGAAACCCTAGAGGGGGCGCACCCCCTCCCTCTCCCCTATATATAGTTGAGGTCTTGAGGGCTTCCAACACATGAGTTTTGACCTATCCCTGGCGCACCCCTACCTCTGTCCCTTCTCCTCTCCCGTGGTGCTTGGCGAAGCCCTGCAGGATTGCCACGCTCCTCCACCACCACCACGCCGTTGTGCTGCTGCTGGATGGAGTCTTCCTCAACCTCTCCCTCTCTCCTTGCTAGATCAAGGCATGGGAGACGTCACCGGGCTGTACGTGTGTTGAACACGGAGATGCCGTCCGTTCGGCACTAGGATCTCCGGTGATTTGGATCACGACGAGTACGACTCCTTCAACCCCGTTCTCTTGAACGCTTCCGCTTAGCGATCTACAAGGGTATGTAGATGCACTCTCCTTCCCCTCGTTGCTGGTTTCTCCATAGATAGATCTTGGTGACTCGTAGGAAAATTTTGAATTTCTGCTACGTTCCCCAACAGTGGCATCATGAGCTAGGTCTATTGCGTAGATTATTTGCACGAGTAGAACACAAAGTAGTTGTGGGCGTTGATTTTGTTCAATATGCTTACCGTTACTAGTCCAATCTTGTTTCGACGGTATTGTGGGATGAAGCAGCCCGGACCGACCTTACACGTACTCTTACGTGAGACAGGTTCCACCGACTGACATGCACTTGGTGCATAAGGTCGCTAGCGGGTGCCAGTCTCTCCCACTTTAGTCGGAACGGATTCGATGAAAAGGGTCCTTATGAAGGGTAAATAGCAATTGGCATATCATGTTGTGGTTTTGCGTAGGTAAGAAACGTTCTTGCTAGAAACCCATAGCAGCCACGTAAAACATGCAAACAACAATTAGAGGACGTCTAACTTGTTTTTGCAGGGTATGCTATGTGATGTGATATGGCCAAGAAGAATGTGATGTATGAGATTGATCATGTTCTTGTAATAGGAATCATGACTTGCATGTCGATGAGTATGACAACCGGCAGGAGCCATAGGAGTTGTCTTAATTTATTGTATGACCTGCGTGTCATTAAACAACACCATGTAATTACTTTACTTTATTGCTAACCGGTAGCCATAGTAGTAGAAGTAATAGTTGGCGAGACAACTTCATGAAGACACGATGATGGAGATCATGGTGTCATGCCGGTGACGATGATGATCATGGAGCCCCGAAGATGGAGATCAAAAGGAGCAAAATGATATTGGCCATATCATGTCACTATTTGATTGCATGTGATGTTTGTCATGTTTATGCATCTTATTTGCTTAGAACGACGGTAGTAAATAAGATGATCCCTCATTAAAATTTCAAGAAAGTGTTCCCCCTAACTGTGCACCATTGTGAAAGTTCATCGTTTCGAAGCACCACGTGATGATCGGGTGTGATAGATTCTTACATTCACATACAATCGGTGTAAGCCAGATTTACACACGCGAAACACTTAGGTTGACTTGACAAGCCTAGCATGTACAGACATGGCCTCGGAACACAAGAGACCGAAAAGTCGAGCATGAGTCGTATGGTAGATACGATCAACATGAAGATGTTCACCGATGATGACTAGTCCGTCTCACGTGATGATCGGACACGGCCTAGTTGACTCGGATCATGTAATCACTTAGATGACTAGAGGGATGTCTATCTGAGTGGGAGTTCATAAGATGAACTTAATTATCCTGAACATAGTCAAAAACCCTTTGCAAATTATGTCATAGCTCGCGCTTTAGTTCTACTGTTTTAGATATGTTCCTAGAGAAAATATAGTTGAAAGTTGACAGCAGCGATTATGCGGACAGTAGAAAGCTTATGTCCTTAATGCACCGCTTAGTGTGCTGAACCCCAAACGTCGTTTGTGGATGTTGCGAACATCGGACATACACGTTTTGATAACTACGTGATAGTTCAGTTAAACGGTTTAGAGTTGAGGCACCAAAGACGTTTTCGAAACATCGCGGAGCATATGAGATGTTTCGAGGGCTGAAATTGCGATTTCAGGCTCGTGCCCATGTTAAGAGGTATAAGACCTCCGACGATTTTCTTAGCCTGCAAACTAAGGGAGAAAAGCTCAATCGTTGAGCTTGTGCTCAGATTGTCTGAGTGCAACAATCACTTGAATCGAGTGGGAGTTGATCTTCCAGATGAGATATTGATGTTTCTCCAAAGTCATTGCCACCAAGCTGCTAGAGCTTCGTGATGAACTATAACAAATCAGGGATAGATATGATGATCCTTGAGATATTCATGATGTTTGACACCACGAAAGTAGAAATCAAGAAGGAGCATCAATTGTTGATGGTTGGTGAAACCACTAGTTTCAAGAAGGGCAAGGGCAAGAAGGGATACTTCATGAAATGGCAAATCAGCTGCTGCTCTAGTGAAGAAACCCAAGGTTGAACCCAAACCCGAGACTAAGTGCTTCTGTAATAAGGGTAACAACCACTGGAGCAGAATTACCCTAGATACTTGGTAGATGAGAAGGCTGGCAAGGTCGGTAGAAGTATATTGGATATACATTATGTTAATGTGTACTTTACTAGTACTCCTAGTAGCACCAGGGTATTAAGATACCGGTTCGGTTGCTAAGTGTTAGTAACTCGAAATAAAAGAGCTACGAAATAAATGGAGACTAGCTAAAGGTGAGCAGACGATATGTGTTGGAAGTGTTTCCAAGTTTGATGTGATCAAACATCACACGCTCCCTCCACCATCAAGATTAGTATTAAACCTGAATAATTGTCATTTGGTGTTTGAGTTGAGCATAGACATGATTGGATTATGTCTATCGTAATATGGTTATTCATTTAAAGAGAATAATGATTACTCTATTTATTTGAATAATACCTTCAATGGTCTTGCACCTAAAGGAATGGTTTATTGAATCTCGATCGTAGTGATACACATTTTCATGCCAAAAGATATAAGATAGTAATGATAGTACCACTTACTTGTGGCACTGCCATGTAAGTCATATTGGTATAAAACGCATGAAGAAGCTCCATGTTGATGGATCTTTGGACTCACTCATTTTTTGAAAAGTTTGAGACATGCGAACCATGTCTATTGGTGTATATGCATGAAGAAACTCCATGCAGATGGATCGTTTGGACTCACTTGATTTTGAATCACTTGAGATATGCAAATCATACCACATGGGCAAGATGACTGAAAAGCCTCGTTTTCAGTAAGATGGAACAAGATAGCAACTTGTTGGAAGTAGCACATTTTGATGTGTGTAGTCCAATGAGTGCTGAGGCATGCAATGAATATCGTTATGTTCTTACTTCACAGATGATTCTAGTAGATGTTGAGTATATTTACTTGATGAAACACAAGTCTGAATTATTGAATGGTTCAAGTAATTTCAGAGTGAAGTTGAAGATCATTGTGACAAGAGGATAAAGTGTCTATGATATGATCATAGAGATGAGTATCTGAGTTACAAGCTTTGGCACGCAATTAAGACATTGTGGAAATTGTTTCACAATTAATACCGCCTGGAACACCATAGTGTGATGGTGTGTCCGAACATCATAGTTGCACCCTATTGGATATGGTGCGTACCATGATGTCTCTTATTGAATTACCACTATCGTTCACGGGTTAGGCATTAGAGACAACCACACTCACTTTAATAGGGCACCACGTAATTCCGTTGAGACGACACCGTTTGAACTATGGTTTGGAGAAACCTAAGTTGTCGTTTCTTAAAAGTTTGGGGCTGCGACGCTTATGTGAAAAATTTTTAGGTTGATAAGCTCGAACACAAAGCGGATAAAATGCATCTTCATAGGACACCCAAAACAGTTGGGTATACCTCCTAATTCAGATATGAAAGCAATAGGGATTGTTTCTTGAATCGGGTCCTTTCTCGAGGAAAGGTTTGTCTCGAGAATTGAGTGGGAGGATGGTGGAGACTTGATGTGGTTATTGAACCGTCACTTCAACAAGTGTGTAGCAGGGCACAGGAAGTTGTTCCTGTGGCGCCTACACCAATTGAAGTAGAAGCTTATGATAGTGATCATGAAGCTTCGGATCAAGTCACTATCGAACCTCGTAGGACGATAAGGACGCGTACTGCTTCGGAGTGGTACGGTAATCCTATCTTGAAGGTCATGTTGCTAGACAACAATGAACCTACGAGCTATGGAGAAGCGATGGTGGGCCCATATTCCGACAAATGGTTAGAAGCCATGAAATCCGAGATAGGATCCATGTATCAGAACAAAGCATGGACTTTGGTGGACTTGCCCAATGATCGGCAAGCCATTGAGATAAATGGATCTTCAAGAAGAAGACAGACGTGGACGGTAATGTCACCGTCTATGAAGCTCAACTTGTGGCGAAGAGTTTTTCACAAGTTCAAGGAGTTGACTACAATGAGATTTTCTCATCCGTAGCGATGCTTAAGTCCGTCGGAATCATGTTAGCATTAGATGCATTTATGAAATCTGGCAAATGGATGTCAAAACGAGTTTCCTTACCAGTTTTTGTAAGGAAAGGTTGTATGTGATACAATCAGAAAGGTTTTGTCGATCGTAAGGATGCTAAAAGGTATGCTAGCTCCAGTGATCCTTCCATGGACTGGAGTAAGCATCTCGGAGTTGGAATATGCACTTTGATAAGATGATCAAAGATTTTAGGTTTATACAAAGTTTATGAGAAACTTGTATTTCCAAAGAAGTGAGTGGGAGCACTATAGAATTTCTGATGAGTATATGTTGTTGACATATAGATGATCAGAAATGATGTAGAATTTCTAGAAAGCATATAGGGTTATTTGAAAGATGTTTTTCAATAGAAAACCTGGATTAAGCTACTTGAACATTGAGCATCGAGATCTACAAGGATAGATCAAAATGCTTAATAATACTTTCAAATGAGCACGTACCTTGACATGATCTTGAAAGTGTTCAAGATGGATCAGTCAAAGAAGGAGTTCTTGCCTGAGTTGTAAGGTACGAAGTTAAGACTTAAAGCTCGACCACGACAGAAAAGAGAGAAAGGACGAAGGTCGTCCCCTATGCTTTAGACGTAGGCTCTACAGTATGCTATGCTGTGTACCGCACCTGATGTATGCCTTGCCACATGTCTGGCAAGAGGGTACAAAGGTGATCATGGAGTGGATCACCAGATAGCGGTCAAAATTGTCCTTGGAGTAATAAGGACATGTTTCTCGATTATGGAAGTGATAAAGAGTTCGGTGTAAAGGGTTACGTTGATGCAAGCTTTAACACCTATCTGAATGACTCTGAGTAGCAAACCGGATACGTATAGTGGAGCGACCATTTGGAATAGCTCCAAGTGGAGCGTAGAAGCAGCATTTACAATATGACCTAGAGATTTGTGAAGTACATACGGATCTGAATGTTACAGATCCCTTGACTAAAACCTCTCTTGCAAGCAAAACATGATCAAACTCCAGAACTCATTGAGTCTTAATCACATGATGATGTGAACTAGTTTAATGACACTAGTAAACTCTTTGGATGTTGGTCACATGGTGATGTGACGTGTGAGTGTTAATCACATGGCGATGTGAACTAGATTATTGACTCTAGCGCAAGTGGGAGACTGTTGGAAATATGCCCTAGAGGCAATAATAAATTAGTTATTATTATATTTCCTTGTTCATGATAATCATTTATTATCCATGCTATAATTGTATTGATAGGAAACTCAGATACATGTGTGGATACATAGACAACACCATGTCCCTAGTAAGCCTCTAGTTGACTAGCTCGTTGATCAATAGATGGCTACGGTTTCCTGACCATGGACATTGGATGTCATTGATAACGGGATCACATCATTAGGAGAATGATGTGATGGACAAGACCCAATCCTAAGCCTAGCACAGAGATCGTGTAGTTCATATGCTAAAGCTTTTCTAATGTCAAGTATCTTTTCCTTAGACCATGAGATTGTGCAACTCTCGGATACCGTAGGAATGCTTTGGGTGTACCAAACGTCACAACGTAACTGGGTGACTATAAAGGTGCACTACAGGTATCTCCGAAAGTGTCTGTTGGGTTGGCACGAATCGAGACTGGGATTTGTCACTCCGTGTGACGGAGAGGTATCTCTGGGCCCACTCGGTAGGACATCATCATAATGTGCGCAATATGATCAAAGAGTTGATCATGGGATGGTGTGTTACAGAACGAGTAAAGAGACTTGCCGGTAATGAGATTGAACAAGGTATCGGTATACCGACGATCGAATCTCGGGCAAGTACTATACCGCTAGACAAAGGGAATTGTATACGGGATCGATTGAGTCCTTGACATCGTGGTTCATCCGATGAGATCATCGTGGAACATGTGGGAGCCAACATGGGTATCCAGATCCCGTTGTTGGTTATTGACCGGAGAACGTCTCGGTCATGTCTGCATGGTTCCCGAACCTGTAGGGTCTACACACTTAAGGTTCGATGACGCTAGGGTTATAAAGGAAGTTTGTATGTGGTTACCGAATGTTGTTTGGAGTCCCGGATGAGATACCGGACGTCACGGGGAGTTCCGGAATGGTCCGGAGGTAAAGATTTATATATGGGAAGTCCTGTTTTGGTCATCGGAAAAGTTTCGGGTTTTATCGGTAACGTACCGGGACCACCGGGAGGGTCCCGGGGGTCCACCAAGTGGGGCCACAGGCCCCGGAGGGCTCCATGGGCCAAGTGTGGGAGGGGACCAGCCCCAGGTGGGTTGGTGCGCCCCCCACAAGGGCCCAAGGCGCCTAGGGTTTGGGGAGGGGGTGCTTCCACCTAACTTGGGGGGCAAGTTTCCCCTCTTCCCCCCTTGGCCGCCACCCTTAGATGGGATTGGGGCTGCCGCACCCCTTGGGGTGGAAACCCTAGAGGGGGCGCACCCCCTCCTCTCCCCTATATATAGTTGAGGTCTTGAGGGCTGCCAACACATGAGTTTTGACCTCTCCCTGGCGCAGCCCTACCTCTCTCCCTTCTCCTCTCCCGTGGTGCTTGGCGAAGCCCTGCAGGATTGCCACGCTCCTCCACCACCAGCACGCCGTTGTGCTGCTGCTGGATGGAGTCTTACCTCTCCCTCTCTCCTTGCTGGATCAAGGCATGGGAGACGTCACCGGGTTGTACGTGTGTTGAACGCTGAGGTGCCGTCCGTTCGGCACTAGGATCTCCGGTGATTTGGATCACGACGAGTACGACTCCTTCAACCCCGTTCTCTTGAACGCTTCCTCTTAGCAATCTACAAGGGTATGTAGATGCACTCTCCTTCCCCTTGTTGCTGGTTTCTCCATAGATAGATCTTGGTGACTCGTAGGAAAATTTTGAATTTCTGCTACGTTCCCCAACATCGTGGTACTAGGACTGACAGTAGAATAGGGGGTAGGTATGGAGAGGCAAGATCCTAGCTATGGAGTAGTTGTATACGCATGCGATTTACGATTTCAGGCCCTTCTCGGAGGAAGTAACAGCCCTACGTCTCGGAGCCCGGAGGCGGTCGACTGGATTATAGGCGTATGAGTTAGAGGGGTGCGAACCTTCTGCCAGTGGAGGGGGGTGGCTTATATAGAGGATGCCAAGACCCCATCCAACCCACGTAGCGAAGGGTTTAAAGTACATTAAGGCCTGGCGTTACTGGTAACGCCTTACATAAAGTGTCATCATGACCATAAAGACTACTTAATTACAGACCATTTGAATACAGAGTGGTTCTTGAACTTCCGGTGGTCGAGTGAGTCTTCATGGTCGAGTGTCTTCAAGTCTGTCGAGTGGAATCCCTCTAGGTCGACTGGAAGACGATTTCTTCTAAAGATGTCCTTGGGGAGGGTACCTTGGACAGGTCCATGACCCTACCCTAGGTACATGACTTCATCAGTATATTCTCTCGGAGGTCGTGTTTCCAGACAGCTCCGGGAACTCTGCCAACTGGGCGTATCTGTTCTTCCTAGCGGACTGGGATGCAGGGTACAGTTGGGGGACCACATCTCTCGCCTACCTATACCGTTCGGTAAGAGAGTGTCTAATTGCCTACCTACCTACGAAAGTGTGTCCACGACATTTTCTTATATCTGATCCTCATTTGATGTTTTGCAGCTTGACGACGCAACACAGAGGACGGGAGACAAGTCCAATATGGGTGGATTTTTCTGTGCCTTCTCCATTTGGATGTGGGAGCGGCTGCCGGTGGGGCGTCAGGAGAAGTTGCGAAGACGCCCATGGGAAGACTATGGCGAAGAAGGCGACGAGACTCGAAACCCGACCGTAGCTTACGAGTGGGACATTGTCAAACTCTACACGGTCCTAAACAAGACTTCGTACAAGACCTACACCAACAAGTTGGATGCTCTGACGCATACGTAGGTATATGAACTCGCCCAACACCTTTCTCTTTGATTCCACTTTTGACCGAGAGTGCGAACTTACCAAGGTATATGCAATAGGTAAACTGGTGGCCGTATCGACAAGAACGACAGTGGAACTTTGATCTGAACGTGATGCGCGATGCGTACCATGGTCTCTGGCGGTGCATCGTGCCCATGATCTGTGTGTACGCCGTCGAGTGGCATTTGCCACAACGCGTGGCCACGCAGTTTGGGATTTATCAGCATACCCCACCGGGCAAGCCCACCGATACCGGCGGCCACACGCTCCACCTGTGAGCTCTTTGTTCTCCGTGATTATCATGTTTCTTGTTGCTTATGATGATCTCATTGTGCTTATGATGATTCTTGTTGCTTATGCCTTGAAGGATGAGCCGGCAGAAGAATCAGTCGATCACAGACTAGGGAGAGGAGCACAAGACTCATGTGACGGACTGGAACCGACGGAGGTACCGTAAAGATGTGAAGAGGAGAGTGACTAACTGGGATGATTACCTGGGCCGACACATGAGGTGGTACGATGATGACCAGAAGCACCATCTTTGTCTTAGGCCTCGATGGACGGTGGAAGACATCGCGGAGCTGCAGAGGGATGACCCCGATGAACAGGCATACCAGTCCGGCATCAGAGACATGCCCAGTGGATTTAGGGAGTTTGCACCCCTCATCAACAGAGTGGTAAGTTTGAACCGACGGTCATATTTAAAATATTTTATTCGTCATCGTGACTAACTTATGCCGTTGCAGTCCGGTGAGCTGAACAGATGCATCTTTGAAGCCTCAGATGCACTAGGTGATCTTCCCGGGAGCGTACAATCGGAGACCAGAGTCAGGGGGACGATGAAGGTACCATTTCAGCCTCCTCGAAATAGATGCATCTTGTTCACTTGCAATCAGTCGATCTGATACTTATTATGACCTTGCTTCATTGTGAGTGCAGAAGTTTGTGCAGCATTGTCGCAAGCTGGTAGGGCTGCTTGGGTGTGCTGGAGCTGCGTCAGTTGAAGCTTATCAGCCTGTAGCCACACAGGGTCTCATCGGCTCATCGAGCCATGCTCCCTCATCGTCTAGGTTGGTTGGGGAGGAGGAGGAGGAGGAGGAGGAGGCCACATATGAAGAAGGGGAGGAGGAGGATGAGAGCAACGAGGAGGAGGAGTACGCTGAAGATTATGGACCTCCACCAACTCAAACATCTCAAGCATCTCAGCTGCCGAAGAAGAGGAATCCGAAGAAGAAGGATTTGCTGAGTCCGGACCCTTTCCGGAGACCGGTTCCTCGATGGCCCAAGAAGAAGACCGAAGAGACTCGTTCAAAGAGTAACGAGGACCGTACCTCCAAGAGGGGAAGGAGCAACTAATTATGCTCTTTGATACTTGGCTATTTTAGTTTGGTTGAACTTGTCTAGTGGTTATGAAACTACGTGGAACTATGTGTTTGCTATTTGTGGATCTATGTGTTTGCTAATATGTGGAACTCCGTTGAAGTTTGTTTGAAATGTTATATGCACAAGTTATCTAATGTTGATCTATGTGATGCCCAAGTTTAATTGTTTAAAATCTGTGATTCCTGTCATATTTGTAAAACTTGCTGTATATTGCTGTCATATTGCATTCGAAAACAAACAACCAAATGAACTAGAAACAACAAAACACAGGACCCTACCGCCAAGGACCATGGCGGTAGGTTCACACAACCTACCGCCAGCCCCCTTGGCGGTAGGGCGCACCTATCGCCAGGGCCCTTCCATTCTTCGTTGCAGAAACATTACACTAGAAAACACAGGACCCTACCGCCATGGGCTCTGGCGGTAGGGTCGCACAGCCTACCGCCAGGACCCATGGCGGTAGGGTGCACCTACCACTAGGTCCACTGCACATTTCGTTACAGAAGGTTTGTACGGCAAAACCCTGCTACACCCTACCGCCAGGTGCTCTGGCGGTAGGTTTAGACAGCCTACCGCCAGGCCTCCTGGCGGTAGGTACTTATCCACGTCAGCGCAGTCAAACGGCCGCCGTCCACCTCCGTCGCACCCTACCGCCATGGGACGTGGCGGTAGGCTGTCCAACCCTACTGCCAAAGGCCCTGGCGGTAGCAAAAGGATCAAATCCCGATTTTTTTTGCAACCGAGGTCAGATCTTGAATTTCTTACCAAAAAGGGTCAAAACAAAGTTCAACCACCAAATGCAAGTCATAGTAGTAGGCTCGCCGCTGACAGACATGCTAGGGATCTGGTCATCTGGACTAGATAGATGCATGAATGAGCTATTGAGGCAGGCAGCGAGTGCTTGTGGGGTTTTCAGCACTGTGTTGGACAATCTGGGTGTTTGATCTTATTCACTTTTGCATTCAAGAAGACATGCGTCACATGCTATAGTTTATTATTCCTACTCCCTCCGTAAAAACATATAAGAGCATTTTTTTTGCGGGAAAAACTTCCATTCTATTCAACTTCAATCATGGTAGTACAACGAAAACTAGAAATAATAAAAATTACATCCAGATCCATAGACCACCTAGCGATGACTACAAGCACTGAAGCGAGCCGAAGGCGCGCCGCTGTCATCGCCCCTCCCTCGCCGGAGCCGGGCAAACCTTGTTGTAGTAGACAGTCGGGAAGTCGTCGTGCTAAGGCCCTGTAGAACCAACACACCGGAACAGCAACCGCCGCGGATGAAGAGTGTAGATCAAAAGGATCCAACCAGAAAACACACGAACGAAGACGAACGACGAACAGATCCGAGCAAATCCACCAAAGACAGATCCGCCGGAGACACAACTCTACACGCCCACCGACGATGCAAGACGCATCACCGAAACGGGGGCTAGGCGAAGAGACCTTTATTCCATCTTCAGAAGCCGCCACCGTCTCGCCTTCCTGAGCAGGACACAAACCATAACAAAGCTCGAAAAAATATCTAAAAACGGAGCCCTCCCACCGGCAATGGCCGAGATCCACTCCGCCTCCATGATCATACGGCCACCGGAGACGGGATGGACCGGCGCCGGCGCTGGTGGGAGGCAGAAAGCTAGGGTTCTTGGAGGCAGCGGCTAGCGCTTTTGTGCCTCTTATGTATTTTTTATATTTTTTTAAAAAAATATAAGAGCATTTAATCTAAACGCTCTTATATTTTTTTATGGAGGGAGTACTATTTTTGTACTAAATCCAATTTAATTGTGGCATCATGGCATTGTGCAGTGTTCGATGAGGTTGGTGCGATCGGAACCAGCTCTGCATCCGTGCTCTGTTGCCGCTGGCGCACATACCCGCTTCCTGAAGAATTGTCGGTGGTCATCGAACCGTGATGATCCACTCTGGACCGCATGAGTTGGACGACGCGAGCATGCCTATAGGCAAAGGTAGATGAGAGCTCAAGGCACGACACGGTGGCACGCCGCAGCACAAGAGATGACGCGGGAGACCCTTTGTTCTTCTGATAAAGCATGAAGTGACAAAAGTGCACACTGAATTAGTTCAGAGAATTTCAGAGATCAGTCACACGATCTAGCGTGTACTATATTGCAAAGGAGAAAAAAAGCACTGTAGCGCGCCACCTGTGGCTAGGGTTTATACCCAATACATCCATATGTCTTGAAATGAAAGGGAAATGTGGCTTTATGGCCATTAGAGCATCTACGGGCGTGGTCATCAAATCCGGCCCCTCAAATGCCCATGGACGCGTCTGTAGGCACTGACCAGCCAGTCCTCAAACCGGGTCATCCACATCCGTGTATCTCATATCCGATACCCTATATCCATACTAAACCATGCAATGTGAATAAAACTACACGGATCATGAACGAACATAGAATCAAGCATAGAAATACACATTCCGTTCACCAAAAGATCACCAACGGATCTCCAAAAATCGCCAAAGTTCATATAATGCACATAAACGATAGACAAGTTTAAACTACATTACTAAAAACTTGAAATTAAAGGTGGAGACGATGAATCTTCACCACTTCCTCGCCGGCGCCCTTCCGGTCGACGGCGTAGCCGTAGACGTCTGCGGCTGGTGGTGGATTGTTCGAGTGGTCGGATGAGGCGCTGTGGTCGTCACCATCGTCGGACGAGGAGTCAGAGAGGACGATGAGCCCTTTGAGCTGCTGGACAGCCCTGTCCTACCCTCACTTGAGCTTTGCCACCCGAGCCGCCTCCGCAACTGCCTCTGCCGCTTCGCGCTCCGATTGCTCAATGGCATGCCGGAGTGCCCGCATTCTTCCGGTGGAGCCGTTGAGCGCTCATCTCTGCCGTTGTAAGCGACGGGTGGTTGACCCAAGCGAGGAGCCGCTCGTCCTCGTCGGGCTCCGCCGGCAACTGATACGTCTTCAACGTATCTATCATTTTTTATTGTTCCATGCTATTATGTTATCCATCTTGGAAGTTATATATGCGTTATTATGCTATTTTATATCTTTTTTTGGACTAACCTATTAACCTAGTGCCCAATGCCGGTTGCTGTTTTTCCTTGTTTTTGTCTTTACAGAAATCAATATCAAACGGAGTCCAAATAGAACGAAACTTTTTGACGATTTTTCTTGGACCACAAGACATCCTGGAGTGCCACAAGGTGGAGGAGGCCAAAAGAGCCACGAGGTGTCCACAAGCTCAGGGGCGCGCCCCGGGGGGCTGATGACCCACAAGTATAGGGGATCAATCGTAGTCCTTTCGATAAGCAAGAGTGTCGAACCCAACAAGGAGCAGAAGGAAATGACAAGTGGTTTTCAGCAATGTATTTTCTGCAAGCACTGAAATTGTCGGTAACAGGTAGTTTGATACCAAGATAATTTGTAACGAGCAAGTAACGGTAACGGTAAATAGAGTGCAACAAGGTACCTCAACCCTTTTGTGGCAAAGGACAGGCCAAAACGGTCTCTTATAATAGGCAAAGCATTCTTGTGGGTACACGGGAATTTCATCTAGACACTTTCATGATGTTGTTTTGATTCGTGTTTGCTACTTTGATAATTTGATATGTGGGTAGACCTATGCATGGGTGTTCTTCTTACTTGAAAAAACCTCCCACTTATGATTAACCCCCTCGCAAGCATCCGCAACTACGAGAAAAGTATTAAGATAAATCTAACCATAACATTAAACATTTGGATCCAAATCGGTCCCTTATGAAGTAGAGCATAAACTAGGGTTTAAGCTTCTGTCACTCTAGCAACCCATCATATAATAACTACTCCACAATGCATTCCCCTAGGCCCAAAGATGGTGAAGTGCCATGTAGTCGACGTTCACATGACAACACTAAGGGAATCACAACATACATATCATTAAAATATCAAACACATATCAAGTTCACATGATTACTTGCAACAAGATTTCTCCCATGACCTCAAGAAGAAAAGTAGCTACTCACAAATGATAATCATGATCAAGATCAGAAGGGTATTAAATAGCATAATGGATTTGAACATATAATCTTCCACCAAATAAACCATATATTAATCAACTACAAGATGTAATCAACACTATTAGTCACCCACAGGTACCAATCTGAGGTTCCGGTACAAAGATTGAACACAAGAATGAACTAGGGTTTTAGAGGAGATGGTGTCGTTGAAGATGTTGATGGATATTGGCCTCCCAAAGATGATAGGGCTGTTGGTGATGACGATGGCTTCGATTTCCCCCTCTGGGAGGATAGTTCCCCCGGCGGAATCGCTCCGGAGGGCAAAAATGCTCCTGCCCATGTTCCGGCTCAAGACAATAGCGCTCCGTCCTGAAAGTCCTCTCCTTATTTTTTTTCTAGGTCAAAATGACCTATATACCAGAAGATGGGCATCAGAGGTGAGCTAGGTTGAGCACAACCCACCAGGGCCGTCTGGGGGGTCTGGTGCGCCCTGGTGTCTTGTGCTCACCAGGTGGCCCCCTCCGGTAGTTATTTGCTCCAGTATTTTTTATATATTCCAAAACAATTCTTTGTAAATTTTTAGCTCATTTGGAGATGTGTAGAATAGGTAACTATGATAGCTTTTTCAGGTCCAAAATTCCAACTGTCGGCATTCTCCCTCTTTGTGTAAACCTTGCAAATTATGAGAGAAGGCATTAAAATTACTCCATAAAGCATTATTAAGCATAAAAACATTGTAAATAACAGTAAGAAAACATGATGCAAAACAGACGTATCAGGGGAGCCCCTCCAGGCTTGTGCCCCCTCCTGTGGCACTTCCAACCCTAATTATTTTTCTATAAATACCCAAATATTCCCCGTAGACCAGAGGGCACACCAAAAATACTTTTCCATTGCTGCTAGTTTCTGTCTTCGTGAGATCCCATCTGGGGACCTTTTCTAATACTCCGCGGGAGGGGGATTCAGTCACGGAGGTCTTCCACATCAACCTTTCTGCCCTTCCAATGATGTGTGAGTAGTTTACCTCAGACATATGGGTCCATAGCCAGTATCTAGATGACTTCTTCTCTCTCTTTGATCTTCAATAAAATGTTATCCTCGATGTTCTTGGAGATATATTCAATGTAATCTTCTTTCGTGATGTGTTTGTTGAGATCCGATGATTGTGGATTTATAATCAGATTATCTATGGATATTATTTGTGTCTTCTCTGAACTCTTTTATGCATGATTTACATAGCTTTGTATTTCTCTCTGATCTATTGATTTGGTTTGGCCAACTAGATTGATTTTCTTGCAATGAGAGGGGTGCTTTGTAATGGGTTCAATCCTGTGGTGCTCAATCACAGTGATAGAAGGAGACATGACACATATTTGTATTGTTGCCATTAAGGATAAAAAGATGGGGTTTGTTCATATTGATTGGATCTATCCCTTTACATCATGTCATCTCGCTTAAGGCGTTACTATGTTCTTGTTAACTTAATACACTAGATGCATGCTAGATAGCGGTCGATGTGTGGAGTAATAGTAGTAGATGCAGGCATGAGTTGGTCTACTTGTCTCGGACGTGATGCCTATATACATGATCATTGCCTTGGATATCATCATAACTATGCTCTTTTCTATAAATTGCTCAACAATAATTTGTTTACCCACCATATGCTTTCTTTCGAGAGAGAAGCCTCTAGAGGAAACTATGGCCCCTGGGTCTATCTTTTATCATATTATTTTTAGATCTACAAAATCAAAAACACAAAAATACCTTGCTGCAATTTATTTACCTTTATTTACACTTTTATTTATATTTTATATCCATCACTATCAGATCTCATCCTTGCAAGTAACCATGAAGGGATTGACAACCCCTTTATCGCATTGGGTGCAAGTATTAGTTTGTTTGTGTAGGTGCAATTACTGGAGACTTGTGTGTTCCTCCTACTGGATTGAAACCTTTGTTCTCAAATGAGGAAAATACTTATCTATACTTTGTTTCATCACCCTTTACTCTTCAAGGGAAAAACCAACACAAGCTCAAGAAGTAGCAGGAAGGATTTCTGGCGCAGTTGCTGGGAGGATCTACATCAAGCCTACCAAGTACCTATCATAAACTCTCACTTCTTGCATTTACATTATTTGCCATTTGCCTCTCATTTTCTTCTCCCCCACTTCTAAAACGTTTAAAAAAACAAAAACATTTTCCTTCTTTCTATTTTCCTTTTTTGTTTGCTTTTTATTTGTTTGGTCGATTGCTTGTTTGCTTGCTTTTATTGTCTTCATGTCATGACTCAAAAACAGAAAAATAAACAAGAAAATAAAGATAACTATGGATCCACTTAAAGTTTTCTACTTGGATCATCTTCGATCCATTTATGCTCATGCTGAAACCTCAACTAGCTTAGTTGATGGAAAATCTTTAGATGAGCATGCTCATTTTGTGCGTCACCATTTGTCTCAGACAGGGAGGCTCTTATGGAATGAAATAAATTGTTTGTTATGCTATGCTTGTAATCTTTGTGAACTTTATGATTTTACTTGTTGCTCTAAGAACCCTAAAAAAGACCCTCCCTACCTATGTGAGTTTAATGATAATGAAATCTTATCTTCTTATGAAAAGGGTGTTTATAGTTACTATGATATCGAACAAACTGAAGAATTTGTTGATTTTAAGGGTGCTTATGACATTGCTTCTTTGATTGAAAAGTATGATATTACTCTCTACAAATTTGAACATTTTGACATACGTAAATATTGCTATGAAAACTATGCTCATAATGCCTATGTTAAATAATTTATTGAGAGAATGTCCGCTGCTTTGGAAGAAAATAATGATATGCATGAATCTATAGATAATTATGATTCTGTTGATTTGATTAATTTATCCCCCCCCCCTTGATGAACGAGATACTTGCTATTCTTATGGCCATTATGGCAATATTAATAATGCTTGTGGAGATGAACTTGCAATAGTTCCTTATGTTAAAAATGAAACTATTTCTATTGCACCCACACTTGATAGTTCCTTGAATGAAAAGAATGATTGCAATGATGTTATTATAAATTCTATGAATGTGAATTGTGTTAATGATAGGAAAAGCTACAAGCTTGGGGACGATGATTTTGTTATGTCCAGTACTTATTGCAATGATCATTATTGGGGTGACAATGCTTCTTATGGTCTTGAAAAGTTATTTAAGTCTCATGATGAATATTTTATCGATAATAATGTTTGCAAAAATATTGTAAGTGGGTTTGGAAGAATTTCAACTTTTGGTAATAATGATCCCACTACTTTGGAGAATTATCAAACTTGTGAATTTTTTGATAAAGTGGGATTGGAGAGGTCATGACTCTGTTTGATGATAAACCCACTATTTTGGAAGAGTGTCAACTTTGCATGCATGTGGATCATGAAGAGAATATGTTACCTGATAGCTATGTTGTTGAATTTGAATATGATCCCACATGTAATTATTATGAGAGAGGGAGATATGGTTGTAGAAATTTTCATGTCACTAAATTACCTCTTGTTATGTTGAGATTGTCAATGTTTTATTCTTCTCCCTTGCATATGCTAGTTTTTGCTTGCCTTGATAATTTGTTTGCTTATATAATGTCTATGTAGAGGAAGCATGTTAGACTTAACTTTTTTTCACATGTTTTGTGATGCTCTCTTTGTGTTTCAATTATTATCTTTCATGTGTGCATCATAAGACAAACCAATATTTTTCTTTTATGTTTTCCAATAAATATGCCATTATACTTGTGTTATGATGGTGTTCTTGTGTTCTTAATTAGTACTTGTGCCAAGTAAGACCTTTGGGATGATTTGGAAAATTGTTGATTTGTTCTGGAAAAAAAAGAAACTTTTACGTCCAGTAGCAGAATTGATAAAATTTGCTGGAGTGAGATAAATTCTGAATGTTTTACACAAGATTGATATACAAATTTCCCACTTAGTCCTAATTTTTCAGAGTTTCTGGAATTACATAAGTTTGGCTAATGTCCAAATTACTACAGACTGTTGTGCTTTTGACAAATTCTGTTTTCATTGTGTTGTTCTCTTGTTTTTATGAATCTATGTGTTGTATCGGGGGTATGAACCATGGTGAAGTTAAGAATACATTATATTTAATGCAAATATAAAATTGGAATGAGTTTAAAATAGTACCTAAAAGTGGTGATTTACTTTATTACATTAATGGATCTCATGAGTTTTCTCTTGAGTTTTGTGTTATGAAGTTTTCAAGTTTTAAGTGAAGTTTTGATGGGCTAAGAAATAAGGAGTGGCAAGAGCCTAAGCTTGGGGATGCCCATTGTTGGTGTCAAAACCGGCAGACCTCGGGGTAGGGGGTCCCGAGCTGTGGATCTAGGATCAATGGGGAACAAGGGATGATGAACACAATGTTTACCTAGGTTCGGGCCCTCTCGAAGAGGTAATACCCTACGTCCTACTTGATTATATTGGACGTGTAATATGGTTTACAGAGTAGATCTACCTCAAGATCAGCACAAGCTAAACCCTAAGGTGATGAGGTGATGAATAAAGTTGTAGCCCTAAAGACTAAAAACCCTCGGATTATATAGACATCGGTAGGGTTAGGTTTACCAAAGATAGATTACAATAAGGGATTAAAGGCATCCTGTGCCTTCTTGACTTGCAGGGCATACCACGGCTTCATAGATTTCCTGTCACTATATGGCTCCACCAGTCTGGACCATGTACAATGGTCCGTCGCCCCGAGGACCCCTTAGTCCATGACTCCCTCAGTAGCCCCCGAACTTTCCTCCAACACCAAGGATGTATCCGGCATCCGCTCATCCGACCAGAATTCGGCTTGCAAGGCGAGTTCTTCAGTACTTTTTATCCAAGTTCAGAACCAAGTGATGTCCGGGATCTAAAACGGCAGTTTTACTTAACACCGAAGCCCATAATAAACAAATACCGTTCAAGTGCAAATGGTGTCTTTATCTGACAACTTTTTCTCCTCCAACGAAGAGTCGCTTCTGGCCATAACGTCGAGAAGTTACTATTTATTGAAGCGTGGCTCGAGGCCGACGCCACGCCTGGCACATGTTGGAGATCGTATGCATATTAGATATGTGGAGGTAGCAGATGAGATCTGTTGTCATTGATGAAATCGGCTATGTGCACGGTTGATGAGATCAATTGCACATGGGATTGAAGAGGCTTTGTTTTCTGATGATCGGAGTCAATGCGGTCATGACACAACCTACCCCTACCGGTCGGTATCCGCCATCGGGGTTAATAGTGAAACGTAAATCCGAATCAGACTCATGATGATCGATAAGATCGGTCAGATTAGAAAATTCGGCGTGATCGAAGTTCAGATATGATCTGTGATTTCCGAAAACATCGGGCGCTGCTCGCACCCACGAGGGGCGCTTCCCCTTCGAACCCCGCCCGCTGATCGGCTAGCAGGACCGCCGTGTGCATAGTGCCTTGTATTTTGTACACGATCACTCAAACCGGTAGAATGCGATTCTATGCATAACTTTGTTTTGCAGGGTTTGATGTGAATAGTATGGCTCATGTGTATGTGATGCATATGTGTAAATTATACATGGCCTGCGTGTCATGTTTGTCAGCCGGCAGGAGCCAAAGTGTTGTCATTATAATGTATAATGACCTGCATGTCGACTTGTGACTCTATGTAAAATTCATTACTAGTTGTAGTAGTTGGATAATAGAGATTAGGTTGGTGGCTTGGCGTCCGAGCGTGACAAACAAGATGGAGTTCCTAGATGGTCATCGGAGTCGGAGCCGACCTGGAAGAACGTCCATGAAGGAGCCATACTATTTCACAATATGCGTTTATTTGTGATTGTTATGCTTCTTTGTTTCTATGCGTGTTAGAATAATAGAAAGATCCCTCATTAATATCAAGTAATTTGCCATTCCTGATGTTGCACCTTCGCATGTCAAGTACGTCTAGTGGTGGGCTCATAAAATTAGGATGCTACTAGGTGTCCTTGAACTGAAGGGTTCATGTCGGACATGGACATGCACTGCATCAGGTTAACTTGACAAGGCTATCAAAACGGTTTTGGGCCTTGTGGCAAAGAAGGTTGGGGGCTGTGGTATGAGATACCTTCCCTACCGTCAGGAGTCGTATAGAGATACGATTAGCAAGGAGTTGCTTATCAGATAGGCATGTTGTCTAGCAGTGATGCTAAAGATCACTACTCGCATGTGCTAGTCGGATCCTGAATCACTAAGAGTTTGCGAAGGGATGCTGACTTCAGTGGGAGTATTTCTATTTAAGCTATAGTTACTCTACATAAACACATTGCTTAGTGATTGCATATTTTTCTGTTGTAGATCAATGGCACCACCTTCTCAACCTAACTTTGCATTGAAATCAATTCTAGAAAAGGATAAACTGAATGGAACAAACTTTACCACCTGGTATAGAAATCTGAGAATTGTTCTCACGCATGATAAAAAGGAACATGTTCTAGAGGATCCACTTCTAAAGGAACCTGCCGATAATGCTAATACCACAACCATGAATGCCTACCAGAAACTCATTGATGAATCAAACGAGATCAGCTGCCTCATGTTGGCTTGTATGGAGCCTGATTTGCAACAACATTTCAAAGATGTTGGGACTTTCAATATGATCGAGAGTCTCAAGAGCATGTTTTAGGTGCAGGCTAGGACTGAAAGGTTCAATGTCTGGCGATCCTTGATGGATTGTAAGCTGAAGGAAGGTGATCCACTGAGCCCGCATGTGATCAAGATGATCGGATATGTGCAAGCTTTGGATCGGTTGGGCTTCTCGCTCTTGGATGAGCTGGCTACTGATGCAGTTTTGGGTTCTCTTCCACCCAGCTATGGGACGTTCATCTCAAACTATCATATGCATGGCATGGATAAGAAGCTCACTAAATTGCATGGGATGCTCAAAGTGGCAGAGTAGGATATTAAGAAAGGCACACATCAAGTGTTGATGGTGCAGAAATCGGCTAAGTTCAAGAAGAGTTGGTCTAAGAAAAAGGCTAAGGCAGAGGGCACGGAGATGGCAACCTCCTCTACCGCGCCAAAGTCTGGACCGGACTCGAAGACCGTTTGCTATCACTACAAGGAGACCGGTCACTAGAAGAGGAACTGTAGCAAGTGGCTTGCAGAGCATGGCAAGAAGGCCGGAAATGCTTCTTCGGGAAAAGGTACACTTGTTGCATATGTTATAGACATTTACCTTGCTGACTTACCTAGTAGATCTTGGGTATTTGATACCGGATCGGTTGTTGACATTTGCAACTCGATGCAGGGGCTGGTAAGAACTAGGCATGTGGCACAAGGGGAGATTGACATCAGGGTCGACAACAAAGCAAGAGTTGCTGCATTGGAGGTCGTCACAATGCAGCTCTAGCTTCCTTCTAGATTTATTTTGGAATTGAATAATTGTTATTACATTCCTGCACTTAGTTGGAACATTATTTCTGCCTCATGCTTGATGAGTCAGGGTTATGAGTTCAATTTAAATGACAATGGTTGTTCGTTTTATTTGAATGGTATGTTCCATGGCTATGCACCCATTGTTGATGGGATTTTTATAATGAATCTGGAACAGGAACCGGTCTATAACGTGAATGTCAAGAGGTATAAGCTCCGTGATGATGGGCTCCTAACTTCGTCTGACTTTGAGTCGTTCGAGACATGCGAATCATGCTTGCTCGGTAAGATGACTAAGTCTCCTTTTGCAAAGAGTTGCGAGAGGGCGTCCGAGCTGCTGGAACTTATATATAGTGATGTGTGTGGTCCAATGGGCACAACTGCCAGAGGTGGCTATCAGTACTTCGTGACTTTTATCGACGACTTGAGTAGATATGGATATATCTATTTGATGAGGCACAAGTCGGAAACTTTTGAAAAGTTCAAAGAGTTTTAGAATGAGGTTGAGAATCAGCTCAGCAAGACTATAAAACTTCTACGATCAGATCATGGAGGTGAGTACATGAGCCAGGAGTTTGATGAGCATCTGAAAACCCAAGGTATAGTACCTCAGCTCACACCTCCGGGTACGCCATAGAGAAACGACGTGTCAGAACGGAGGAATAGGACCTAGTTGGACATGGTATGGTCAATGATGAGCAAATCAGATTTACCCTTGTCATTCTAGGGATACGCTCTAGAAATTGCAGCTTTCACACTTAACAGGGTACCATCAAAATCCATAGACAAGACACCACATGAGATGTGGACCAGGAAGAGTCCCAGGTTGTGAAGCATTTGTCAAGCGACTTATGTCAGACAAGCTTACACCCAAGTCAGATAAATGCATATTCATGTGTATCCGAGAGAAACCTTGGGATATAGCTTCTACAACCGTGAAGAGAACAAAGTGTTTGTTTCTCAGAACGGGGTTTTCCTTGAGAAAGAGTTTCTCAGTCGGGAGGCCAGTGGGAGGACGGTCTGACTCGAAGAAATTCGAGGACCACTCGGGGGCGTCTCAGCTGGTGATGAGATCATACCGGAGTCAGTTAGGGAACCTGTAGTGGAAGCGGTACCAGAACCACGGAGGTCATAAAGATTGCACAAAGTATGCGATGTATTGTTGCTAGAAAGCAACGAGCCGGCCACATATGCGGAAGCAATGGTGAGCCCAGATTCCGAGGCATGGCTGGAGGCCATGAGATCCGAGTTAAAGTCCATGGATGAGAATCACGTCTTGGACTTGGTTGATCCGCCGCCTAGCGTAACTGCCATTGGATGCAAATGGGTCTTTAAGAAGAAAAGCAATGTGGATGGAAATGTTGAGATCCACAAAGCTTGGCTTGTCGCTAAGGGTTATGGACAAGTTCAAGGAATTGACTACAATGAGACTTACTCGCCGGTAGTGATGCTAAAGTCGGTGAGGATCGTACTAGCTATAGCTGCATATTTCAATTACGAGATATGGCAGATGGATGTCAAGACGACTTTCCTTCACGGAAATTTAACCGAGGACGTGTATATGATACAACCCGAGGGTTTTGTTGATCCGACTAGCGCTAGTAAGGTATGCAAGCTCAATAGATCCATTTATGGGTTGAGGCAAGAATCTCGGAGCTGGAATATTCGTTTTGATGAGGTCGTCACTGGACTCGGTTTCATCAAAAGTGAAGAGGACGCTTGTTTATACAAGAAGTTAAGTGGGAGCTCGATAGTGTTTCTGATCTTGTATGTGGATGACATATTGTTGATCGGGAATGATGTTTCGATGCTGAACTCGAAGGAGTTATTGAATGGCAAGTTTTCGATGAAGGACCTTGGTGAGGCAGTCTATATTTTCGGCATTAAGATCTATAGAGATAGATCGAGGAGGCTGCTCGGCTTAAGCCATAGCATGTACATAGATAAAGTGTTGAAGCGGTTCAACATGAGTGAGGCGAAGAAAGGGTTCTTGCCACTCTCACATGGTATAAGGCTAAGCGAGACTCAGAGTCCTTCAACATCTGATGAGCGAAGCAGGATGAGTAGGATTCCGTATGCCTCGGCAATCGGATCCATCATGTATGCCATGATATGTCAAGGAAAGATGTTGCTTTGGAAATAAGCCTAACAAGCAGATACCAGGCCAACCCAGGTGAGAGTCACTGGGCAGCGGTAAAGACTATTATGAAGTACCTGAAAAGGACTAAAGAGATGTTCCTAGTTTATGAAGGTGAGGAAGATAAAGGGGTTATGCCGATGCTAGTTTCCAAACCGACAGCGATGATTGTCGATCACAGTATGGATTCGTGTACGTCATGAATGGAGGAGCAGTGAGCTGGATGAGTTCCAAGCAAGATACGGTGGCCGATTCTACCACAGAAGCCGAATACATTGCGGCTTGTGAAGCTGCAAAGGAAGGTGTTTAAATCCGGAACTTTCTGGATGATCTTGGTATTTTCCCAGCCTTGGTAAAACCGTTGGAACTTTATTGTGATAATTCTGGTGCCATCGCACAAGCCAAGGAGCCGAGGAATAACCACAAGGTCAGACACATAGATCGGAAATATCACCTGATAGGAAAGATCGTAAAGAATGGTGATCCAGAGTAATGCAAAATTCACACAGATGCAAATGTTGCAGATCCTTTGACTAAGCCACTTCCACAACCCAAGCCTGAGGTGCACGTTAGAGCTATGGGCATTCGATGTCTATTTGATTGACTCTAGTGCAAGTGGGAGACTGTTGGAGATATGCCATGGAGGCAATCATGTATGATGATATTTCCTATGTGTTTATGAATAAAGATAGTCCTTGGATGTAATCAATGATACTTGCTGGCAAGTACGTGACTTGTCTGTGAGATCTTGTGTTGAATGATACATCCTAAATTGTCCCTAGTCGCAAGTGACGTGTGGGAACATGTCGGACTAGACTAGCATATGACACGATGGATGGCTCAGTCTCACTAGCCGTGGAGCATTGGATGCTACCCGGATAATATGGACTCGGAAGGATCTGGTCGGATTCGACGTAGTCGAATCCAAGTCGAGATAAGGTCCGAGTCGGATAGACCCAACTATGAGAAGCAACGATATGTCATCTGTGAGTCTCTAGTACAACATACATTCTATGTCCTAAGACCTGAGCTGACACATGTACTCGAGATGGTGATAGACTTGCTTTGGACCGACCAAACGCTACTCCATGACTGGGTAGTTATAGAGGTAGGTTTCGGGCTTGTCCAGACCCATGCTGCGGGACATGGTCGAGCAAGATGGGATTTGCCCCTCCGATCAGGAGAGATATACTCTGGGCCCCTCGTTTGATCCGACCAGGATAAGCATGGCGATGCGACAAGGATTATGAGATAATCCAGTTTGTGGTCGGTATCACTCGAATGAGAAAGAGGTCGGGCTAGCACAAGGATGACAGTCTCGCCTTGAGTCCGACAACATATATCGTGAGGCAAAGGGAACAGAAGTGTGACATGTTGTACATGTTCACATAACCAGCTTCATAGTCTGCTTGGTGGTCGGCACGCCTTGCTAGAGGCCGCTACCAACCGTGCAGGTCGGAGGTGATCCAAACTGTGACCAAGCCGACTTGAACCTAAGGGGTCGCACGATTAAGGGAAGGAACCTACAAGGTCGGTTCAGAGGACACTGGTTGGATGTGATCCGAGCTAGACTTGGAACACGACCGAGTAGACTTTGGGCTTTAGGATCCGTGCAAGGCCCAAGTGTTGAGCCCGCGACGGATGCCTATAAATAATGGAGGTGCAGCACACTTATTGAGTTGATCGCTTTGGCGCTGTCGTTAGGGCTTTGCATGTGTTGCAACTAGCCACCTCTATTCGCTGCCGGTTGTGTGATCAAACCTAGTAGTCCACCGCACGACGTTCCTCCTGCACACGTGGATACCGTTAGAGGCAGTGCACTTGTGCCGCTCCGGCGAACTTGTTCACGGGATCCGATCAGCTACGTGGAGACCGGCAAGGAGGATATGACTCTCGGAATGCGAGCCGACTCCGGGAACGCGCTGCCTCAAGTCTACTTCCGCTGCACGGCACTTTGCTTCTAGTGGTAAAGATATGTGATCCATCTCCCTTAGCAGGTTCCTGGATGTTCTGCGCGTAGGAATTTTTTAATTTGCAGTCGACGCACCCTACCGTAGATCCCAACAGCACGTCCCCTCGAGGTGGAGACCATGTCATGATTTTCGGGGGATATGGTTAATGATTTCGATTACCCTCCCCGACATAACGTTGCGGAGATATCGGGAAGTGGAGGAACCAATGGCGTGGAAAAAGGAACACCTGGCCTGTCAACGATCTATAAAGGGGGGCTGCTATAGTCTGCATCCCATGCCCTCTTCCACCTCCCATTCATGTAGACCTTCAGAGCTCCAGCGCCCTTTCTCTCTGCTTCCACAGCGAATCCCTCTTTGCCTCCTTCGACCATGGCTGGATCCAGAGCCAATGGGAAATGGGAGGCCTCCAACGTCAAGCAGGGGGAGATCTTGAAGCTAAAGGAGGTCGGCTATCTGTCGGCCAACATCGCCCATCGGGCCCTTTAAGAGGGCCAGACCATCCCCACTCCCAAACCGGGCGAAAGGGTCGTGTTTCTTCCCCATTTTCTCAGGGGGCTCGGATTTACTATGCACCCCTTCACAAGGGGGTTGATGTCTTATTACGGGTTAGATTTTCACGATCTAGCCCCCAATTCCCTCCTCCACATCTCGATCTTCATCGTGTCCTGTGAAATGCTCCTTCGAGTTTAGCCGCACTTCGGTTTATGGCTGAAGGTGTTCAACATCAAGCCCAAGGTGGTTGATGGTGAGCATGCGGACTGTGGAGAGGCCATGATTAGTAAACTGACGCGGGTCCAGTGGCTGGATGACCACTTCTTTGACACCATATGGATGTGGCAAAAGGAGTGGTTTTACATCACCGAGCCGAGGGAGGCCACATGGGGAGCGTCCCCCGCATTCAGGTCCGGACCCCCCTACCAGATTGGCCTCATGGACCACCAATTGCCCAGACTGGCGGTGTGTCTCCCACATGAAGGCGCTGCAGAAATGCGTCGACAGCATAATAGAGACTGGCGCGAAGCTGGTCGACGTAGTCCAGATCATGCTCCACCGTCGGCTCGTCCCTTGCTAGGAGAGGGCCAAGCCCATGTGGGAGCATGAGCCCGAGGATCCGGTCATCGTGCGACAGCTCTATGGCATGACTCTTAACAAAACATGGGGCCAACTATTCCAGCCCCAGAAGGAGTG
>NC_041393.1:156191925-156221692 GCF_002162155.2 Triticum dicoccoides | reverse complement strand
ATATTCATACTGCGTTTGGTTCGGCCTGACCTTATTATGTGGCTTTTGCAGGGCTGGCTCGCCAAGGCCAAGATGATCAATGGCCCGACGCCACTGCCGGAAGAGCCCCGATCCGAGCAGCTGGAAAAGCTACTGGTCGTAGTGCCTTATAGGGCGCCAGCCAAGAAGGGCAAGAAGAAAGAGGTTCCGGAGGCTAGGGAGGGCCTCCGCCGCAGGGGCGGTCCAGGTAACCAGTATGGAGACGTTGCGGCCTAATCCATACAGGATGGGGACGAGGATGCGTACAAGGAGGAGAGAGCCTCCTCGTGCTCCAAGAAGAGAGCGGTGTATGAGGACATCGAAGAGTTTCAGCCTCGAGCTCCGAAGAGGCGGTTCCGGCCTAAGCTGGTACTGCGTGACAGCTCAGACGTGGAATCCGATGCGTCCAAGCAGATCCCTTAGAAGGGACCCAGGGTCAAGTCCCCTGCGACCAGGTACACATCACGGCTTTTCCTATTATCTTATTTTGCATTAATCCTTCATCGATTGAGGGTTGATTGTTTTTTAGTGGTGCATCCCACAGCAAGGGCACCGCACCGAGGAGACCTCGGAGGGGACATCCCTGCCCGCCGAACTGGCGGATAGTGGCTCTCACTCCGCACCTCCTCTGATCCTCGAAGAGGTTGGGCAGGTGTTGTCACGAAAGACCCCTCCTCCTCCGAACACAGGGGAGAAGGTCGATGCCACCATGGCCGAGGCTGATGCCTCGGTCATTGAGGACTAGGGGGATTCGTCCCTCCTGGCTAACATGGGAAGGGAGTCCGGATCATCCGGACCCCCTTAATTATCCGCCCCCGAGCCCCTCGACGATACCGGCTCCTCCTTCCAGTGGAGGTGGGGTCAGGGAGCCAACACCAGCATCGAACACCTCCAAACGGGCATCGGGTTGCTGGCCGGACGAGTTAGAGGAGTTGGTGAACAACTCCGTCATCGTCGACGGGCACCGTGCGATTACGCAAGGTTTTCGGTCCATCCAATCTAGACTGGATGATGCTGTCCAAGGCCTTCTAATAGGCTTTGAGGTAAGTCAAATAATACTCTTTCCTCATAAATTAGATTTAGTCCTTGGTTTGGGTAGGTCGTATACGTAGAAGCCCCCGATACTTTGTGAGGACTTCGTAGAAGCCTGCAGAGGATCAAATTCGGTAGGCCGATTGATAATGTCAACATTTCCTTTGCTTACGCAGGCATGTTCGATCATTGCGGCTGCTAACGCCGCGACGCTAGAGGAGATGGATCGGAAGCTCAAGCTTTCCGATAAAGACCTTGACCTTGTCAACAAGAGGCTTGACAAGGCGCAAGACAAGCCCTTTGATAATATATGACATTTACTTGCTACCAGATATGGACAATTCAGACAATGAGGCGATCCTTTAGTATATTGATCTTGCAGCGGCCGCTGCTGAAGTTGAAGGCTTAAGGGAAGCCTTTACGAAATCCAAGGCCGAAGCGGCTGCAAAGAAATAGGCTGCCGACAAGGCGGGTGACCGAGCTCGAGAACACCCAATGTGCTGCTCAGCAGCACGAGGCTCAAGTAACCAAAGTGCAAGGAGAGCTCAAGGATGCCGCCAAGAAGCTTGAGGCCCTTGAGAAGGAGCAGGGAAGCAATCCTCCAAGCTGTCCAAGGAAGAGAGGGAGTGCCAGGAGGCAAGGACCAAACTGCGTGGTGCCCGAGAAGAGCTCCGCCAAGCTGGGCAAATTGCTAATGGTAAGAAATACTTACTGCAAAGTGTGTTCGGAGGCAACAGGTTCGCCTTGCTGGCGCGCGTCTGGCGCTTCGCAGGCGGCTTCACCGAACTACCAAAGAATACAACAGACACAACTGGTCACTATGCCACGCTCGAGGAGGATTCCACGCAACGGCTCTTCTGGTCATAGTTTCTGACCTTCGAGCGTCCTCCCCTCCTCAGCGATCAAATGAAGCAGCTGGTGGAGATGCATCGAATGTCTGAGCTGGCTGCGAAGGACCTCTATGTCAATCTGTGGCCTACCGAGCCCATTCCTGGCATGTACTTCAGCCTCGTACAGAAGCTGCGGGAGGCGCCGCTCTGGACTGACACCATGAAGCGCTCGGCATGCCTTGAGGGGGCAACGCTTGCGTTTGCGAAGACCATGGTTCATTGGCCAAAGATCAATCCAATGGACATGGCCACTGGTCCTCCACCCAAGGGAAAAGAGCATCGCCGCCCTGAGCAGTATTTTGCATAGGTGTTGAACGGCGCGCGGGCGATAAAGGGCCAGTGCTCAAAAGATGTAATGTTTGAGTAGTTGTACTAAGTTTGAATCAAGTGGGACTTATGCTTTATTATGCGTCCGACGGACTTATTTGATATTGTCCAGGTTTTAATTTTGACTCCTGTGCGGCCATATGTTTATTCTGAAAGCTACCAGTCGTCAACTTCATCCCCCAGGTGAATATCACGAGGGGTGTTTTGTCTCCGCACTGTTACCCTTAGCCAATGTCTTGGTACCCGTAGGCGGTAGTGCGTGAGCGAAACTAGGCAATTGATCTATTCGGTTTTATTGCTTTCATTTAGCCTTAGGAGCTTGATGGTGGGGGCTAAGGACTAGCCCCCGTTATTTTATGATGTACTTGGGGGCTGATACCTACCCTTTTTTATCACATGGTTTGTGTTAAGACTAACCCTTCGCGTAACACGGAAAAATTGCCAACGATTTTTAGAGTCCAACCTCATCATCTGACCGCTGACCAGTTTGCGCTTACTATGACGGTCAGTTTTTGGCTTTCTCCTCCTGAGGTACTTGACTGGGCGAGCCAGAAGTACAATCGCAGGGGTTCTCCCTTTGCCCTCTTAGACGAACATGCGGAACATAAGGGGCAAACACAGGAGTTGGGCAACCCAACTATTGACCCAAGACATAGTTCGGTACTTGATGCATATAGTGCAATATCTGAGACGCCGAACACTTATCGGGGAAGCGGTGTCAGACTTGTGAGCTAAGCTGATGGGGAAATCAGGCTCTATGTAAGGTAAATGATCATGTATTCATGTAGGGCTGTCCGAAGAGCGAGTGGAAAATTAGGAAAAGACAATTGCAAGATGCGGGTATTCGAACACCATAAAGGGCGCTATGTTATTCCTTCCTAGCTCAAAAGTCAGACCGTACAATTCGAACAGCCAAGGCATTAAGAAAAGAAAAAGATTTTCATAGAGTAACAGTTTACACAGGGCCTTAATGCATGAGCCGAAGCCTTCACTTTGCCCTGTTGCACGTCTGCGCCTTTGCTTCTGAGAGGTGGGGGTTGGGACCTTTGATGAAACCTTGAGGGGCGAGGGTCCTGTCGATGAAGCTTTAAGCTTTGTGTGTGTGTGTGGGGGGGGGTTATGAAATTGGTCCATGGGTCATTCGAAGATAAGATAACTCTAAAGTTCAGGCTAGCCGAACACATGCTTCAGATTTATTGATATATGCCTCATGGCTGCCCATGGTATTTTAAGTGTGAAATGGTGTTGATGAAGCACGTGCAGCGCGAAAAATGTGGGCATACTATGGGGCGCGCGTCCCTATTTGCGGCGAACGCATGCTTCTTCCCATGACGGGGAACGGGTTCGTACCCGTTTACTATTGTCGCCAGCCTTTATGGTGGGTCGGCCTTGGGGCCTGTATAGTCCGGCTTGGTCTTCGGCTGCTAGGGTCTCAGTGTGCTCTTCGGTTCGAAGTGAGCGTTCCATATTGCCAGTGATAGTTATGACGCTCGAAGGACCAGACATCTTCAACTTTAGGTACGCATAGTGCGGGACGACATTGAATTTGGCGAACGCTGTTCGGCCGAGGAGAGCGTGGTAGCTGCTGCGAAAAGGTGCAATGTCGAAGATCAAGTCCTCGCTTTGGAAGTTATCCAGAGAGCTGAACACTACTTCAAGAGTCATGTTGCCTGTGCAGCGGGCGTCCACTCCCAGAATAACCCCCTTGAAGGTGGTGTTACTGGGTTTGATCCTTGAGGGGTCGATCCCCATCTTCCTCACCGTGTCTTCGTATATCAGACTAAGGCTACTACCTCCATCCATTAGGACTCTAGTGAGGTGAAAGCCATCGATGATGGGGTCGAGCACTAAGGCTGCGGACCCTCCATGGCGTATGCTGGTCGGGTGGTCCCTGTGGTCAAACGTGATCAGGTAGGCTGACCATGGATTGAACTTCGGCACTACTGGCTCGAGAGAATATACATCTCGTAGCGCTCACTTCCTCTCCTTCTTCGGTATGCGTGTTGCACAGATCATGCTCACCATCTTAACTTCGGAAGGGAAGGGTTTTTGGCCTCCGTTGTTCGGCCTACGGGGCTCGTCATCGTCATCACTATGCAGGCTTTTGCCTGAGTCTTCAGCGTTGAGCTTGCCGACTTGCTTTATCACCCAAAAGTTACGCTTGGAGTGGTTGGCATGCTTTTCGGACGTGCCATGGATCTGGCAGGGCCTATCCAGAATAGTGTCTAGCTTGGACAGGTCATTGCTGATGCCTTTAGGGGCCTTTTTGCTGTCCAGACTTCGGGTTTCAGAATCTGACATTTACTGCCGTATCCTCACCCTCGCCGTCATTGTGGTGATGTTTATTCTTGCTGTGTCGCGGCTTTCCATTTTCGTCCCGGACTTCAGAGGTACCAGGGGTATCGGGATTGGTGTTTTTACGAGCGAGCGAACTGTCCTCGCCCGCGCAAAAGTGGGTCATGAGAGAAGTAAGGGCTGCCATTGACGGTGTCCTGGACTAGGGGGTACTCACCACGTCATCCTCCGATTAGTTAGATTGGGCCGAGGACCCCCATGGCCGTATACTCAGGGGCCAGTTCGGACAGCCGAAGTATACACAAGGAAGATTCTACAAGACTTGGCGATCAAGACAAGGACTCCTCCCCACCGGCGTATTCGGCTAGGACTCTTGTTATCCTAGGCCTCTGGTGCATTATATAAACCGAGGCCAGGCTAGTCGATAGATTATGACATTACTCATCATACCTCTAGGGTTTAGACCACAACATACGATCTCGTGGTAGATCAACTCTTGTAATACTCATATCATCAAGATCAATCAAGCAGGAAGTAGGGTTTTACCTCCATCGAGAGGGCCCAAACCTGGGTAAAACATCGTGTCCCCTGCTTCCTGTTGCCGTTAGCCTTAGACGCATAGTTCGGGACCCCCTACCCAAGATCCGCCAGTTTTGACACCGACATTGGTGCTTTCATTGAGAGTTCCGCTGTGTGATCAGCAAAAGGATCAATGGCTCGACTACAGATCAACTGCGATGTCGACTTCTTCGTCACTAGCTTGACTGGTCACCTTGTCTTGACCGAGGACTGTGCCCTACCTCCGATCGTCATGTTCGGATGAGGGCCTTCATCAAACACCAACTCCGATCTCCATCGAGATCATGGAGGAATCATCCATGGAGCTCGGGGGCTCAATGTCAACATTGCCCTCGGGCGACCGTGCTGTTTTTCTGGACAGCAAACTCATATCTGCCGCCACCGCCTCCTCAAGTGTCGCTTAAACGGTTGCTTTGGTGGAATTATGCGGAATTAAGTCTACAACTACCCTGCAAAATTTCGTCGAGTTCCGATGGAGGAATCTCCGGCAATCTCCGATATACCGGAGCCCTGTTGAATGTGGACGAGAATCCGAACGAGTTTGGAGCATGGTGTCCAGCATCTAGCTCGGACGTCCTTTGGAAGATCCAACCATTGATCGTCTGTGAAATTCCTATATCTACCACCTATCAAAAATTCAGCTCGATCCGACCGTCCAAACTCCGGGAACCTTCCGATTAGTGCATCACTTTTCGGATCTGTTTTCTGCGTGAGAACGAGTCCGACCCGAGTTCATCTTCTTTATGAACGGGATTTCGGACATCCTTTTTGAAGGAAGTTTTTGTATGGGGTATTGTGTTTTACTCTCAAATACATCCGACTAATATTATAAGTATTCCCCATCGCGCCGGTATCAAACCGGCTCAACAACATCACTCCACGATGTCCGACCTGCGCTAGACACGTCATCGCTTTGTTGAGCCGAGCTCAACTTCTTCGGACCATCATATCGGCCAGTCAAACAATAGTTCAGCATCGTAAAGGATAAATCGTCACCAACATCGTCGCTACACGGATTACACGGAGCAGGCACACCAGCATTGCCGCACGGTCACTTCATCAGGCCAGCATTGACCACGTCACAAGTTACGACCTGGGTCGGCATGGCCGCACTGTTGCCTCTTCGAGCCAATGTCCATCACACCGAACTACTTCAACACCTTGGCTGACATGGCAGGTGCAACAACTCCTCACCAGCCTGCTTCGTGACCTCGGCTAGACCGGGGACTTGGCTATTTCTTCATCAACATACTCAGGTGACTTCGGCGTCACCAGTCGACCAGCTTCGTCACGTTAGCTGGACCGGGGGCTTCGCCTCGGCAAGCCAACCTTTGCTAGTATCGCCAAGCTGTTGCTTTATCGCCCATCAGGCAATGGGTGTGCGGATCGATTCCCAAATTTGGGAGTCGCTTTTCTTCGGACTACTACAACAAATAAACTAGGTGCTATTAATCCTAACAATTTTTGCTTGTTGGGCTTATTTTTCTTAAAGTATTATTACTCTGGTTTGTTCCATCATCTGTACACAGGTCTATCAAATGGCAGCCACATTAAAAACGGCCGCGTGGTGGTTCGGTCAGTTTCCGTACATAGTTCGGCGAATGCCGCATCCAAAACTCAGACCACCCTGCAAATTCAAGCTTTGGCACGCCTTCACTGCGTCACACAGACGCCCTGCATCGACATTGCCTTCGGCGCCATGCCACATCTCTTTAAATAAATTATTCTTGCATAAAGCAATTATTCAAGGATTATATATATTATTATTATTTCTTGGACCGCATTGTTTTATCTGTGCAGGTAATCAATTTTGACCGCGTTACGTGGTCACTACTCCGGAGTGCCGAACTCCTTGCTCGGACACCTCGAGCCTGGGGGCTGGGACCTCGGCCATGCTGAGGACTGCGAACCTTGTCTGTTCAATGGGCGTCTTCGTCCCGCCACAAGCCTGAATCACGTCATCAACACCGAACACATTAACCAGCTAAGTTGCTCTCATGCTCAAAAACTTTCAGTTTTAAATTTTGTTCGGTTCGACCAAGCATTGTACATTTCGGCACAAAGTTGTTTGTGACAAAATTCCTTGTCAAAACTCTGTTTGTGACGCACATATTCAAATACCCCATTTATTTGGGGGCTCCCTTGATGGAGCTTTTCCTCTTGCATATGATTATACTTGTACGGCTTCGTTCCTTTTTCGTGTATTACGCCACAATATGCACCATGTTGACTTAAGTGATTTGCAAGCTGGGTTGCCTTGCTCCTGTGTTTGCCCCTATGTTCCCGATTGTTCGGCTAGGGAGTAAAGGGAGCACCTCTGCGATTGTCGTGACCGGGTCCTCCGAGCTCTGACCTCAGACTGGTTGAAGCCGAAAGCTAGCGCTCTTATTGTTTTCAATAATGGTCGACACACAACGGAAGTCATGAGTACAAAAACACTATTGCACAAGTCTCATAGTAATAATGAGCAACCGAAGAAAGGTATCGGTGGGGGTACTATTTTCTTCGAAGATGCTTCTTACACTTCGTCGGTAATATAGCATAAGTTCCCTGAGCACGCTTTGTCTGTTACAGTTTTATGGCATGATTGCCTGGTTATCGGAAACACCGTCGATATTCTCAACAGGTGGAGTACATAACACTTTTCGGTCCTTGACCAAAGAGGGAGAAGCCGACGGTCGGTTAAGACGCGTATAAAGTTCGGGTGAACACAGATATGATATAAGTACCTCGGTACATACAATCATTATACGTAAAATTCTTTTACCCAAGTCACTCGGGGGCTCTTAAATTTATGTGAGCTGTTTTACAATAAGTGTTCTTCTTCTTAGCCATTGCAAAGTCTTTTTTCTATCACTCCTTTTTTCGACGCGAGTGTGTGGTCAATAGCCAGGGAGTCTAATTTCTCTCTCAAAGCCGCTAAAGTTTGCTAAACTGGCCTAATGAGAAGTACTCCGCCTTCGGGATAGGAGGTTGAAGCTGTAGGATGACCCGCTTGAAGTCTTGAGATAGGATGTGTCATGTTAAAGCACGACAAAAGCACAATTCTTTTTTTTCTAAGACCAATTTTCTGATTGGCACCGAACAATTGATCTAGTTCGGACGTCGAGTTTTTACTGACGCTTTTGGTTTTCCAATACTATGGCACTTTTCAACTATTTGTGTGTTTTTCGCATAAGTCTCGCCGTGCAACGCCGGACACCTTTAGAGATTCGGCAAAAATTCTCGGATATTGCTATATATGCATCAGTTTCGAATTGTGTCTTTGGTCAATAGTTGGGTTGCCCGGCTCCTGTGCTTGCCTCCCATGTTCCGCTTTGTTCAGCTAAGTTTGCAAAGGGATAACCACTACGATTGTGCTTCCATCTCGCATGGTTAAGCACCACAATGGAGAAAGCCAAAAACTGACTGTCACAATAAGCGTAAACTGGTCAGCGGTCCGATGACTGTATTAAATGACAGGCCATTCATAACATTGGCCAAAGTGTTTATGGCTTGACCTCGGCTGTTGCCGAACACTAACCGGGGGCTATTTGCTGGCCTCCCAACTTTAAGCTCCTACGACTAAGTGAAAGTTATAAAGCCCGCATATCTGATTGCCTCATTTCCGCCAACACAACCGCCTTCGGGCACCGAGACGTCGGCTAAGGGTTGTTTTGTTATTTCGGAAACACCCTGCGTAGCATCTACAAGGGGGTAGAAGCCGGCGATGGGCCACTTTCAGATTATAAACGGTCGCAACGGAAGTGAAAATTTGGGTTCATTTAGACCACAGAGTTTGGAAGCTTTCCCCGAACTAAATCCTCAGTATTTTCCTCCCACATTGATCGGAGGCGAGGTTTCATGATCATGGTTGGCATGACAACCCAAAGAAAGGAACCTATAGCGGGACTATTTTCTTTGGAAGATGTTTCTTACATTATAAAGTAATATAACATATCTCTCCGTGTACTTTTGTTTATAAAACCGTATGGCTGGATTGCCCTGTTTTCCATAAATCTTTGCCCTTATAACGGCTTCATAAAGTAGGAAAACACTCCTCAGCTATTGGCCGAAGAGGTTGAAGCCGATGGTCGGTCGGCAAAGTTTTGTACAATGCGGATCCGAGCATTAATGATGTAAAGTACTTGGATACATAGAGTCATTACACATAATTTGTGATTTTACTACGGATATCGATCCTTAATTCGGCCACCCGTGCCCACATTAAGGCTCGGGGGCTACTGGGATTCGTGCTTATCATTTACAAATATTAAAGGGGTACATCGATCCACTGATCTGGTGTTGCCACCCGACCAGTGGCTCGGGGGCTACTGCGTTGACAATCCAATGCAGAAAATTTAAAGTGCAATATAGTATTCGAGGAGATTATTATCCTCAGGTTGGTCGGCCGCACCAAACCTGATTCTCGAGGACTTTGCACACCGCGTTTTTATTCCTAAGTATGTTGCCGAGCTGGGAATTGATCCTCAGGCTGATTTTACGCATCGACCTAAGTCTCAGGGCTACTAGGGTCAGCGGTTTGATTTTTCCCTTCAGGTGCATCTCGGATATTAGGACAATACACACCTTGAGGGTTACTAATATACATATACTGGCTATACATCTCGTCAGAGATTACATTGCACAATTCAGAAATAAATTCATAAAAATCAGCCCGTGGCCAAGGTGGTGCACCACCCCAGAAGCAGTCCGGCATAAAGCTCGGGCGCCAGTGGCTGGCTCCATAGAGGGCATTTCCGGTATTAAGCTTAGGTAAACTTTTTCAACTTTTTGGAACCAAGGAGATCTATGACACCTCAGATATAATCCGGCGTTGGAGCTCGGATATAGTCCGGCGTTGGAGCTTGGACATAGTCCGGCGTTGGAGCTTGGATACATTCTGGCGTTGGAGCTCGGAAGCAGTCCGGTGTTGGTGGTCGGCTGCAAAAGACACCTCGAATGCAGTTCGGCGTTGGAGCTCAGACGCAAGAGGACACTACCGCCCGGGAACAACTTCAAACCCGAGGCGTGGCATTAAAGTAACAAGGCATTGATAAAGGCCGATAACTTAAAGGGGCTCCTCGGATACCCGACGTGTAAACTCTTCGGATTTACTTCAGCGATTCTCAAGATCGAAGATGAACAAAATTTGTTGAACCAGTTTTCAAGACCGGCGACCGAAGATGAAGAACAATGCGGAAGAATCGAGGAGCGTCCCCAACTTGAAGACCCGTTCAGGGGGCTACTAATGGTGTCCTGGACTAGGGGGTACTCACCACGTCATCCCCCGATCAGTTAGATTGGGCCGAGGACCCCCATGGCCGTATACTCAGGGGCCAGTTCGGATAGCCGAAGTATACACAAGGAAGATTCTACAAGACTTGGCGATCAAGACAAGGACTCCTCCCCACCAGCGTATTCGGCTAGGACTCTTGTTATCCTAGGCCTCCGGTGCATTATATAAACTGAGGCCAGGCTAGTCGATAAATTATGACATTACTCATCATACCTCTAGGGTTTAGACCACAACATACGATCTCGTGGTAGATCAACTCTTGTAATACTCATATCATCAAGATCAATCAAGCAGGAAGTAGGGTTTTACCTCCCTCGAGAGGGCCCGAACCTGGGTAAAACATCGTGTCCCCGGCCTCCTGTTACCATTAGCCTTAGACGCACAGTTTGGGACCCCCTACCCGAGATCCGCCGGTTTTGACACCGACAGCCATAGTTCATGGTTTGTCCTGGCCGAGCTGCCTTATGAGCCATTCATCCCTGACACTATGCTTAAAGGCAACCAAGGCTTCGGCATCCGGACAGTCGATAATCTGGTTTTTCTAGGTCAGGAATCGGTTCCAGAACTGTCAGGAAGATTCTCCGGGCTGTTGAGTGATGCGATTTAGATGATGAGTGTCTGGAGGCCGGACATAGGTGCCCTGAAAGTTTGCTCGAAAAGCATCCTCAAGCTCTTCCCAGCAGCCTATAGAGTCTTCAGGAAGGCTGTTCAACCAGTGTCGAGCTGGACCTTTTAGCTTTAACGGAAAATATTTAATGGTGTGGAGGTCATCTCCTCGTGCCATGTGAATGTGGAGGAGGAAGTCCTCTATCCATACGGCCGGATCTGTGGTTCTGTCGTATGGTTCGATGTTCACAGGCTTGAAACCTTCTGGGAATTGGTGTTACATTACCCCCTCTGTGAAGCATAGGGGGTGTGCAGTGCCCCGGACTCAGGCGACATCACGTCGGAGGTCTTCGGACATCAAAATTCGCCGTTGTTCCCAAACTCTATCATTGCGGTTCAGCGGGTCTTCGGGGATGATAAAATCGTCCTCCCTGAGACTGGCTTCCTCTTTGGACTGTGGGAGGTAGTTGCTGTCTTCGGGGCCATCGGGGTTTTTTGGGTTGAGTGGGTCCTCCTGTCCCATGGGGTCATCCTGATGATGTTCGTCGACTGCAGCTTCAGCAAGGTTATCCCTATTGTTTGCGGTACCATTCTCCGTAGAGTCCATGCTGCTCGTGCGGCTTGGACGTGGCTTTGATCGACAATGTTGTCTTCGACATTTAGGCAGCTCATGTCCGGGCTTGCCTCGGTCCTGATTGGGAGTGTCGTTGCCATCCTTCAGGGTGTCCACCATGTAGATGTCGTAGGTGGACGTGGCCGTACAACGGTCGGTGACGGGGGGAGCGGCATCGGTGTCAGCCGTTACTCCGCCATCATCATTCATGTATTCAAAGTTTTCCGAATTATAATCCAGAATATCGATTAAATCATCGACAATGGCTACCAAGTGGGTGGTGTGTGGGACGCAAAATTCTCTATTTTGCTACTCGAAGGGTTGGTGACTATGGATGGAAGGTAGATCCTCCTGAATGCTCATTTTCTGGATTCGGTCCATCGCCTCATTTAGTATAACAAGGGTCGTTGAACTCGAGGGCTCTAGGACAAATTTCGTTGAAACGGGGTGGGGTGCAGTCAGTGCCCTGGCCGGTCCTTGGCTTTCATAGGCCGAGCTAGGTTCGAGTGTGGTGCCAGATCCTTGAGAGGGTCCGGATCATCATTAGAGATCAAGGATGGGTCTTGCTTTCTGCGGGTGGCTTCCACGCCGAGGTTTGAGATCGAGCTGCTTCAGGATGGGGGTAACCCCTAGCCATTGGTTGTCGATTTTTCGTAGGGGCTCAAGGACGGAGGAACATCATGACGGGGAGGTTCGGCCGAGATAGATTCTTGGCTTCCGCTTCCTGATCTTGCCTCAGAGGTCAAGGGTAGGTCTTCCATAGACACGATGGATCTAGCCAAAGGCAGGGTCTGGTCCTTGGTTGAAGTGGAGTCCTCATGGCTCGAAGCCGTTCGGAGGGCGGGGGTTGATCCGTGGATCGGATCAGAGGGGGACTCTAGAGTGGGCACGCCGAGGCCTGCGAGGGTGCGGGAGGGGGTAGTGAAGCAGACCAAGACCAGATCGCCCGTGCATCCGCAATGTATTCCAAGTTACCAAATCGAATTCGGTGTTCAGGAGCGAAGTTATCAATCTGATTTAGATGACCAGGTGGGTTGGCATGCAACACGATGTTGTCGAACGTGAAGAGTTGGCCGGGGACGAAGAAGTCCCCGGATCCGATGCCTTCTCCTATG
The DNA here is from genome assembly GCF_002162155.2 of Triticum dicoccoides. NCBI lineage: Eukaryota > Viridiplantae > Streptophyta > Magnoliopsida > Poales > Poaceae > Triticum > Triticum dicoccoides. The sequence goes on along the minus strand of NC_041393.1, from coordinate 156,208,939 downwards.
ATTAGGCGAGCCATCGATCCTTTGGGCAAACCCACAGCGGAACTCTCAATGAAAGGACCAATGTCGGTGTAAAAACCGGCAGACCTAGGGGGTAGGGGGTCCCGAGCTGTGGATCTAGGATCAATGGGGAACAAGGGATGATGAACACAATGTTTACCCAAGTTCGGGCCCTCTCAAAGAGGTAATACCCTACGTCTTGCTTGATTATATTTGATGTGTAATATGGTTTACAGAGTAGATCTACCTCGAGATCAGCACGAGCTAAACCCTAAGGTGATGAGGTAATGAATAAAGCTCTAGCCGTAAAGACTAAAAACCCTCGGCTTATATAGACACTGGTAGGGTTAGGGTTACCGAAGATAGATTACAATGAGGGATTAAAGGGATCGTGCTCCTTCTTGACTTGGAGGGCACACCACGCCTTCATAGATCTCCTGTCACTATATGGCTCCACCAGTCTGGCTCATGTACAATGGGCCGTCGCCCCGAGGACCCCTTAGTCTATGACTCCCTCACTTACCTTTCCGCAATTTGTCTGCCTCTTCGGTACCGTGCATTGCCCCTTCTCACCTCGAGTTGTGGTGCAAACTTTGCTGGTGCATCCAAACCCCGTGATATGATACGCTCTATCACACAATAAGCCTCTTTCCATCTTTCTCAAAACAGCTAGCATACCTACCTATTATGGCATTTGCATAGCCATTCTGAGATATATTGCCATGCAACTTCCACCGTTCTGTTTTATTATGACACATATCATCATTGTTATATTGCTTTGCATGATCATATAGTTGACATTGTATTTTTGGCTCCGCCACCTTTCATATTTTACATGTCACGCTAGATCATTGCACATCCCGGTACACCGCCAGAGGCATTCATATAGAGTCATATTTTTGTTCTAGTATCGAGTTGTAATTTTCTTTTGAGTTGTAAGTAAATAGAAGTGTGATGGTCATATTCATTATTAGAGCATTCTCCCATGTGAGGAATAAAAAAATAGGCCAAATGAGCCCAAGAAAAAAAGAGAGGCTAAACTGCCCAAACAAAAAAAAGAGAAAAAAAGAGAAAAAAATGAGAGAAAAATAGAGAAGGGAAAATATTCCTATCCCTTTCCACACTTGTCTTCAAAGTAGCACCATGTTCTTCATGATAGAGAGTCTCCTATTTTGTCACTTTCATATATATTACTAGTGGGAATTTTTCATTATAGAACTTGGCTTGTATATACCAAGTATGGGCTTCCTCAAATGCCAGAGGTCTTCATGAGCAAGCAAGTTGGATGCACACCCACTTAGTAGTCTTGTGAGCTTTCATACACTTATAGCTCTAGTGCATCCGTTCCATGGAGGTCCCTACTCCTTACATTGATATTAGTTGATGGACATCTCCATAGCCCGTTGATTAGCCTCGTCAATGTGAGACTTTTTTGTCTTCTCCACACAACCTCCAACATCATATTCTATTCCACCCATAGTGCTATATCCATGACTTACGCTCATGTATTGCGTGAGAGTTGAAAAAGCTGAAGCGCATTAAAAAGTATGAACCAATTGCTTAGCTGACACCAGGGTTGTGCATGATAAATACTTTGTGTTAAGAAGATGTAGCATGACAAGACTATATTATTTTGTAGGGATAACTTTCTTTAGCCATGACATTTTGAAAAGACATGATTGCTTTTTAGGATGCTTGAAGTATTATTTTTTTATGTCAATATTAAACTTTTGTTTTGAATCTTATGGATCTAAATCTTCATGTCAATAAAGAAAGATTACATGATAAACATGTTAGGTAGCATTCCACATCAAAAGTTCTTTTTTATCATTTACCTACTCGAGGAAGAGCATGAATTAAGCTTGGGGATGCTTGATACGTCTCCAACGTATCTATAATTTTTTATTGTACCATGCTATTATATTCTCCATCTTGGATGCTTTCTATGCATTATTATGATATTTTATATCATTTTCTGGGACTAACCTAATAACCTAGTTCTTATTTCTATTTTCCTTATTTTTGTCTTTACAAAAAATCAATTTCAAACGGAGTCCAAATGGAATGAAACTTTTTGAACATTTTTTTACAACAAGACACCCCGGAAGCTTCGGGAGCAGACGAGAAGAGCCATGAGGTGGCCACAAGCTCAGGGGGCGCCCTCCAGGCTTGTGGGACCCCGTGGCACTTCCAGCCCTAATTCTGCTTCTATAAATACCCAAATATTCCCCGTAGACTAGAGGGCACACCAAAAATACTTTTCCGCCGCCACAAGTTTCTGTCTTTTTGAGATCCCATCTAGGGACCTTTTCCAGTACTCTACCCAAGGGGGATTCAGTCACGGAGGGCTTCTACGTCAACCTTGATGCCCTTCCGATGATGTGTGAGTAGCTTACCACAGACCTACGGGTCCATAGCTAGTGGCTAGATGGCTTCTTGTCTCTCTTTGATCTGCAATACAATGTTCTCCTCGATGTTCTTGCAGATCTATTCGATGTAATCTTCTTTTGCGGTCTGTTTGTTGAGATCCGATGAATTGTGGGTTTATGATCAGATTATCTATGGATATTCCTAGAGTCTTCTCTGAACTCTTTTATGCATGATTTATATAGATTTGTACTTCTCTCCGATCTATTGATTTCTTTTGGCCAACTAGATTTATTTTTCTTGCAAGGGGAGATATGCTTTTTAATGGGTTCAATCTTGCGATGCTCAACCCGTGTGACAGAAGGGGGCATGACACGTTTTTGTATTGTTTCCATTAAGGATAAAAAGATGGGGTTTGTTCTTATTGATTGGATCTATCCCTCTACATCATTTCATCTTGCTTAAGGCATTACTCCGTTCTTGTTAACTTAATATACTAGATGCATGCTGGATAGCTGTCAATGTGTGGAGTAATAGAAGTAGATGTAGGCAGGAGTCGGTCTACTTGTCTTAGACGTGATGCCTATATACATGATCATTGCCTTGGATGTCGTCATACTATGCGCTTTTTCTATCAATTGCTCAACAGTAATTTGTTTACCCAATGTATGCTTTCCTTCGAGAGAGAAGCCTCTAGTTAAAACTATGGCCCCTAGGTCTATCTTTTATCATATCATTTTCAGATCTACAAAATCAAAAACACAAAAATACCTTGTTGCAATTTATTCACCTTTATTTTATTTTACACTTTTACTTATCTTTTATATCCATGACTATCAGATCTCATCCTTGCAAGTAACCGTGAAAGGACTGACAACCCCTTTATCGCGTTGGGTGTAAGTATTTATTTGTTTGTGTAGGTGCAATTATTGGAGACTTGTGTGTTCCTCCAACTGGATTGATACATTGGTTCTCAACTGAGGAAAATACTTATCTCTGATTTGCTGCATCACCCTTTCCTACTCAAGGGAAAAACCAAGGCAACCTCAAGAAGTAGCAACAACCGACGATGGCCGTGCATGGATTGCTCCGTCGTGTCCTTCTCCCTTGCCCACTGCCTATCGCGGTGGGAAATGCGTGCCTCTGATTCCAGCGTGCGTGTATGAGCCAGCGTGGCGGGCAGTAGCACCCACCGCTGCCCCTGTGGAGCAGCGGCCGATAGGGGCAGGGGATAGCAAGGGGCGGCGCGGACTAGGTATAGAGATACCGACGAGTAAAGAGACTTGCCAGTCATGAGATTGAACTAGGTATAGAGATACCGATGATCGAATCTCGGGCAAGTAACATACCGATGGACAAAGCAAACTGCATATGGGATTAGCTGAATCCTTGACATCGAGGTTTGACCGATAAAGATCTTTGTAGAATACGTAGGAACCAATGTGGGCATCTAGGCCCCGCTCTTGGTTATTGACCATAGAGGCGTCTCGGTCATGTCTGCATAGTTCTCGAACCCGCAGGGTCAACACACTTAATGTTTGGTGATGATCTAAGTATAGTTGAGTTATTGTGTTGGTGAACGAAGGTTGTTAGGAGTCCCGGATGAGATCCCGGACATCGCGAGGAGCTCCGGAATGGTCTGGAGGTAAAGATTCATATATGGAAAGTTCTTACCGGGATTCTATAAAAAGTTTGAGTTTTTTTCGATATTTTACTCAGAAGGTTCTAGAAGGTTTCGGAGTGGGGCCCACCTGCATGGGGGATTCGCATTGTTGTGGTTTAGTCACGGCAGATGTCCTAGTGTGAGGACTTAGTCATGAGGCCAACACATCTAAGTGGTAGCTTGAACGGGGTTGAGCGGGACTAGAGACGCAAGATTTTTACCCAAGTTCGGCCCCTCATGATGGAGGTAAAAACCGGCATTCCGCTTGATTGATATTAATGATGATGACGATCTCGGTTACGAGGGCGGTGTTTCGCTACCTCTATCTCTCGAGCATCGACTTTGATCTTGTCCAAGACTTGTCTGTCTAAGACCTATCTATTGTGACATGTAAAAACCCGACCTTCTTGGGGTGCGCTACCCCTCCTTATATAAATTGAAGGCACGGGTTACATGTAGAGCCTAGTAGGATTATGACTTAGACTATTTCTGGCTTCTTCTCGCATGCTTCTTAACACTAGGCTTCTCTTTGTTGGCCTCTTAACGCCTAGGCTTCTTATCTCCAGGCGGCTCATTTTCGTGGCTAAGTATTGGCCGGGTTAGGATATGTGTGTTGGGTTACAACTGTCTGCCAGGTTAGGATCTGTCTACTGGGTTACAATTGTCTGTCGGGTAACAACTGTCTGCTGGATTATAACTGTCTGCTGGGTCAGGATCTGTCGGGTTAAGTCCTGAAATGAGTTAACAAGGCTACTTAAGTCCAAAGACGACTTAACATCATGAGCCGGGTTAAACTGCGGGTAATTCCCCTGACATTAGCCCCCAGATTAGCTTGAATATAGGCTTGTCATGCATTCATGCTAAGCTTCTTGAAATAAGAATAGATAGTGAACCGGCTCCTGAAAATCTAGGTCTCTGGCATATCAATATGCCAATAATTATTCCATGCAGAAAAAATAACCCATATGATATCTTTTTTTCATATGGGTTATTTTTTCTGCATGGAATAATTATTGGCATATTGATATGCCAGAGACCTAGATTTTCAGGAGCCGGTTCACTATTTATTCTTATTTCAAAACACCTTGGCTTGATATCTTGAGTTGTCTTCAAAACACCTTGGCTTGATAAAAAGAAAATTCATCTGATATTGTACCAATCTCTCAATGCTTCAGATTTTGATGAACAAAAATCCATATGATGTTGAGTTGACTTGTGTGAATAGCTTGGAGAAGATAATTTTTTGCCAATTTCTTCACAAAAAGTATGAGACCTTGTTCACTCATAACTGAGAATTTGAAGGTATACTTATATCCATATTACCTATAGCCCCCAAGTCTTAAGAGGGGAATGTAGTGATATCTTAAGACTTGCTTCAATATAAATGCTGCAACTTTGCTGAAATCCGGGTAGTTTGTCTGAGTCACCAGTATAAGTTGAATGTTCCACATATATATCCCCCAAGTACCGGATTGTCTTGCCTGCAGCAACCTGGGACTCATAATTGACTTATGCTCATAAAACTTCAGCCAGTGTAGCCCCCAAGGGCCGGGTTATTATGCAATAATGAGCAGGGACTTTTGCAAATATGTTTATATAGACTTAAGGAGCAAAGTGTAGCCCCGCCGGGTCATCAGTATGTGATGGGTCAGCTCTTCCAAATTGGACCTTATGACTTTCGTGAAGAACTAATTGTTGTAGCCCTCAAGTGCCATGGTGCATGCTTGCAGTACATGGGTCTTGCATACTTGATATAATCTTGATTTGAATAATGTAGCCCCCAAGTGTCGGGTTGTGTGCCTGCAGCGACTCGGGACTATTCCTTCCATTGTAGAATAAAACCATATCCACCATTTGGATGATGTTGTTAAAAGCCTTGCAAATCAATGTCTAACCATGCTCCTTGTTGTAAGCTAGTATTTTTGGATGAGGGAATAATAGCCATTTTTCTGAAGCGGCTTTGAAAACCTTAATCATCCAATAGTGGTTATGATAACCATAATGAAAATCCATCCATGTTGGCTATTAAAGATTTGAATAATATAACCCGGTTTGAAAACCGGTTCCTGCAATATAAACCAGAATACACATGCATATATGATGCATGCTATGATGATGCAATGTATGATGATGTATGTGTATGATACTAGAGTATAAAAATGCCCGCTTTCGAGGCTCGAGTCTTACTTTGAAACTAGCATGATAGCCACTTGTTTATCCTTGCTATCAGTAAGCTGTCCCTCATATGACTAATAAGCCGGCTATTAAAGCTCGACCGAAAGAATCTGGCTTTTGAAGGCTCAAATTCTTGCTTTCATGAAGTATGGATTAAAAGCCTTTGTTTATGCTTGCTATCGGTAAGCTGGCCCTCACATGACTTTAAACCACCGCTTTAACCTTGACAGTCCAGGGTCACACAAGATTAACTATAAGAGTATGACGGGTCATCTTTTTGGAAGTAGCATCAAGCATACAGGCAGGTATAACCAATAAGGTGGCGGTTTGTTGGATCAAAATGGGTTTTGTAAGCTAACTCATTGATTTGGAAGCCCCCTAGTGCCCATATGATCAATTAATCAAGACTCATGCTCAGAAAATTTGAGATGAAACGACAGAGGCCCTGGTTCAGGGATGCCAGCTTTATTATTTTGATCATAATATGATAAGCCAATAAGGCAGGATACCCATGTTTGAACCGCGCATCTTGGCAGCTATTCCTCTTTGGCAAACTTTAATTTTTCTGAGAACTCGAACTTGCGAGAGATGGATTCCTCTTGCCCCGGATATTGAGTCGGATATTGAGAGATCAAAACTTTGTGAGAGACAGATTTCCCTTGAACCGGAACCTTTTATGATAATCCGAAATCTTTCTTTTAAGCCAGAACTTTTTGATTGCCCGACACTTTTTGAGCCGGAAATTTTCTAATGACCTTTAAATTTTCACCAATGTGGCAATAGTCTCCGGAATCCGGTTGTCTTCCCTTTAATGACCAGGGTTCTTGAATTTGCAACAACGGCCAATTCTGCTGAGTCATGTCTGTGTAACCCACTGAGTCTTAAGATGACTTGAGGAATCGGCTTGAGATTCTTCATACTTGCCCGTGGCATAAACTAGCATAGTTGACAACGGAATGCCGGAATTTTGTTGAAGTTGGAGGCGAGGTGGTGAATTGATGATCTTTGCAATGCACCTCGCATGTCCTCTCATTGCTTGTTATTCTCACTTGGTCCGGTTCTTCTAGCTTCTCTAGGGCCAAGTTATTTTATGTTTGTGACAGCACGACAACTTAATTCTTCATAATAAGTTGGATCATCCCATGACATCGTTTGGCTCTTCGTAGAGTTCCTTGATTGTGACCTCTGCTGCCGATATTTAAGTCACCGGATCCCCTGGTTCTTCCAAAGTTCATTCCTATGGTTCCTTTAGAGTTGTAGGCGGCACTAATCAAACCGCAAGGGTGATATGCCATGTATGTGTTTATGCCAGGAACCACCAGGTGCGGGTGCTGCTACGGCCTCCGGTGTATTATTGTTGACCGGACCATTGGATGCTAAGCGGCGTGTTTGTCTGTGATGTAGGTTATGTTGGGGAACGTAGTAATTTCAAAAAATTTCCTACGCACACGCAAGATCATGGTGATGCATAGCAACGAGAGGGGAGAGCCACGTACCCTCGTAGACCGTAAGCGGAAGCGTTATGACAACGCGGTTGATGTAGTCGTACGTCTTCACGATCCGACCGATCCAAGTACCGAACGTACGGCACCTCCGAGTTCAGCACACGTTCAGCTCGATGACGATCCCCGGACTCCGATCCAGCAAAGTGTCGGGGATGAGTTCCGTCAGCACGACGGCGTGGTGACGATGATGATGTTCTACCGGCGCAGGGCTTCGCCTAAACTCCGCGACGATATGACCGAGGTGGAATATGGTGGAGGGGGGCACCGCACACGGCTAAGGAACGATCACAAAGATCAACTTGTGTGTCATGGGGTGCCCCCCTGCCCCCGTATATAAAGGAGCAAGGGGGGAGGTGGCCGGCCCTAGGAGGGGGCGCGCCAAGTATGGAGTCCTACTAGGACTCCCTAGTCCTAGTAGGATTCCACCTCCCTTGTTGGAGTAGGAGAAGGGGAAAGAGGGGGAGAGGAAGAAGGAAAGGGGGGCTGCGCCCCTTATCCAATTCGGACCAGAGGGGGGGGGGGCGCAGGCCTCCTTCCTTTTGGCCTCTCTCCTCTATTCCCATATGGCCCAATAAGGCCCATATACTCCCCGGCGAATTCCCGTAACTCTCCGGTACTCCGAAAAATATCCGAATCACTCGGAACCTTTCCGAACTCCGAATATAGTCGTCCAATATATCGATCTTTATGTCTCGACCATTTCGAGACTCCTCGTCATGTCCCTGATCTCATCCGGGACTCCGAACTCCTTCGGTACATCAAAACTCATAAACTCATAATATAACTGTCATCAAAACCTTAAGCGTGCGAACCCTACGGGTTCGAGCACTACGTAGACATGACGTAGAACAATTCTTGGTCAATAACCAATAGCGGAACCTGGATGCCCATATTGGCTCCTACATATTCTACGAAGATCTTTATCGGTCAAACCGCATAACAACATACTTTGTTCCCTTTGTCATCGGCATGTTACTTGCCCGAGATTCGATCGTCGGTATCTAATACCTAGTTCAATCTCGTTACCGGCAAGTCTCTTTACTCGTTATATAATGCATCATTCCGTAACTAACTCATTAGCTACATTGTTTGCAAGGCTTATAGTGATGTGCATTACCGAGAGGGCCCAGAGATACCTCTCCGACAATCGGAGTGACAAAACCTAATCTCGAAATACGCCAATCCAACATGTACCTTTGGAGACACCTGTAGTACTTCTTTGTAATCACCCAGTTACGTTGTGACTTTGGTAGCACCCAAAGTGTTCCTCCGGTAAACGGGAGTTGCATAATCTCATAGTTATAGGAACATGTATAAGTCATGAAGAAAGTAGTAGCAACATACTAAATGATCAAGTGCTAAGGCTAACGGAATGGGTCATGTCAATCACATCATTCTCCTAATGATGTGATCCCATTAATCAAATGACAACACATGTCTATGGTTAGGAAACATAACCATCTTTGATTAATGAGCTAGTCAAGTAGAGGCATACTAGTGACTATATGTTTGTCTATGTACTCACACATGTATTATGTTTCCGGTTAATACAATTCTAGCATGAATAATAAACATTTATCATGATATGAGGAAATAAATAATAACTTTATTATTGCCTCTAGGGCATATTTCCTTCAGTCTCCCACTTGCACTAGAGTCAATAATCTAGTTCACATCACCATGTGATTTAACACCAATATTCACATCTGTATGTGATTAACACCATAGTTCTCATCGTCATGTGACCAACACACAAAGGGTTTACTAGAGTCAATAATCTAGTTCACATCGATATGTGATTAACACCCAAAGAGTACTAAGGTATGATCATGTTTTGCTCGTGAGAGAAGTTTAGTCAATGGGTCTGTCACATTCAGAGCCATATGTATTTTGCAAATATTCTATGTCTACAATGCTTTGCTGGAAGCTACTCTAGCTAATTCCTCCCACTTTCAATATGTATCCAGATTAAGACTTAGAGTCATCTGGATCAATGTAAAAGCTTGCACCGATGTAACTCTTTACAACGGGCTATTTTATCACCTCCATAATCGAGAAGTATTTCCTTGGTCCTCACTAAGGATATTCTTGACCGCTATCTAGTGATCTACTATTAGATCAAAATTGTATTCCTTTGCCAAACACAGAGCAAGGTATACAATAGGTCTGGTTCACAGCATAGCATACTTTATAGAACCTATGACTGAAGCATAGGGAATGACTTTTCATTCTCTTTCTATCTTCTGCCGTGGTCGGGCTTTGAGTCTTACTCAATTTCACACCTTGCAGCACAGGCAAGAACTCTTTCTTTGACTGTTCCATTTTGAACTATTTCAAAATCTTGTCAAGGTATGTACTCATTGAAAATCTTATCAAGCGTCTTGATCTATCTCAATAGATCTTGATGCTTAATATGTAAGCAGCTTCACTGAGGTCTTTCTTTGAAAAACTCCTTTCAGACACTCATTTATGCTTTGCAGAATAATTCTACATTATTTCCGATCAACAATATGTCATTCACATATACTTATCAGAAATGTTGTAGTGCTCCCACTCACTTTCTTGTAAATACAGGTCTTTCCAAAAGTCCGTATAAAACCATATGCTTTGATCAACTCATCAAAGCGTATATTCCAACTCCGAGATGCTTGCACTAGTCCATTGATGGATTGCTAGAGCTTGCACACTTTGTTAGCATCTTTAGGATTGACAAAACCTCCTTGTTGCATCATATACAACTCTTGTTTTAAGAATCCATTGAGGAATGCAGTTTTGACATCCATTTGCCAGATTTCATAAAATGTGGCAATTGCTAACATGATTCGGACAGACTTAAGCATCGATACGAGTGAGAAAATCTCATCGTATTCAACACCTTGAACTTGTCAAAAACCTTTCGCAACAAGTAGATAGTAACACTACTATCAGTGTCCGTCTTCCTCTTGAAGATCCATTTATTTAACATGGCTCGCTGATCATCGAGCAAGTCAATCAAAGTCCATACTTTGTTCTCATACATGGATCCCATCTCAGATTTTATGGCCTCAAGCCATTTCACGGAATCTGGGCTCATCATCGCTTCCTCATAGTTCGTAGGTTCATCATGGTCTAGTAACATGACTTCCAGAATAGGATTACCGTACCACTATGGTGCGGACCATATTTTGGAAGACCTACGAATTTTTGTAGTAACTTGATCCGAAGTTTCATGATCATCATCATTAACTTCCTCACTAATCGGTGTAGGTATCACTGGAACTGATTTCTGTGATGAGCTACTTTCCAATTTGGGAGAAGGTACAATTACCTTATCAAGTTCTACTTTCCTCCCACTCACTTCTTTCGAGAGAAACTCCTTCTCTAGAAAGGATCCATCTTAGCAACGAATAACTTGCCTTCGGATCTATGATAGAAGGTGTACCCAATAGTTACCTTTGGGTATTCTATGAAGACGCACTTCTCCGATTTGGGTTCGAGCTTATCAGGTTGAAAAACTTTTTCATATAAGCATCGCAACTCCAAATTTTAAGAAACGACAGCTTAGGTTTACAGCTAAACCATAGTTCATACGGTGTCGTCTCAATGGATTTAGATGGTGCCCTATTAAACGTGAATGCAGCTGTCTCTAATGCATAACCCCAAAATGATAGTGGTAAACTGATAAGAGGCATCATAGATCGCACCATATCTAGTAAAGTATGATTACGACATTCGGACACACCATTACATTGTGGTGTTCCAGGTGGCGTGAGTTTGTGAAACTATTCCACATTGTTTTAATTGAAGACCAAACTCGTAACTCAAATATTTGTCTCTGCGATCAAATCACAGAAACTTTATTTTCTTGTTACGATGATTCTCCGCTTCACTCTGAAATTCTCTGAACTTTTCAAATGTTTCAGACTTGTGCTTCATTAAGTAGATATACCCATATCTGCTCAAATCATCTGTGAAGGTCAGAAAATAACGATACTTGCCACAAGCATCTACACTCATTGGATCGCATACATTGGTATGTATTATTTCCAATAAGTCAGTAGCTTGTTCCATTGTTCCGGAGAACGGAGTTTTAGTCATCTTGCCCAAAAGGCACGGTTCACAAGCATCAAATGATTCATAACCAAGTGATTCCAAAAATCCATCTTTATGGAGTTTCTTCATGCGCTTTACACCGATATGACCCAAACGGCAGTGCCACAAATAAGTTGCACTATCATTATTAACTTTGCATCTTTTGGCATCAATATTATGAATATGTGTATCACTACGATCGAGATCCAACAAACTATTTTCATTGGGTGTATGACCATCGAAGGTTTTATTCATGTAAACAGAACAACAATTATTCTTTGACTTTAAATGAATAACCGTATCGCAATAAACATGATCAAATCATATTCATGTTCAATGCAAATGCCAAATAACATTTATTTAGGTTCAACACTAATCCCGAAAGTATAGGGAGTGTGCGATGATGATCATATCAATCTTGGAACCACTTCCAACACACATCGTCACTTCACCCTCAACTAGTTTCTGTTTATTCTATAACTCCTGTTTCGAGTTACTAATCTTAGCAACCGAACAAGTATCAAATACTCAGGGGTTACTATAAACACTAGTAAGGTACACATCAATAATCTGTATATCAAATATACCCTTGTTCAGTTTTGCCATCCTTCTTATCCACCAAATATTAAGGGTATTTCCATTTCCAGTGACCATTTCTTTTGCAGTGTAAGCACTCAGTTTCAGGCTTTGGTCCAGCTTTGGTCTTCTTCACGGGAGTGACAACTTGTTTGCCATTCTACTTGAAGTTTCCCTTTATTTCCCTTTGCCCTTTTCTTCAAACTAGTGATCTTTGTCAATCATTAACACTTGATGCTCTTTCTTGATTTCTACCTTCGTCGATTTCAACATCACGAAGAGCTTGGGAATCGTTAACGTCATCCCTTGCATACTATAGTTCATCATTAAGTTCTAGTAACTTAATGATGGTGACTAGAGAATTCTGTCAATCACTATCTTATCTGGAAGATTAACTCCCACTTGATTCAAGTGATTGAAGTACCCAGACAATCTGAGCACATGCTCACTAGTTGAGCGATTCTCCTCCATCTTTTAGCTATAGAACTTGTTGGAGACTTCATATCTCTCGAGTCGGGTATTTGCTTGAAATATTAACTTCAACTCCTAGAACATCTCATATGGTCCATGACGTTCAAAATGTCTTTGAAGTCCCTATTCTAAGTCGTTAAGCATGGTGCACTAAACTATCAAGTAGTCATCATATTGAGCTAGCCAAACGTTCATAACGTCTGCATCTGCTCCTGCAATAGGTCTGTCACCTAGTGGTGCATTAAAGACATAATTCTTCTGTGCAGCAATGAGGATAAACCTCAGATCACGGATCCAATCCGCATCATTGCTACTAACATCTTTCAACACAATTTTCTCTAGGAACATATCAAGATAAACATATGAAAGCAACAACGCAAGCTATTGATCTACAACATAATTTGCAAAATACTACCAGGACTAAGTTCATGATAAATTTAAGTTCAATTAATCATATTACTTAAGAACTCCCACTTAGATAGACATCCCTCTAATCCTCTAAGTGATTACGTGATCCATATCAACTACACCATGTCCGATCGTCACGTGAGATGGAGTAGTTTCAACAGTGAACATCAATATGTTGATCATATCTACTATATGATTCACGCTCGACCTTTCGGTCTCTGTGTTCCGAGGCCATATCTGTTATATGCTAGGCTCGTCAAGTTTAACCTGAGTATTTCGCGTGTGCAACTGTTTTGCACCCGTTGTATTTGAACGTAGAGCCTATCACACCCGATCATCACGTGGTGTCTCAGCACGAAGAACTTTCACAACGGTGCATACTCAGGGAGAACACTTCTTGATAATTTAGTGAGAGGTCATCTTAAAATGCTACCGTCAAACTAAGCAAAATAAGATGTATAAAAGATAAACATCACATGCAATCAATATAAGTAATATGATATGGCCATCATCATCTTGTGCTTGCGATCTCCATCTCCAAAGTACTGTCATGATCTCTATCGTTACCGGCACGACATGATGATCTTCATCATCTTGATCTATATCAATGTGTCGTCACATGGTCGTCTCGCCAACTATTGCTCTTGCAACTATTGCTATCGTATAGCGATAAAGTAAAGCAATTATTTGGCACTTGCATCTTATGCAACAAAGAGACAACCATAGGGCTTCTGCCAGTTGCCGATAACTTCAACAAAACATGATCATCTCATACAACAACTTATATCTCATCACGTCTTGACCATATCACATCACAACATGCCCTGCAAAAACAAGTTAGACGTCCTCTACATTGCTGTTGCAAATTTTACGTGGCTGCTACGGGCTTTAGCAAGAACTGTTCTAACCTACGCATCAAAACCACAATGATAGTTCATCAAGTTAATGTTGTTTTAACCTTCGCAAGGACCGGGCGTAGCCACACTCGATTCAGCTAAAGTGAGAGAGACAGACACCCGCCAGTCACCTTTAAGCACGAGTGCTCGTAACGGTGAAACCAGTCTCGCGTAAGCGTACGCGTAATGTCGGTCCGGACCGCTTCATCTCACAATACCGCTGAGCCAAAGTATGACATGCTGGTAAGCAGTATGACTTGTATCGCCCACAACTCACTTGTGTTCTACTCGTGCATATGACATCTACGCATAAAACCTAGGTTCGGATGCTACTGTTGGGGAACGTAGTAATTTCAAAAAAATTCCTACGCACACGCAAGATCATGGTGATGCATAGCAACGAGAGGGGAGAGTAATGTCCACGTACCCTCGTAGACCGTAAGCGGAAGCGTTATGACAACGCGGTTGATGTAGTCGTACATCTTCACGATCCGACCAATCCAAGTACCGAACGTACGGCACCTCCGAGTTCAGCACACGTTCAGCTCGATGACGATCCCCGGACTCCGATCCAGCAAAGTGTTGGGGATGAGTTCCGTCAGCACGACGGCGTGGTGACAATGATGATGTTCTACCGGCGCAGGGCTTCGCCTAAACTCCGTGACGATATGACCGAGGTGGAATATGGTGGAGGGGGGCACCGCACACGGCTAAGGAACGATCATGAAGATCAACTTGTGTGTCATGGGGTGCCCCCTTGCCCCCGTATATAAAGGAGCAAGGGGGGAGGTGGCCGGCCCTAGGAGGGGGCGCGCCAAGTGTGGAGTCCTACTAGGACTCCCTAGTCCTAGTAGGATTCCACCTCCCTTGTTGGAGTAGGAGAAGGGGAAAGAGGGGAGAGGAAGAAGGAAATGGGGGCTGCGCACCTTGTCCAATCGGACCAGAGGGGGGGGGGGCGCAGGCCTCCTTCCTTTTGGCCTCTCTCCTCTATTCCCGTATGGCCCAATAAGGCCCATATACTCCCCGTTGACTTCCCGTAACTCTCCGGTACTCCGAAAAATACCCGAATCACTCGGAACCTTTCCGAACTCCGAATATATTCGTCCAATATATCGATCTTTACGTCTCGACCATTTCGAGACTCCTCGTCATGTCCCCGATCTCATCCGGGACTCCAAACTCCTTCGGTACATCAAAACTCATAAACTCATAATATAACTGTCATCGAAACCTTAAGCGTGCGGACCCTACGGGTTCGAGAACTATGTAGACATGACCTAGAACTATTCTTGGTTAATAACCAATAGCGGAACCTGGATGCCCATATTGGCTCCTACATATTCTATGAAGATCTTTATCGGTCAAACCGCATAACAACATACTTTGTTCCCTTTGTCATCGGCATGTTACTTGCCCGAGATTCGATCGTCGGTATCTAATACCTAGTTCAATCTCGTTACCGGCAAGTCTCTTTACTCGTTATGTAATGCATCATTCCGTAACTAACTCATTAGCTACATTGCTTGCAAGGCTTATAGTGATGTGCATTACCGAGAGGGCCCAGAGATACCTCTCCGACAATCGGAGTGACAAAACCTAATCTCGAAATACGCCAACCCAACATGTACCTTTGGAGACACCTGTATTACTCCTTTATAATCACCCAGTTACGTTGTGACGTTTGGTAGCACCCAAAGTGTTCCTCCGGTAAACGGGAGTTGCATAATCTCATAGTTATAGGAACATGTATAAGTCATGAAGAAAGCAGTAGCAACATACTAAACGATCAAGTGCTAAGGCTAACGGAATGGTTCATGTCAATCACATCATTCTCCTAATGATGTGATCCCATTAATCAAATGACAACACATGTCTATGGTTAGGAAACATAACCATCTTTGATTAATGAGCTAGTCAAGTAGAGGCATACTAGTGACTATATGTTTGTCTATGTATTCACACATGTATTATGTTTCCGGTTAATACAATTCTAGCATGAATAATAAACATTTATCATGATATGAGGAAATAAATAATAACTTTATTATTGCTTCTAGGGCATATTTCCTTCAGGTTAACCTCCGGCATATTGATAGTTGGATGTCAATCTGTTAAGAGCCGCAGTGCAGATGTATGCATGTATGGTCTCCATGTATCATTATAGACCGGACCACTGGATGATGCAAACAAGAGCTCTGTATCTGTAGCTTAATGGTCCCTTTTGTATTGAAGAATTTTTCTACATAAAAGATATCGCAGTGCGAGAGTAATTGTTCTCGAAACAATAAAAATGTACTGAAAAAATTAACTGGATGGATTTCACCTGATGTGTTTTGTCAGAAATTATCAGCCGCGTGGTCGATGATGACTGCGGTGAAGTTGAAGTCAACCGTGGGCGAGTTGGAGACATTCATAATAATCGACGTGTCTACTTTGAGCTGACCACACCATTTTTTTTGGTGGGCAGCCATCCCACTACTTTTTTGCTTCCGGCCAGTCTCCTCTTATCTCTTCTTTTTCTTCCGCCGGCAGGGAAAGCATGCGGGACCAGTCGATGCGGGGTGGGGCAACTCACAGGCAGAAGCGAGGGCGGCTCAACCATGATGACAGCGCAACTCGGAGGTGACCCGGAGGTGACTCGTGAAGGTGGCTCATGAAGGCAACCGGTGAGGTGATGCTTTGGCCGTGGCTGCAGCCGTGGAGATTCCCGCCGAGGCGGCTTGACGTGCAGGTGACTACGACTTGGATCCGTGGCCGGGGCAGTTTGACGCGGAGATGACGGCGACCTGGAGCCATAGCCGGGGTGGCTCAGTTGCACAATGGCAAGGGCAGAGCAGAGGGAGATGCGAGGTCGTGGCAAAGGGTCGGCTCAGCGGCAAAAATGG
>NC_041393.1:156070229-156191604 GCF_002162155.2 Triticum dicoccoides | reverse complement strand
CGAGACAGGGCGACTCGAGGCGGCTCCCAGGCTGACTAAAACAGCTCACAGTAGAGATAAGCCGCCCTGGCATGGGCAGTGACCCATCGGAGGCAAAGCGAGGCCTCGCGCGAGCGGCTCTCCACATCAAGATCCTCCCTAAAAGGAATAATACCATATCCCAAAGGGATAAGATCAGGGTCCCTAAAACAGGGGATAGTGATCAACGGGGAAGGAAAGGAAGGATTTTCTTCCTCCCCCTTTGGCCAACGACCCTAGGGCCTTGGAGGGCAAGCCACCAGCCCCCTCACCGGCTATATAAATGTGGGTAGGCATTGGGGGCAGCCACCCTTCAACCCTTGCCTGTCTCCATCCCTTACACCTCCTCCACCTCGCGCAGACGCTTGGCGAAGCACTGCTGAGATTTCTCCACCACCACCACCACCATGCCGTCGTGCTATCGGAGAACTCGAGCTACTACTTCACCATCGCTAGCTGGATCAAGGAGGTGAAGGCGTCACCAAGCCGTACGTGTGTTGAACGCGGAGGTGCCATCCGTTCGACACTTGATCAGGAGTTTGTGGGATGGATCGTGAAGACGTTCGACTACATCAACCGCGCTTCTTAACACTTCCGCTACCTACAAGGGTATGTGGATCCAATCTCTCCTCTCGTAGATGGTCATCTCCTAGATTGATCTTGGTGAGCGTAGGAATTTTTTTGTTTCCCATGCAACATTCCCCAACAAGAACTTGCAGTTGGGTTCCGCGTGCGCAGACCAAATCGTCTTCGGTGTGAAGCGAGAGTAGGAACCCTGGAATTGCATGGCATGAGCACACACTGAAGTGTAGATGGAACACCCCAACAATTAAGTAATAACTTGTGTTGAATGCCCTCTGTTAGCTTTTGATCTTCAATTTACTTTAAACTTTCCATATAAGTTCTAATAATTAGTCAAGATGTTGGTATGCAGTGTTTCCACTTTTTAAGAGCTTTAGGGCGTGTTCGGATCCTCTCCAGCTTCTAACTCCACCAACTCCATAGATGAATTTTGTCCAGAACGCTTGAGCTCCAAGAAGCTAAATTCTCAGAGCTAACCCAGCCCGTACTGTAAAAACGAGAACCAGGAAAGCGCTCAATGTAAACGAGAAGGAAGAGTTCATAGTATTTATTGCCACCACTAAAGAAATCGGTTCGTCTGAGAGGCACGATCGATCCCCTCGTCAAGCGCCAAGTGTACAAGCTGCCCCGAACTGGACTGCCACTAGCCAACCCAAATTGGCTCCCAGTGTTAGAAGGGAGAGAGAGGATTGATGGAATAGTTGATGTATTGCTTGAGCCTCATAGGCATATATAGGAGTACATGATCATCTCGGAGTACAAGGCCAGGTAGAATAATATCCTATGCTATCATAGCTTTCCTAATAATCGAGATACTCAACATCCCCCCGCAGTCGCCACGGTAAGGACGCAAACGGTGAGACTGGAGAAGAATCCGACGGCAAGCCGACGGACACCCCGCCACAGTCGTAATGGTTGATGCATCGCGGACTCATGGCTGGAGTGAAAACGACGAGGTTGCTCAAGCAAGGCGGTAGCCCTTTGAGCCGTTTTTCGAGGTAGTCAAGAACGTAGGGTGGTGTAGCCGTGGTCGAGGTAGCCATTCGTAGAATGCCGTGGTCGATGTCCAGCCGGGGTAGCCGGTGTCGAGGAAGTCGCCATGGAGCCGCATGCGCAAGGAGGCGCTGAGTTAGTCATGGGCGCAGTGGTGTCGAAGTAGTGGTGCACCAGGAAGAAGTCAATGTTGACGAGGCGTTGCGCTAGGTTTGCCAAACCCGGGGACATGTCATGGACGAAGGCACATGTCGGTGTTGCCAGGACCGAGAATGCGTAGATGGACGAAGATGAAGTTGACGAAGTGCCGCACAAGGCTAGCCAGACCCAGGGACACATCGTGGACGAAGGCACACATCGGTGTTGCCAGCACCGGGCATGCATAGACGAGGACCTGCACGAGCTTGACTCCATGTAGAAGAATTTGGAGAGGCCAGCAGAGAAGGACTCCATGATGGTTGCAGCGCCAGTCGGCGCGGGGACGATGTTGCCGCAGTTGTCGGAGTATATCAAGTGGTCGGGGTAGATGACGGCGACGCTAGCGATGGGCTGGTGCTGGACAAAGAGGAAGGTAGCGGCGGCCAAAGAAGAATGGCAGTGGCGGCCTGGTAGCGGTGGCGACCAGGTTAGGAGAGCGAAGGCGATGCTCAAAGTAGGCGAGGAATCGAACAACATGACGAAGACCGGCGCGGACGGTGGCATTCCCGCACTGAAGGAGGCGGTGCGGTGCATACCACGGGAAGTCGACGCGCTGTGACGGTGGAGTGGACCGCGGGTAACGGGGTTATGGCCTGAAGGGGCGACGCAGCAACAATGGACGGGCTGGTCGGGACGACGGTGGGAAGACCTCGGGGTGGCGAGGACCGCGGGCCGTGGCGCTGCGGCCCGAAGGGGCGGCACAACGGCGACGCGTGAGTAAGTGCAGCCGCAGGGACAGCCTCGAGCGGGCATGGAGACCATGTGCCTCACTCGCTAAGGACCGATGGGGCGACGCAGCGGCAACGCGAGGGTCGGTGCTGCCACAGAGACGGACTAGAACGGACGTACTCGGGGCGGCGGTAGACCGCGGGCCGCGGCACTATGTGTTGGGGAACGCAGTAATTTCAAAAAAATTCCTACGATCATGCAAGATCTATCTAGGTGATGCATAGTAACGAGAGGGGAGAGTGTTGTCTACGTACCCTCGTAGACCGAAAGCAGAAGCGTTATGACAACGTGGTTGATGTAGTCGTACGTCTTCATGATCCGACCGATCCTAGCACCGAAGGTACGTCACCTCTGCGATCTGCACACGTTCAGCTCGGTGACGTCCCATGAACTCTAGATCCAGCTGAGGTCGAGGGAGAGTTTCGTCAGCACGACGGCGTGATGACGGTGATGATGAAGTTAGCGAAGCAGGGCTTCGCCTAAGCACTACAACGATATGACCGAGGTGGAAATCTGTGGAGGGGGGCACCGCACATGGCTAAGCAATCAACTTGTGTGTCTATGGAGTGCCCCCTCCCCCGTATATTAAGGAGGGGAGGAGGGGGCTGGCCGGCCTCATGGTGCGCCCCCAAGGGGGGATTCCTACTCCTACTAGGAGTAGGTTTCCCCCCTTTCCTAATCCAAATAGGAGGGGAAGGAAGGGGAAGAGAAGAAGGAAAGGGGGGGCGGCCGCCTTCCCAATTCGGATTGGGCTTGGGGAGGGGGCGCCCCACCTCTTGGCCGCCTCCTCTCTCTTCCACTAAAGCCCATGTACGCCCATTAAGCCCCCGAGGGTTTCTGGTAACCCTCTAGTACTCCCGTTTTATCCAAAACTTAGCCGGAACACTTCTAGTGTCTGAATATAGCCGTCCAATATATCAATCTTTATGTCTCAACCATTTCGAGATTCCTCGTCATGTCTGTGATCATATCCGGGACTCCGAACAACCTTCGGTACATCAAAACACATAAACTCATAATACCGATCGTCATTGAACGTTAAGCGTGTGGACCCTACGGGTTCGAGAACTATGTAGACATGACCGAGACTCACTTCCGGTCAATAACCAATAGCGGAACCTGGATGCTCATATTGGTTTCTGAATATTCTACAAAGATCTTTATCGGTCAAACCGCATAACAACAAACGTTGTTTCCTTTGTCATCGGTATGTTACTTGCCCGAGATTCGATCGTCGGTATCTCAATACCTAGTTCAATCTCGTTACCGGCAAGTCTCTTTACTCGTTCCGTAATACTTCATCCCGCAACTAACTCGTTAGTTACAATGCTTGCAAGGCTTATAGTGATGAGTATTATCGAGAGGGCCCAGAGATACCTCTCCGAATACACGGAGTGACAAATCCTAATCTTGATATATGCCAACCCAACAAACACCTTCGGAGACACCTGTAGAGCACCTTTATAATCACCCTTTTATGTTTTGACGTTTGGTAGTACACAAAGTGTTCCTTCGGTATTCGGGAGTTGCATGATCTCATAGTCTGAGGAACTTGTATAAGTCATGAAGAAAGCAGTAGCAATGAAACTGTAACGATCAAGATGCCAAGCTAACGGATGGGTCTCGTCCATCACATCATTCTCCTAATGATGTGATCCCATCCATCAAATGACAACACATGTCTATGGTTAGGAAACACAACCATCTTTGATTAAGGACCTAGTCAAGTAGAGGCATACTAGGGACACTATGTTTTGTCTATGTATTCACACATGTACTAAGTTTCTGGTTAATACAATTCTAGCATGAATAATAAACATTTATCATGAAATAAGGAAATAAATAATAACTTTATTATTGCCTCTAGGGCATATTTCCTTCAGTCTCCCACTTGCACTAGAGTTCATAATCTAGTTCACATCGCCATGTGATTTAACATCAATATTTCACATCTGCATGTGATTAACACCCGTAGTTCACATCGCCATGTGACCAAAAACCAAAGGGTTTACTAGAGTCAATAATCTAGTTCACATTGCTATGTGATTAACACCCAAAGAGTACTAAGGTTTGATCATGTTTTGCTTATGAGAGAAGTTTAGTCAACGGGTCTGTCACATTCAGAGTTGTATGTATTTTGCAAATATTCTATGTCTACAATGCTCTGCATAGAGCTACTCTAGTTAATTGCTCCCACTTTCAATTTGTATCCAGATTGAGACTTAGAGTCATCTGGATCGGTGTAAAAGCTTGCATCGATGTAACTCTTTACGACGAACTCTGTACCACCCCCATCACCGAGAAACATTTCCTTAGTCCTCACTAAGGATAATTTTGACCGCTGTCCAGTGATCTACTTCTTAGATCACTATTGTACCCCCTTGCCAAACTCATGGCAAGGTACACAATAGGTCTGGTACACAACACAACATACTTTATAGAACCTATGACTGTGGCATAGGGAATGACTTTCTCTTTCTATCTTTTGCTATGGTCGGGCTTTGAGTCTTGATGAAACTTCTCTAGAGTAGCTCTATGTGATTAATAGACAAGAACTCCTTCTTTGACTGATCCATTTTGAACTCTTTCAAAAACTTGTCAAGGTATTTACTCATTGAAAAATCTTATCAAGCGTCTTGATCTATCTCTATAGATCTTGATGCCCAATATGTAAGCAGGTTCACCGAGGTTTTTCACTGAAAAATTCTTATTCAAGTATCCCTTTATGCTATCCAGAAATTCTATATCATTTCCAGTCAACAATATGTCATCCACATATAATATTAGAAATGCTACAGAGCTCCCACTCACTTTGTTGTAAATATATGCTTCTCCAAAAATCTGTATAAAACCATATGCTTTGATCACACTATCAAAGCGTTTATTCCAACTCCGAGAGGCTTGAACCTGTCCATAAATGGAGCACTAGAGCTTGCACACTTTGTTAGCACCCTTTGGATTGACAAAACCTTCTGGTTGCATCATATACAACTCTTCTTCCAGAAATCCATTCAGGAATGCAGTTTTGACATCCATCTGCCAAATTTCATCATCATAAAATGCAGTAATTGCTAACATGATTTGGACAGACTTAAGCATCGCTACGGGTGAGAAAGTCTCATCGTAGTCAACTCCTTGAACTTCTCGAAAACCTTTTCCGACAAGTCGAGCTTTGTAGATAGTAACACTACTATCAGCGTCCGTCTTCCTCTTGAAGATACATTTATTCTTAATGGCTTGCCGATCATCGGGTAAGTCCACCAAAGTCCACACTTTGTCCTCATACATGGATCCCATCTCAAATTTCATGGCCTCAAGCCATTTCGTGGAATCCGAGCTCATCATCGCTTCCTCATAGTTCATAGGTTCATCATGGTCTAGTAACATGACTTCTAGAATAGGATTACCGTACCGTCGGTGTCAAAACCGGCGGATCTCGGGTAGGGGGTCCCGATCTGTGCGTCTTAGGCTAATGGTAATAGGAGGCAAGGGACACAATGTTTACCCAGGTTCGGGCCCTCTCGATGGAGGTAAAACCCTACTTCCTGCTTGATTGATATTGATGATATGAGTACTGCAAGAGTTGATCTACCATGAGATCGTAGAGGCTAAACCCTAGAAGCTAGCCTATGCTGATTACGATTGTGATCGTCCCTTTAAGGACCAACCTCTCCGGTTTAAATAGACACCGGAGAGGGCTAGGGTTTACATGGAGTCGGTTACAAAGAAGGAAATATAATATCCGGATCGCCAATCTTGTCTTCCATGCAAAGGAGAGTCCCATCCGGACATGGGACGGAGTCTTGAGTCTTGTGTCTTCACGCTCCAACAGTCCGGATAAAGTATATAGTCCGGCCGTCCGGATACCCCCTAATCCAGGACTCCCTCAGTAGCCCCTAAACCAGGATTCAATGAAGATGAGTCCGGCATGCAGCTTTGTCTTCGGCATTGCAGGGCGGGTTCCATCTCTGAATACTCCAAAGTACCTGTTATGCCGAATAGTGTCCGGCTTCCCATCAATGTTGTACTCATCGGCTTCTGTACCTCAATAATGACCATCTCCACGTGTAGAGCGAATGCGAGGAGCCGATGCATTTTTGCATTTGCCAACCCCAGTCCGGCAGGTTAACCGTCTGAAGAGATGGGGATTCTCAGATCCAAACCTCACCCTCTTCCCTCGAGCAAGCATCCAACAGAGCGCTCCGGAAAAACCATTCCGAGATGGCCGGTCGCTGTAGCTCTTCTTCTCGCTCTCCTTGCTCCAAGCCGGGTGACTGGGAAGAGTGTTCAGTTCCTCACAGCCGTTTGGTGGTGTTACAGACCCATGGGTTTCTCCCATCGGTGTTCATGGTCCCCGTCCGAGCCGGAATAGCCACCTATAATGGCGGGGAGCAAGTGGAGGGATCTCCTAATCCATCCCCAGAGGAGCGAATATGCCTCATCCCGCATTTGCTAAGGGGCGTCGGGTTTCCTATCCACCCATTTCTTCGCGGGCTCCTGGAGTTCTACGGCCTCCAGTAGAACAACTTCACCCCTGCCTCCGTGCTGCATATAGCAGGATATGTTGCCCTTTGTGAGCTATTTCTAGGCTGCGAGGCTCACTTTGGGTTATGGAAGAAGTTGTTCTGCCTTGTCCCTCGCAACCAGGGAGAATCCCTATGTCAAGTGGGTGGAGCCGAAGTATGGCGCATCACCGAGACCGGATACCTATCCGGTACTCCCAAGAAGGCACCGGAGAACTGGTCTTCAGAGTGGTTTTATGTCGACGACCTTTCCCTTCCAGATCCAGTCCGGACAGGTCTCCCTAAGTTCAATAATGCTCCGCCGAAGGCACGTCAAAGCTGGCGCCCTCTGGGCCCCCAAGAGGAGGATACCAGAGAAATACACTTTCTGATGAGCAGGATAAAGTTACTGGCCAAATCCGGGCTGACGATCGTCGAGGTTATGGCAATATGCATAATGCGGGGAGTGCAGCCGCTTCAATATCAGGGGAAGCCCATGTGGCACTACAACGGGGAAGATGACGCCACCCGCTGCGGCCATAAAGGTCCGGACTCTGTCACTGCTCTGGCAAGGATATTGTCCGATTTGTATAAAGGAGAAGAAGAAGAATTTGTTCATATTAAACCGCGGGATGGGTTTTCTATGTACAACCCCCAAGCTTGGTAAGTCGTCATTTTTTCCGCCGCTTCACTTATTGTGGCGTTCTCCGCCAAGATTATTTACCTTGATATTTCCGAGCAGGAACCGAGGAGGGCCATAGAAGGAATCTCTAGCCCCTCCCCACAGCCAGAGGACCCCAGAAGGGCCCTCGATCTAGGACTCGAAGAAGATCCGAAGACTGCTGTGGAGCTCGTCAACGGGATATTTTATCAGGCGAGCTGCAATGGCGCCTCAGTGGCTATTATCGCCGACTATCCCGGATTGCAACCTACATCGTGTGTAAGCCAAGCCAAAAACCCTATCCTCCAAAGAGGACTCCTTTATGATGCCATGCCTTACACCTAAAGTGTCGTGGTTTTGTAGAGACGACGGTCAGAGTGCGGAGCCGAGCCCCTAGGGACCCGTTGGCAAAAGGCGTCCGGATCGGGCAGGCTTAAGAGGAAGGCGGTTAGGGCCGAAACGCCTCTACAAAGGTATGGTAAAAACCTGCTCTGTGATTATCGTATTTGAAATGTAACAACGCCCTTCGTGTCCTGGCAGGAAGAGGAGTAGCCGGACTATATCCGGGGATCCTTCCAATCACGCCTCCACCAGCCGGATTCTAGAACCGGCTTCGAGAGAGGAGGCAGACGTGGGGCCGATGCCACATTGTCATCTGACAGAGGATGCGGATATGCTCTCCGCCACGAATTCTGAAGTAGAGAGCGCCACGAATCACCGGCACCGACGGGCCGTACTTTGCAACAACATCTTTTCTGAAGAGGCATCTAATGCTGTCAATTCGGGGGACGCATACATCCGAGCTGCTCAAGGCGGGCTTGCCCGAGCGATGGACTAGTATACCAAAGATATACGGGTAAGAAACTTTGATAAGCATGTATAGCAGTAGCCCCTGAGACTTGAAACGGTTGGAACACCTATTTTAAGGATCAATTTATGCATAGGTCCTTGTAGATAAGAATGAGCGATTGTCTCGAGAGCTGGAGGAGTGCAAGACCCAGCTGAGGGCCACGGTTGCCAAGTTTCAGGAATCCCAGAAGGCCTCATCTGGTAACATTTGTCTAAATTGTACGAAGATGTACGAGTTAGTAAGTGGCTTGTATGATAAGTCTAACAGAAAATTCTGCAGACAATCCCGGGGTGAAAATCCGGAGGTCGTAGGAGATAACGAGTCGCATCTCCAAAGGCAGCTAAAAGCTGGCGAGCATGTCCTTACGCAAGTTAGGCAGGAGAAGAACAATCTTCAAGATGCCAATGTCCGGCTGGACATCGAACTAAAATATGTTCGCGCTCAGCTGGCGGACTCCGTGAAGGAGAACAAAAGGCTTCGTCGCGGCATTTACGGTAAGTGCCTAGACGAACTGTAGTACATCTCGGCGAGGAAGCATATTGAAAGAATTTTTATCTGTAGGTATGTTAACTGGCCGCCCTAAGGAGGAGATGCCCGCGTCTGCAGGCGATTTACTGCAAGACCTCTCACAACTGCACGAGCGAGCTCGGCAGGTGATGCAGGGCATTGCTCAGGCCTTGTGGCCATCAAGCTTCCTGCCGAAGGGCATGGGGGAGCTTGTGGATATGCTTCAAGGAGCAGGGTGGCGCTTCCGATTGTGGAAAATGTCAGCCTGCCGACAAGGTGCAAGAGAAGCCTGGGCTATGGTGAAGACGCGCTACACCAAGCTGGACCCGAACCATATGGCCGAAGTCGGACCGGCGGGGCCAGATGGGCAAGAAATTCCCGTGAGTCTGGTGTATGACCAGGTAGCGTTAGCCGCAAAGTATTCCCAACAAGATTGTAAGCTAGATAGCCCGTTGGATGGTATAGAGGAGGAATATAGTCAGTCCAAGTGACTGCGTAATTCAATGGACATAAGTAGTCCCTAGCCGGATTAAAATCATTTGTCATGGCGGACCTTTTCGCTTCAGCCCCCGGATCCGACAGTCCAGGGTGTATCCAAATACCCACTCAGTTATACAGAATGGGGTATGCATGGAAACCAGGTGTAGGGGTCATAAGTGCTTGAATAGACAAGTACCCAACTAGTTATGTTATATTACATGGATAGTAAGAAACATCTTCCAGGGAGAATAGTTCCGTTAGGGGTTCCTTTCCCTGGGTACGCATGCGACGATGCACATGTCCGGACTGCGAACAAGGACGCATGATACAAAACTTCTGGGGATTTACATTGTAATAAACAAAAAAACATATTTGGTTCACCGACCGAATATTCCCTTGAGAACGCTAGCTTTTGGCTTCACCCAGTCTAAGGTACACATCCGGCTGAACAGGCAGTAACAATCGCAGAGGTGCTCCCCTTATGCCCTAGCCGAACTAACGGGAACATAGGGAATAAACACAAGAGCCAGGCAACCCAGCATGGCCACATCTTAAGTCATATCGATGCATATAATGGTGAAGAAAAGGCACATATGGAAAAAGAACGCATATGTGATGGGCAAAAAGCCATTAAAGTAATTATATTTAGCTTCCGTATAGGAAGCCCCCAGGTATTGCTTACACACATAGTGCGGCCAGAGTGATCCGGGCATCCGCACTGCATTAAGTACTTTGTGTGAAGAGGAAAAAGGTCGAGAAAGGAAAAGGGAGGGAACATAATTAAAAAGGAGGGGGTAAGGAGACGAACACTAAGTTCGGCGCTAGGCGTAGAATCTCTGGAGTCTGGCCGCGTTCCATGGGTTCGACTTGAGTCTGTTATCGGATGCATTACATAAGCGGTACGCTCCTCCGGTGAGAACTTTATCAATGACGAAGGGACCCTCCCACTTAGGTTTGAGCTTGTCCTTCTTCTTCTCCGGTAGGCGTAGAACGAGTTTGCCAATATTATAAGTTTTGGCCCGCACTTCTCTGCTTTGGTAATGTCGAGCCTGCTGCTGATAGAATGCGGAACGGGCTTTTGCAACGTCGCGCTCCTCCTCCAGGGCATCTAAGTTATCCTGCCGATCTAACTCGGCTTATTTCTCTTCGTTCATGCGCACGCGAGGCGAATCATGTATTATGTCGCAGGGTAGTACTGCTTCTGCGTCGTACACCATAAAAAATGGTGTGTATCCGTTGGTGCGATTCGGCATGGTCCGTAGCCCCCAGAGTACGAAGTCGAGCTCCTCGGCCCAGTGCGTGTCCGATTCTGTCAAGGATTGCACTAGTCTGGGTTTGATGCTGCTCATAATGAGACCATTTGCACGTTCGACCTGGCCGTTTGTTTGGGGATGGTAGACGGAGGCGTAATCGAGCTTAATTCCCATGTTGCCGCACCAGGTTTTCACTTCATCTACTGTGAAGTTTGATCCATTATCAGTGATGATGCCGTGGGGGACGCCGTATCGGTGTACAACCCCGGATATGAAGTCTATCACTGGTCCGGATTCGGCCGTTTTGACTGATTTGGCTTCTATCCATTTGGTGAACTTGTCTAGCATGACCAATAAGTATTTTTTCTTGTGGCTCCCCCCTTTAGGGGTCTGACCATATCCAGCCCCCAGACCGCGAAAGGCCAAGTGATGGGGATTGTTTGGAGAGTGGTAGGGGGCATATGACTCTGATTGGCGAAGAGCTGGCAACCAACAGAATGTTGGACAAGGTCCTGTGCGTCTGCTCGGGTTGTCGGCCAATAAAAGCCTATACGAAAGGCCTTGCTGATGAGCGCCTGGGCCGCAGCGTGGTGCCCGCCGAGTTCGGCATGGATTTCAGCCAATAGCTGCCGCCCTTCCTCTTCGGAGATGCATCTTTGGAGCACTCTGGTTGTACTCTTCTTATAGAGTTATCCCTCATGTACCTTGTAGGCCTTGGAACGCCGCACAATACAACGTGCTTCATTTTGGTCATCAGGGAGCTCCTGCCTATTTAGGTAGGCCATGAAAGGCTCGGTCCACGGGGCGATTACAACCATGATTTCATGGGCCGAAGGTGTTATTTTGGTGGCAGAGCCTCCGATTATGTCTGATGATTCGGAATCTGGGGGTGTGTTCGGATCCGTGCTAGTGTTGCCGGACTCCCCTTCCCATACCACGGATGGACTGAACAGCCTTTCCAGGAATATGTTAGGTGGGACAGGGCCGCGTTTAGCGCCGATGCGGGCGAGGATATCCGCCGCTTGATTGTTTTCTTGACCCACATGGTGGAATTCGAGCCCCTCGAACCGAGCTGACATTTTGAGGACGGCATTACGGTAGGCCGCCATTTTCAGATCCTTGGCATCAAAGTCTCCGTTTATTTGTGATATTGTGAGGTTTGAATCCCCGCGCACCTCCAGGCGTTGAATGCCCATGGAGACTGCCATCCGAAGTCCGTGCAACAGAGCCTCATATTCGGCTGCATTGTTGGAGTCTGTGTATAATATTTGGAGCACGTATTGGACCGTGTCTCCGGTGGGAGACGTCAAGACTACACCTGCTCCCAATCTGGCCAGCATTTTAGAGACGTCGAAGTGCATGATCCAGTTAGAGTACGCGCCGTACTCTTTAGGGAGTTTAGCTTCTGTCCATTCAGCGATAAAGTTAGCCAGTACTTGCGACTTGATGGCCCGCCGTGGCTTGTATGCTATGTCGAACAGAAGGAACTCGATGGCCCATTTAGCAATTCGGCCCGTAGTGTCGCGGTTATTTATTGTGTCATTGAGTGGTACTTCGGAAGCCACCATAATCGAACACTCTTGAAAGTAGTGTCGTAGCTTCCGGGATGCCATGAAGACCGCGTATGCTATCTTTTGATAGTGTGGGTATTGGGATTTGCATGGGGTGAGGACCGTGGATACGTAGTATACCGGCTTCTGGAGCGGGAATTTGTATCCGTCAGCTCCTCGTTCGACGACGAGCATTGCACTTACAACTTGATGTGTTGTAGCTATGTATAATAGCATAGGTTCGCCAGTATTTGGCGCTGTTAGGACTAGATTACTGGCCAGTAAGGTTTTTATTTCGTCCAGTCCGGCCGCGGCCGCATCCGTCCACACGAAGTGTTCGGTGTGCCGAAGAAGGCGGTAAAGAGGTAATGCCTTTTCTCCTAACCTGGAGATAAAGCGGCTTAAGGTAGCCAGGCATCCAGCTAGTTTCTGGATGTGCTTGAGGTCTGTTGGTATAGCCAACTGCGACAGAGCTCGGATTTTTGCTGGATTCGCTTAAATTCCTCTATTGGAAACAATGAAGCCGAGCAGTTTCCTAGAGGGGACACCGAAAACACATTTTCCGGGTTCAGCTTGATGTCGTATGTTTGGAGGTTATCGAACATAAGCCTCAAGTCGTCTATTAGGGTTTCGACGTGTCTTGTTTTTATGACCATGTCGTCCACATATGCCTCCACTGTTTTGTCGATTTGCTTTTCCAGGCATGTTTGAATCATGCGTTGATAGGTTGCTTCAGCATTTTTAAGCCCGAAAGGCATAGTGTTGAAGCAGAAAGGACCGTATGGCATTATGAAAGCTGTTGCAGCTTGGTCGGACTCTGCCATCTTTATTTGATGGTATCTAGAGTATGCATCGAGGAAACACAGCGAGTCATGTCCTGCTGTGGCGTTGATGATTTGGTCGATGCGGGGGAGGGGGAAGGGATCCTTGGGGGCAAGCCTTGTTGAGGTCTTTGAAGTCGACGCATAGGCACCAGGATTTGTCCTTCTTTGGTACCATTACCAGATTTGCTAGCCAATCCGGATGCTTGATATCTCTGATGAATCCGGCCTCGAGTAGCTTGGCTAGCTCTTCCCCCATGGCTTGCTGTCTGGGCTCTGAAAACCGCCTTAGAGTCTGCTTGACAGGCTTGTATCCTTTTAGTATATTGAGGCTGTGTTCGGCCAGTCTGCGTGGGATGCCCGGCATGTCTGATGGGTGCCAGGCGAAAATGTCCCAATTCTCGCGTAGGAAGACTCGAAGTGCGGCGTCCATTGTGGGGTTCAACTGTGTCCCGATGGAAGCCGTCTTCGTGGGGTCCGTTGGATGGACCTGGAATTTGACTATCTCGTCTGCGGGTTTAAATGAGGTGGACTTGGGTCGCTTGTCGAGTATCAAGTCGTCCCTGTCCATGGTGGCACGCAGCGTTGTTAGTTCTTCGGCTGCTAGGGCTTCGGATAATGCTTCCAGGGCTAGTGCTACGGTTTTGTTTTCGGTGCGAAGTGCGATGTCCGGATCACTAGCTAGAGTGATGATTCCATTGGGTTCAGGCATTTTATGCTTCATGTACCCGTAATGGGGTATAGCTTGAAAGCTTGTAAATGCGTCCCGCCCTAAAAGGGCGTGGTATCCGCTGCTGAAAGGAGCCACCTGGAATGGGATTTCTTCGGACCTGTAATTCTCCGGGGTGCCGAATACCACATCGAGTGTGGCTTTTCCCGCACACCGCGCTTCCCGACTATGGATGATTCCCCTGAAGGTTGTGCCGCTTTGCTCAATGCGGATTTTATCAATCTCCATCTTGCTGAGTGTTTCTTCGTAGATTAAGTTTAATCCGCTTCCGCCGTCCATGAGTACTTTGGTGAGCCGGAAGCCGTCCACGTTTGGGCTAAGGACCAAAGCGGTTGGTGCCCGAACTGCCTGGAATTGAGGTTCATCACTGGCGCTGAAAATTATAGCTGTGTCGTTCCACAGATTTATTTTTGCCACGTGGCAGGTTTCAGCGGAGCTTCGATGAGCTCGCTTGCGCCTATTATTTGAGGCAAAAGTCTCAAAGACTGTTAGTACCGCATTGTTTTCTTTGACGGGATGTTGTTCTGCTTTATGTCTTACAAGAAGATCCTCGCCACTTTTTGCTACATGCCGGAGTATCCAACATGCTCTAAGGCTGTGTGTTGGTGTAGTGTCCGGCGTGCTGTGGAGTTTACGTGGCCCATTGAGCCATTCTTCCAATACGGTTCCACGCCCTGTGGTGGGCTTTGGTTTTTTGGGGATTGGATTGGCTGACTTATGAGAGTTCGCCCGTTTAGCTTGGACAGAGGTTTTAGTGACAGCCAGACTATCCCAAAATTCTGTTTGGGTTTTCCAGGCGCTTTCCATCGCACAATACTTCTATACTATGGTTGCCAAGTCAGCAAAGTGTGCTATGTCACGACGACTTATAGCATTAAAGATTCCTTTGTTCGTGCAGTTTTTGCAGAAAAGTGAGACTGTGTCCTCCTCACGACAGTCCTTGACCCTATTTAGGACAAGGAGGAACCTGGCCCAGTAGCGATGTACTGTCTCTTGGGGCTCTTGTATGATATGGAGAGAGGGTTTAAGTACGGGTGGGTGGGTGTAGCTAAATCTGGATTCTGATCCGATCTAACGCCCTGGGGCAGGGGAACTTCCGGGCTTGACAGCTCGGGATCCGGGGTGCTGCCCAATTTCTCCGGCCCAATACCCGATTCTAAGTCCGGGGTCTGGGTCATGTCTTCCCTTGAGCGGGTGTCCGGCTCAGGGAGCTCGGTGATCCGGACATAACTCGTCCTCAAAATAGAGGGGTAATTCGTATGAGGCTCCTCCACTACCGCTATCTCGTGGGTGATCGGCGGGGATTTAATGTCCCTTTGGTCGGGTTTAAGCCCGATCTGGTCATAGTTTGTGGCGACTCCCAAAGCAGCGATGCGATCCAAGAGCTCATTAAGGGAGGAGATCTCCATCGGATCCATCTGTTCGGTGAGTTCCGAATCGATGTGGAGGCTACGCATGATGACCCGAGAGGTCATCGTCGGCGCGATAGTCGATGGGGCAGCCATGATGAAGCCGCCTAGTCGGAGAGTTTGGCCTACAGCCAGCGGTCCCCTAGAGGTGATGTTGTCCTTGACAACAAGACGGGCCATCAAGCCTTGCAGCAACGACACAGAGGAACTCTCATTGAAAGAACCAATGTCAGTGTCAAAACTGGCGGATCTCGAGTAGGGGGTCCCGATCTGTGCATCTTAGGCTAATGGTAACAGGAGGAAAGGGACACAATGTTTACCCAGGTTCGGGCCCTCTCGATGGAGGTAAAACCCTACTTCCTGCTTGATTGATATTGATGATATGAGTAGTAAAGAGTTGATCTACCACGAGATCGTAGATGCTAAACCCTAGAAGCTAGCCTATGCTTATTATGATTGTGATCGTCCCTTTAAGGACCAACCTCTCTGGTTTATATAGACACCGGAGAGGGCTAGGGTTTACATGGAGTCGGTTACAAAGAAGAAAATATAATATCCGGATCGCCAAGCTTGTCTTCCACGCAAAGGAGAGTCACATCTGGACACGAGACGGAGTCTTGAGTCTTGTATCTTCACGCTCCAACAGTCCAGACAAAGTATATAGTCCGGCCGTCCGGATACCCCCTAATCCAGGACTCCCTCACGTACCACTCTGTTGCGGATCATACTCTGGTTGACTTACGAGGTTCGGTAGTCACTTGATCTGAAGTTTCATGATCATCATCATTAGCTTCCTCACTAATTGGTGTAGGAATCACTAATTACTATGATGAACTACTTTCCAATTCGGGAGAAGGTACAATTACCACATCAAGTTTTACTTTCCTCCCACTCACTTCTTTCGAGAGAAACTCTTTCTCTAGAAAGGATCCATTCTTAGCAACGAATATCTTGCCTTCGGATCTTGTGATAGAAGGTGTACCCAACAATTTCCTTTGGGTATTCTATGAAGACGCACTTCTTCGATTTGGGTTTGAGCTTATCAGGTTGAAGCTTTTTCACATAAGCATCGCAGGCCCAAACTTTAAGAAACGACAACTTTGGTTTCTTGCCAAACCACATTTCATAAGGCGTCGTCTCAACGGATTTTGATGGTGCCCTATTTAAAGTGAATGCAACTGTCTCTAATGCATAACCCCAAAACAATAGTGGTAAATCAGTAAGAGACATCATAGATCGCACCATATCCAATAAAGTGTGGTTATGACATTCAGACACACCATTACGCTATGCTGTTCTAGGTGGCATGAGCTGTGAAACTATTCCACATTGTTTTAAATGAAGACCAAACTCGTAACTCAAATATTCTTCTCCACGATCAGATCGTAGAAACTTTATTTTCTTGTTATGATGATTTTCCACTTCACTCTGAAATTCTTTGAACTTTTCAAATCTTTCAGACTTATGCTTCATTAAGTAGATATAACCATATCTGCTCAAATCATCTGTGAAGGTAAGAAAATAACGATACCTGCCACGAGCATCAACACTCATTGGACCGCATACATCGGTATGTATTATTTCCAATAAGTCACTAGCTCGTTCCATTGTTCCGGAGAACGGAGTTTTAGTCATCTTGCCCATAAGGTACGGTTCACAAGCATCAAATGATTCATACTCAAGTGATTCCAAAGTCCATCTTTATGGAGTTTCTTTATGCGCTTTACACCGATATGACCCAAACGGCAGTGCCACAAATAAGTTGCACCATCATTATTAACTTTGCATCTTTTGGCATCAATACTATGAATGTGTGTATCACTATGATCGAGATTCAATAAACCATCAACATTGGGTGTATGACCATAGAAGGTTTTATTCATGTAAATAGAGTAACAATTATTCTCTGTTTTAGATGAATAATCGTATTGCAATAAACATGATCTAATCATATTCATGCTTAACGCAAACACCAAATATCTTTTATTTAGGTTCAACACTAATCCCGAAAGTATAGGGAGTGTGCGATGATGATCATATCAATCTTGGAACCACTTCCAACATACATTTCCACTTCATCCTTAACTAGTCTCTATTTATTTTGTAACTCCTGTTTCGATTTACTAATCTTAGCAACCGAACAAGTATCAAATACTCAGGGGTTACTATGAACACTAGCAAGGTACACATCAATAACCTGTATATCAAACATACCTTTGTTCACTTTGTCATCCCTCTTTTCCACCAAATATTTGGGGTAGCTCTGCTTCTAGTTACCATTTCCTTTGTAGTAGAAGCACTCAGTTTCAGGCTTAGGTCTAGCTTCAGGCTTCTTCATGGGAGTGACAATCTTGCTTGCCATTCTATTTGAAGTTCCCTTTCTTTCCCTTTGCCCTTTTCTTGAAACTAGTGGTCTTGTCAATCAACACTTGATACTTTTTCTTGATTTCTACCTTCGTCGATTTCAGCATCACGAAGAGCTCGGGGATCTTTTTCGTCATCCCTTGCATACTATAGTTCATCACGAAGTTCCAGTAACTTGGTGATGGTGACTAGAGAACA
Source organism: Triticum dicoccoides (assembly GCF_002162155.2). NCBI lineage: Eukaryota > Viridiplantae > Streptophyta > Magnoliopsida > Poales > Poaceae > Triticum > Triticum dicoccoides. The sequence continues at coordinate 156,173,759 of NC_041393.1, read as the reverse complement.
CTGTCAGTCACTATTTTATCTGGAAGATTAACTTCCACTTGATTCAAGTGATTGTAGTACCCAGACATTCTGAGTACATGCTCACTTGCTGAGCAATTCTCCTCCATCTTTTAGGCGAAGTATTTGCCTGGGGTCTCATACTCTCGGCACAGGCATGAGTCTGAAATACCAATTTCAGCTCTTGGAACATCTCATATGCTCCGTGGCATTTCAAAAATGTTTTTGAAGTCCCGGTTCTAAGCCGTAAAAAGTGGTGCACTAAACTATCAAGTAGTCATCATATTGAGCTAGCCAAACTTTCATAACGTTTGCATCTGCTCCTGCAATAGGTCTGTCACCTAGCGCTGCATCAAGGACATAATTCTTCCGTACAGCAATGAGGATACACCTCATATCATGGACCCAGTCCGCATCATTGCTACTATCATTTTTCAACTTAGTTTTCTCTAGGAACATATAAAAAACATAGGGAAGCTATAACGCGAGCTATTGATCTACAACATAATTTGCAAAATACTATCACGACTAAGTTCATGATAAATTAAAGTTCAATAATCATATTACTTAAGAACTCCCACTAAGATAGACATCCCTCTAGTCATCTAAATGATCACGTGATCCAAATCAACTAAACCATGTCCGATCATCACGTGAGATGGAGTAGTTTTCAATGGTGAACATCACTATGTTGATCATATCTACTATATGATTCATGCTCGACCTTTCGGTCTCTAGTGTTCCGAGGCCATATCTGCATATGCTAGGCTCGTCAAGTTTAACCCGAGTATTCTGCTTGTGCAAAACTGGCTTGCACCCGTTGTATGTGAACGTAAAGCTTATCACACCTGATCATCACGTGGTGTCTCGGCACAAAGAACTGTCGCAACGGTTCATACTTAGGGAGAACACTTGTATCTCAAAATTTAGTAAGGGATCATCTTATAATGCTACCGCCGTACTAAGCAAAATAAGATGCATAAAAGATAAACATCCGATGCAATCAAAATAAGTTACATGATATGGTCATCCTCATCTTGTGCTCATGATATCCATCACCGAAGCATCGTCATCATCTCCATAGTCACCGGCGCGACACCTTGATCTCCATCGTAGCATCGTTGTTGTCTCGCTAACTATTGTTACTATGACTATTCCTACCACTTAGTGATAAAGTAAAACAATTACATGGCGATTGCATTGCATACAATAAAGCGGCAACCATATGGCTCCTACCAGTTGCCGATAACATTGTTACAAAACATGATCATCTCATACAACAATTTATATCACCTTGACCATATCACATCACAGCAAGCCCTGCAAAAACAAGTCAGACGTCCTCTACTTTGTTGTTGCAAGTTTTACGTGGCTGCTATGGGCTTTTAGCAAGAACTGTTCTTACCTACGCATCAAAACCACAACGATTTTTTGTTAAGTGTGCTATTTTAACCTTCAACAAGGACCGGGCGTAGCCACACTTGATTCAACTAAAGTTGGAGAAACAGACACCCGCCAGCCACCTATGTGCATAAGCACGTCGGTAGAACCAGTCTCATGAACGCGGTCATGTAATGTCAGTCCGGGTCGCTTCATCCAACAATACCGCCGAATCAAAGCATGACATGCTGGTAAGCAGTATGACTATTATCGCCCACAACTCTTTGTGTTCTACTCGTGCATATAACATCTACGCATAAACCTGGCTCTAATACCACTGTTGAGGAACACAGCGATTTCAAAAAATTCCTACGATTACGCAAGATATGTCTAGGTGACGCATAGTAACGAGTGGGAGAGTGTTGTCTACGTACCCCCCGTAGACCGAAAGCGGAAGCGTTATGACAACGCAGTTGATGTAGTCGTACGTCTTCATGATCCGACCGATCCTAGCACCGAAGGTACGGCACCTCCGCGATCTGCACACGTTCAGCTCGGTGACGTCCCACGAACTCTAGATCCAGCCGAGGTCGAGGGAGAGTTTCGTAAGCACGACAGCGTGATGACGGTGATGATGAAGTTATCGACGCATGGATTTGCCTAAGCACTACAATGATATGACCGAGGTGGAAATCTGTAGATGGGGGCACCGCACATGGCTAAAAAATCAACTTGTGTGTCTATGGGGTGCCCCCTCCCCCGTATATAAATGAGGGGAGGAGGGGGCCGGCAAGCCTGATGGTGCGCCCCCAGGGGGGATTCCTACTCCTACTAGGAGTAGGTTTCCCCCCTTTCCTAGTCCAACTAGGAGGGGAAGGAAGGGGAAGAGAAGAAGAAGGAAAGGGGGGTCGGTCGCCTTCCCAATTCGGATTGGGCTTGGGGGGGATGAGGATACAGACCTGGGGTAGGGTCATCAGTGTCTTAATTCATAGCAGATCAGTGGTAGCGGATACAGTTCAGTCGGCCCACAGCCCAAGATCGCCCCTGCAGCATGAAGACCGTGGACAGTATGATCATTAGCTCGACCATGGTCGTCGAGTGCCTACGCCTCCTCCGAGGAGTGCTTCGTATGTGCCTCGGCAGAACGATGATAGACACCTTCACAGTGGCGAGTGTAGAGCACCAGTTGACCCAAGAGAGCCAGGCTTCGATGCGAGATCCATCCTCTTTCAAGGCCTAGTCGACTGGAACAGAGCGCACAGAGAAGACCCTGGTAGGGATCGCCCAAGTGGCAGCAGAGTGCATGTTTCCGGTCCAGAGTGTTTTAGTAGAGCCATCAGGGCGGCTGTGATTCCTCCCAACTTCAGGTTGGCGACCGGAGTCAGTAAGTTCACTGGAGAATCCAAGCTTGAAACTTGGCTAGAGGATTACCGAGTGTCTGTACAGATTGGCGGTGGAAACGATGAAGTAGCGATGAAACATCTTCCTTTGATGTTGGAAGGATTGGCCCGAGCGTGGTTGACTCAGTTAGCTCCAGGCAGTATATACAGTTGGGAAGAGCTGGCTCGAGTGTTCGTTAGACCTTTTGAGGGCACTTGCAAGCGACCAATAGGATTGACCGAGTTGCAGCATTGTGTGCAGAAGCCGAGTGAGACTTTGAGAGATTTCATTCAGAGTTGGACCACTTTGCATCACACCATTGAAAATGTATCAGAGCATCAAGCAGTGTGCGCCTTCAAGGAAGGCGTCAAATACCGAGAGTTGGTCCGGAAGTTCGGTCGGACTGGTGATATGAATCTGACTCGGATGATGGAAATAGCCACCCGGTACACTAACGGAGAAGAAGAAGATCGACTCCGTAGCGGAAAGGGTAAGCCAGTCGGTCAAGAGGCCGGTGGAGGTAATTCTAGTCGGAAATAGAAGCGTAAGGCCGAGCCCACAGCACCCGGTGAGATTGCAGCAGTGGCTCAAGGAAAGTTTAAGGGAAAACCTTAAGGGCCCTGCCCCCCTAAGAAGGTAAACGATCAAGCAGGGAATGATGTGTTGGATTTACCGTGTCACATCCACAGGAAGAAACATGAAGATGGCAATCTGATCTACCCTAAGCATACCACTCGACAATGTCGACTCCTGATCCAACAGTTCCGAGAAAAATAGCCCGGCGAGAAGGATAAAGAGTCAGACAAAGATGAGGATGAAGAGGAGGACAACGGGTATTCCACCCTCATGATTTTTGCTGATGTTGAGAGCAAGAGTCGGTTGAAAGTTATCAATAGAGAAGTGAACATGGTCTCTCCGGTGACGACGACCACATACCTGAAATGGTCTCACACAGTCATCACATTTGACCGGTCTGACCATCCTGCTCGTGTAGCCACCCCCGGGAGGCAAGCATTGGTGGTCGACCCCGTGGTCGGAAGCACTCGACTGACTAAAGTGCTGATGGATGGTGGTTGTCGGTGTCAAAACCGGCGGATCTTGGGTAGGGGGTCCCGAACTGTGCATCTAGGCGGTTGGTAACAGGAGACAAGGGACACGATGTTTTACCCAAGTTCGGGCCATCTTGATGGAGGTAAAACCCTACGTCCTGCTTGATTAATATTGATGATGTGTGTTACAAGAGTAGATCTACCACAAGATCAAGGATGTTAAACCCTAGAAGCTAGCCTATGGTATGATTGTTGTTCGTCCTACGGACTAAAGCCATCCGGCTTATATAGACACCGGAGAGGGCTAGGGTTACACAGAGTCGGTTACAATGGTAGGAGATCTACATATCCGTATCGCCAAGCTTGCCTTCCACGCCAAGGAAAGTCCCATCCGGACACGGGACAAAGTCTTCAATCTTGTATCTTCATAGTCTTGGAGTCCGGCCGATGATGATAGTTCGGCTATCCGGACACCCCCTAGTCCAGGACTCCCTCAGTAGCCCCTGAACCAGGCTTTAATGACGACGAGTCCGGCGCGCATATTGTCTTCGGCATTGCAAGGCGGGTTCCTCCTCTGAATAATCTATGGAAGATTGTGAACACCAGGATAGTGTCCGGCTCTGCAAAATAAATTCCACGCACCACCGTAGAGAGAATAATATTTACACAAGTTCAATCTGCTGACGTATTTGGTGGCGTGACGTCACACCACTACCAAGCCTTTACGTGAATCGTTTTTATCGTACCACCTCACCGTGTTTAGCGAAGCGGTTTCCTTGGCACGTCTTGTCAAAGCAGAGATCGTGTTCCCCTTATACCGGGATTCCCATCAATATGGACGTGGGTAACCCAACCGCGCCATTGATTGCGGCGCTTGGGAGATAAGCGAGTTTTATCAGGCCGATGGGGACACATGTTTTTGTCCGCCCATATAAGGGGATAAATATCCAACCCTTTTACCCGCACCTTCTTCCTCCTTGGCTTATCCATCTCCGCGAACTCGAGCTCCAGCGCCCAAGTCCGCACATCTCACCTCAAAATCCTCCAACTATGTCCGGAGCGGGAGGCAAGTGGATGGCCTCCTCCGTCACGGAGGGGCACATCCAGAGGCTGCACAGCGTCGGATATTTGTCCAGCAACATCGTGCATCGGCTCCCCGACGAGGGAGAGCTCATCCCCACCCCCAGGCCCCATGAGAGGGTAGTATTTCTTACCCATTTCCTCCGCGGACTGGGCTTCCCACTCCATCCCTTTGTCCGGGGGCTCATGCTCTACTACGGCCTGGATTTCCATGATTTGGCCCCGAATTTCATCCTCAACATCTCGGCGTATATCGTCGTGTGTGAGGCCTTCCTCTGCATCCAGCCCCACTTCGGCTTGTGGCTCAAGACCTTTAGTGTCAAGCCGAAGGTTGTGAAGGGAAGCCAAGCGGAGTGCAGAGGCGCCATGGTGGGCAGGATGTCCAACGTTACTTGGCTTGAGGGCACTTTCGTGGAAACCATTAAGGGGTGGCAATCGGGGTGGTTCTACATCACCGAGCCGCGTGACCCCGAATAGGCAGTGGCCCCCGAATTCAGATCTGGCATCCCCACACGGCTCACCTCCTGGAAAGAGAGCGGCCGGACATGGGGTGATTCAGAGGAGTTGACCGGACTCCAAGCCTGCATCCAAAAGCTAGTGGACAAGAAGCTCAAGCTTGTCAATGTAGTCCAGGTCATGCTCATCCGCCGGATTCTCCCGTGCCAACGACAGGGCTTCAAAATGTGGGAGTTCGACCCGCCGCAGCACCAGACTTTGAGCGGGCTCTTCGACACTACGTACGAAGATGTCTGGAAGGTGCTGTTCAAGGGCGTCGAGGCTCCCGCATCCGCTACCGAAGATCGCGGCTTCAGCTCGCAGCGTCCGGCTGACGAGGTAAGTGATTTTGTCCTTTACGGGACGCTTGTTTTCCATAGTTTGACTCTATGCGGGATCTAAACTTCCTCTCCTTTGACACGACTGGCTGGTGAAGGCCGAGCAGACTATCTGTCCGGCCCCATTGCCAGAGGACCCAGCGGATGCCCGCTTAACGGGGCTGCTGGCTCCGGCACCCCACGTGGTGCTGGAGAAGAAGGCCAAGAAGAAGGCCACGGGGACTCGGAAGAGTTCCCGTTTTCAGGTGTTATCGGATGATGACTCCGAGGCTGACTCCTCTCACAAAGGCGAGGAGGAGAAGAAGAAAGCCTCTCCCCCAGCGGGGGGAGGGAAGAAAAGGAAGGCCTCCCCAACGAGAGAGGCCGAAGGGTCCAAGAAGGGAAAAACTCTTTCCCCGGACTGCTCCGCCAACGCCAGTGATGACGACGAGGACTGGCCCCCAAGGGCCAAGCCCCTAGCGAGATCGTAAGTATCCGGACTCCCGAATAACTTCATGGTTTTTCTTTTTGCCGCATAATGTCTTTCTAATGCCGCATACAACCCTGCAGTCCGCCCAAGGACGATCTTCCCGCTTCGTCGAGCGAGTCCTTAGGTGCGTCGGATATGGATTCTCTTCCGCCCGCCTCCACCCCCCGTGATGCGGACGATGCCGAGGTGGGATCCGGGGAAGGGACCCACCAGGAGGAGGAGGTGCCGGGGGTGTCACAGAACAACCTCCCGGACTTTGCACCGGACTCGGCCCCGGAACCCATTGCGGTTCCGGAGTCCGGCGGGCGGCCCCTTTGTAAGAAGAGCAAGACCGTGATGCCGGCAGCCTCCGTCCAATCGGAGGCGCCGGATAGCTTGTTGGAGGCGCTCAATGGCGCCTCCATCGAAGAGGAACACCGCACTGTTATGAGTGCGGTGATTCAGAAGGTTCAGCTCGCCAAGAGCGGGCTGACCGAAGCCTGCAGCAGCCTTCTAACAGGCTTTGAGGTAAGAATTTTGATATATGTAAAAAAGTACCGCATAGACAGTAGCCCCTGATGCTCGGTTCGGTGTTCTGAAAGAAAAGCCGGACTGAGGATCTAAAAAGATATACGCAGGAGTCATAAAAAATATGTCAATATGGGATTGCAGGCTGCGCTGCTGACCTCTGCCGCATTGACTGCGGAGGTCAATGCTTTGAAGCAAAGCCTCGAGCGGTCCGAGAACGAGCTCGGCCGTGCCAAGAAGCAGCTCGAGGACAAGGAAGGTGAGTAACACCTTATTAAAATTGTACCTTACAGAAAAGGGTTTTGGTTGCAAGAAGAATGACAAGGATAACGTGGGTATTGCAGGGGCCACTAACGAGGTGGCGACCCTGAAGGAGGCGGTGGCCGAGTCCGAATGCAATGCGGCCGCGGAGCGCACCGAGCGAGAGAAGCAGGAGGCGCGGGTGGCGGAGGTACAGCAACAGCTCCGGGATCTCGTGGAAAAACATGAGAGCCTGGAGCGTGACTCGAAGACTCGAGAGTCTGAGCTTGCATCGGCTCTTGAGAGTGCCAAAGCCGCTAAGGCCAAAGCCTACAAGGCCCTCCAAGAAATCGAGGCGTTGAAGAAAATAGCGGCGGGTAAGGCATTTTTCATGCACCGAGTGTTAATTACCTGTTACTTACCCGAATTCGGAGCTCTCCGGGAGCGTTCGCAGATCTTCCTCACAGCATGTTCGATGCTACCGCGTTCTACCGGGCCGAGGAGGGGAGCTCGACGGAGAAGGTCTTCTGGTCTCAGTATGCTGAGGCTGGACATTCGGTGCCCCTTAGCGACCAGCTGAAGCAGCTGGTCGAGCTACACAAGATGGCCGAACAGGCCATGAAGGGCCTCATAGTTCGGCTGTGGCCTAAGGAGGCCATGCCTGGGAGCTACTTCGGCCTGGTGCAGCGGCTGGTGGATGCGTGCCCGTGGGTTGAAGTCATCAAGCGCTCCGCCTGTATTGAAGGTGCCCGTCGGGCCCTTGCCCGCGCAAAGGTGCACTGGGGCAAGATGGATGCCCAGAAGCTTGTGACGGACCCGCCACCGCAGGGCAAGGAGCACCGCACGCCCGAGATGTATTATAAGAGTGTCCTGAAGGGTGCCCGCATTATTGCGGGTGAGTATTCCAAAGATGTAATATTTGAGTAGACTCGCATTTTGTTATCCTGTGCACTAAAAACTTAGTTCATATGCGCTAAGCAACGCTTGTTAATTTAAAATATTACCTTCTGTGCGGTTGTTTATCAAATATGAGGGGTGGCAAGTCGTTGGCTTCAGCCCCCATGCCACGAGTGCTGGGGTGTTCGGGATAAACTTGAGCACTCTTGTTCCCATTTTTGGGTCCATCTAGGGAGGCGCTCAACACAACGAACAAGGCAACCGGACTTATAATGCTTGAACACTCTCACTTAGCCATAGAATTCTATAATTTTAAATTTCGGCGAAGCCCCTAGTCTTCGGAAGGCCGAATTTGGGGCGCTATCCACGCCTGGGCCGGACAAAGCTGGCTCCTCGCTCTAAGTGGCATAAGTCTTTAGGGACTCGCAAAAAACCTCTCGAACAGCGACTGGCTCTCGCCTCATCATGACGGTTAGTTTTAGCTTTCTCCACTAAGGCGCTCGCCCAGCTCAACTGGGGCGCAATCGCAGTGGTTCTCCCAGTGCTACCTTAGCCGATACAACAGAACATAAGGTACCAAAACATGGGAGCCAGGCAAAACCAACTATTGACCCAAGACATGATTCGGAGTCGATGCATATAATGATATAAGTTCGGGGTGCCGCACTTGTGAAAGTGTTCGGACTTATCACACCATGATGCGGGAAACATAAGCCCCTGTTGTATTTAGCCGTACCAAAATGTACGGATGCAACATGTCATAAATGAACATATGTATAAGAAATAAATGCAATTGGGAGCAAAAAGGTGCTGCATTACTTATTCAAGAAAAGACTGCTGTGAATGCAGAACGATACAAATGGTGCGATAAGCAAGGGATGGGACTATGAAACATGTCCCCCTCCAGGGGGTAGGCTGCGGGATGGTGTATAAAACCGATTTAATGCTCGTAATGGAGACCACCTGGATATTCGTTGTAGCCTTTCTCCTTCCCTGGCTGTTTCATCGTGAGTTCGGCAGGTCTGCTGCCGGACAGGGCCTCTGACGAACGGAGTCCTGTGGGTAAAAAGAAAAAGAAAAAAAAAGAGAAAAAAAGAACGACACACTTGAGAGCCCCTGGTGTGGTTGAGCCGCATTCTGGGCCTATCGTGGTCGTGCCCCTCTCCCCATGCCCATGGTATCTCCAAAGCGTAATGGTGTATGCGAAGGGCCTGTCTTGACGTTTTGCACGGGCTGGGGTTGGGGCCGCACTGCTACGCGTGCTCAGAACGTGCCAGGTGGTCTTGTTGTAGGTTACTCCGGGCGCGTTTAGCCGTGTCCGGTCGCTTAACGGCCGGACTCGAGAATTGCCTTAAGAGGCTGCACTGTACTTCTACCGCGAGAGCCGCTGTATGTTCCTCCGTTCGGAGAGAGCGTTCAGTATTTCCGTTGACCGTGATGACTCCTAGAGGGCCTAACATCTTGAGCTTGAGGTATGCGTAATGCGGCACGGCGTTGAACTTTGCAAACGTGTTACGTCCGAGCAGAGCATCATAGCCGCTGCGGAACGGAACAATGTCGAAGATTAACTCCTCGCTTCGGAAGTTATCCGGGGATCCGAAGACCACTTCCAGTGTAACTGAGCCTGTACAATTGGCTTCTACACCTGGTATGACGCCTTTAAAGGTTGTCTTGGTTGGTTTATTCCTTGAGGGGTCTATGCCCATTTTGCACACTGTATCCTGATAAAGCAGGTTCAGGCTGCTGCCGCCGTCCATCAGGACTCTGGTGAGGTGAAATCCATCGACGATTGGGTCTAAAACCAATGCGGCGAATCCGCCGTGGCGGATGCTGGTGGGGTGGTCCCTTCGGTCAAAAGTGATCGGGCAGGAGGACCATGGATTGAACTTCGGGGCAAGTGGCTCCATCGCGTATACATCCCTGAGTGCACGCTTCCGCTTCCTTTTGGGTATGTGTGTTGCGTATATCATGTTCACCGTCCATACTTGTGGGGGGAAACCCTTCTGTCCTCTATTGTTCGGCGGTCGGGTCTCTTCCTCGTCATCGCTATGCAGCCCCTTGTCGTTGTTTTCGGCAATTAACTTGCATGCCTGCTTGAATACCCAACAGTCCCTGTCGGTGTAGTTGGCTGGCTTTTCGGGGGTGCCGTGTATCTGGCACGAGCGGTCGAGTATTCGGTCCAAATTGGACGGACCCGGAGTAGTTCTTTTGAATGGCTTTTTCCGCTGACCAGGTTTAGAGCCTCTGAATCCGGCATTGACTGCCGCATCTTCACTATTATCGCCGTTAATGCGGCGTTTGTTTTTGTTGCGACGCGACCTGCCATTACGGTCCTTGATATCCGGACTGCCAGGATTTTTGCTGAGGTTGTTGCTGCATGCTAGCCAGCTGTCCTCACCCGCGCAGAAGCGGGTCATGAGTGATGTGAGGGCTGCCATTGATTTCGGCTTTTCCTGTCCCAGGTGCCGGGCAAGCCACTCGTCACGGATGTTATGCTTGAAGGCCGCGAGGGCCTCCGCATCCGGACAGTCGACGATTTGGTTTTTCTTGGTTAAGAACCATGTCCAGAATTGTCTGGCTGATTCGTCTGGCTGCTGAATTATGTGGCTTAGGTCATCAGCATCTGGTGGTCGCACATACGTGCCTTGGAAGTTATCGAGGAATGCGGCTTCCAGGTCTTCCCAACTCCCGATTGACTCTGCTGGCAAGCTGTTAAGCCAATGCCGGGCTGGTCCTTTAAGTTTGAGTGGGAGATATTTGATGGCGTGAAGATCGTCACCGCGGGCCATGTGGACGTGGAGGAGATAGTCTTGGATCCAAACCGCGGGGTCTGTTGTGCCATCGTAAGATTCAATATTCACGGCTTTAAACCCTTCGGGGATTTGATGATCCATTACTTCATCTGTGAAGCATAGTGGGTGTGCGGCGCCTCTGTACTGGGCGATATCACGACGCAGCTCAAAAGAGCTTTGTCTATTTTGTTCAGCCCGACCGGACTTACTGTGTGCGGCGCGATGGTTGTCGTCGCGTATCATGGGGCGCCCACGCGATCCATAGATCGATCTTGATTGTCTTGCCTTATCCTCCAATATATCTCGCAAGTCCGGAGCGTTCCCCTGTGGCCTTGTGCTTTTCGAGCGATGCCGGGGTACAGTTCTAGTGAAGGGCCTAGAGGCCTCTCTGTCGCGACCACGGGGTGGTCGGTCAGCCGTATTGTCTGCTGGTGATGCAGGTTCATACGCCACCTCCTCTAATCAGGGGAGCAGCTTGCGTTTAGGGTAGCTTTTGGAGGGGCGTTCGAGCTCATGCTCTTCGGCCGCGAGGACTTCAGTCCATCTGTCGGCTAGCAGATCTTGGTCAGCTCTAAGCTGTTGCTGCTTTTTCTTGAGGCTGTTCGCCGTGGCCATAAGCCTGCGTTTAAAATGCTCTTGTTCGACGAGATCCTCAGGCACGACGAATTCGTCGTCGTCGAGGCTTGCCTCGTCTCCGGAGGGAGGCATATAATCCTCTACCTCTTCTTTTGCCGCTCTCTCATGAGGGCTGGCGTCTCCGTCCTCCTGTGCTTAATCTTGCTGGAGTGGGTTGTCTTCGGCACTGTCTGGGGTGTTATTATCTCCGGTGCCGGAATCTTCATTCTTGCTGTGGCGGGATTTAGAGCGGCGCCGCTAACGCCGGCGCTTAGGCTGTTTCTTGGAGGGGTCATCCTCCGCTGTTCCTTCGCCATTCCCATCCTTTGGGATATCCACCATATATATGTCATATGATGAGGTGGCTTTCCAGTGCCCGGTAGGCGCTGGTTCTTGGTCATCTCCGACATCGTCGTCCATACCGTCGATGTCTTCGGAGTCGTAGTCTAGCATGTCGGTTAGATCGTCGACAGTGGCTACTAAGTGAGTGGTGGGTGGGCTTTAAATTTCTTTGTCGTCCGCATCCCAACCGTCCTGACCGCAGTCCGGCCAGGGCTCTCCTGATAACGAGAGATACCTTAGAGAACTCAAGATGTCGCTGAAGGTGAGTGTTGAAAGATGTCCGCAGCGGTGAACTCCATGACCGGCGCCCAATCGAATTCAATTGGAGGTGCGCGGGAGGTTCGGAGTCCGGCAAGGAGTCCGGCACCTCGGAGTCACGAGCTTCATGAGGGACAAGGTCAGTGTTCGGCTCTATCGCCGTAGCGGTTGCAGCCCCCGAGGCGGTGTCTAGCCATCCGTCCTCGATCTGCGCAGCCGGCTCTGAATTGAAGATCGGAGCGGACTCGAGTGCGGCCTCCAGGATACTGTCCGGCAGCAGAGCTAAATCATGCTTGTCGCGATAGTGCGGCACGCTCGGCTGTGGCTCGAATCCATCGTGGATCAAGTCCCCGCGGATGTCAGCCGTGAAGTTCAAACTTCCAAATCTGACCTGACGGCCAGGGGCGTAGCTTTCGATCTGCTCCAGATGGCCAAGCGAATTGGCCCGCAGTGCAAATCCGCCGAATACGAAGATCTGTCCGGGGAGGAAGGTCTCACCCTGGACTGCGTCGTTGATGATGATCAAATAAGCCATCGAGCCTATCGGTGACGACATAGAGGAACTCTCAATGAAAGCACCAATGTCGGTGTCAAAACCGCGGATCTCGGGTAGGGGGTCCCGAACTGTGCGTCTAGGCGGATGGTAACAGGAGACAAGGGACACGATGTTTTACCCAGGTTCGGGCCCTCTTGATGGAGGTAAAACCCTATGTCATGCTTGATTAATATTGATGATGTGTGTTACAAGAGTAGATCTACCACGAGATCAAGGAGGCTAAACCCTAGAAGCTAGCATATGGTATGATTGTTGTTCGTCCTACGGACTAAAGCCATCCGGTTTATATAGACACCGGAGAGGGCTAGGGTTACAGAGAGTCGGTTACAATGGTAGGAGATCTACATATCCGTATCGCCAAGCTTGCCTTCCATGCCAACGAAAGTCCCATCCGGACACGGGACGAAGTCTTCAATCTTGTATCTTCATAGTCTTGGAGTCCGGCCGATGATGATAGTTCGGCTATCTGGACACCCCCTAGTCCAGGACTCCCTCAGTGGTAGTGGCCTGAATATCCTTTATGCTGAAACCTTGAAGGGAATGGGCATTCTGATGTCCAAACTTAGTGAGAGCAATATGAGTTTCCATGGTGTTATCCTGGGAAAGAAAGCCAAATCACTCGGCCAGATCGCTCTCGACGTGGTTTTCGGTGATTCCAAGCATTATCGTAAGGAAAAGTTGAGATTTGAAGTCGTGGATTTCCAGAGTGCTTATCATGCCATTCTGTGTAGGCCCGCCTACGCACGTTTTATGGCTCGACCATGTTACGTGTACCTCAAGTTGAATATGCCTGGCCTCAAAGGTGTGATCACAGTTATAGGCAATCGGCAGAAAGCAGAGGAATGCTTCCAGAAAGGTTCCAAAATTGCCGACGCGCAGATGGCAGCAGTTAAACTCCAAGAGTATCATAAGAATGCAGATTCGAGTGATTTGCTCCGAGCCAAGAAGCCTGCCACAGACTCTGCATTCCAGTCGTCTGGTGAAACAAAGCCGATTCATATTCACCCGACCGATCCCAATTCCGCACTGACTCATATATCAATGACACTTGACATCAAATAGGAAGAAGCCCTCATCCAGTTCCTCCGTGAGAACTAGGACATCATTGCATGGAAACCCTCTGACATGCCGGGTGTACCCAGAGGACTGGCTGAGCACCGTTTGCGTGTTGACCCCAAAGTAAAACCCGTCAAAGAGCATCTTCGGCGGTCCGCCGTGCAGAAGAGGAAAGCGATTGGCGAGGAAGTGTGAGGGAGTTCCGGACTAGGGGTGTCCGGATAGCCGAACTATCATCATCGGCCGGACTCCAAGACTATGAAGATACAAGATTGAAGACTTCGTCCCGTGTCCGGATGGGACTTTCCTTGGCGTGGAAGGCAAGCTTGGCGATACGGATATGTTGATCTCCTACCATTGTAACTGACTCTCTGTAACCCTAGCCCTCTCCGGTGTCTATATAAACCGGATGGCTTTAGTCCATAGGACGAACAACAATTATACCATATGCTAGCTTCTAGGGTTTAGCCTCCTTGATCTCGTGGTAGATCTACTCTTGTAAGACACATCATCAATATTAATCAAGCAGGACGTAGGGTTTTACCTCCATCAAGAGGGCCCGAACCTGGGTAAAACATCGTGTCCCTTGTCTCCTGTTACCATCCGCCTAGACGCACAGTTCGGGACCCCCTACCCGAGATCCGCTGGTTTTGACACCGACATTGGTGCTTTCATTGAGAGTTCCTCTATGTCGTCACCGATAGGCTCGATGGCTTCTTCGATCATCATCAACGACGCAGTCCAGGGTGAGACCTTCCTCCCCGGACAGATCTTCGTATTCGGCGGCTTTGCACTGCGGGCCAATTCGCTTGGCCATCTGGAGCAGATCGAAAGCTACGCCCCTGGCCATCAGGTCAGATTTGGAAGTTTGAACTTCACGGCTGACATCTGCGGGGACTTGATCCTCGATGGATTCGAGCCACAGTCGAGCGTGCCGCACTGTTGGGACGAGAATGATTTAGCTCTGCTGCCGGACAGTATCCTGGAGGCCGCACTCGAGTCCGCTCCGATCTTCAATTCATAGCCGGCTGCGCAGATCGAGGACGGATGGCTAGACACCGCCTCGGGGGCTGCAACCGCTACGGTGATAGAGCCGAACACTGACCTTGTCCCTCATGAAGCTCGTGACTCCGAGGTGCCGGACTCCTTGCCGGACTCCGAACCTCCCGCGCCCCCTCCAATCGAATTCGATTGGGCGCCGGTCATGGAGTTCACCGCTGCGGACATCTTTCAACACTCACCTTTCAGCGACATCTTGAGTTCGCTAAGGTATCTCTCGTTATCAGGAGAGCCCTGGCCGGACTGCGGTCAGGACGGTTGGGATGCGGATGACGAAGAAATTCAAAGCCCACCCACCACCCACTTGGTAGCCACTGTCGACGATCTAACCGACATGCTAGATTATGACTCCAAAGACATCGACGGTATGGACGATGATGCGGGAGACGACCAAGAACAAGCGCCGACCGGGCACTGGAAAGCCACCTCATCATATGACATATACATGGTGGATATCCCAAAGGATGGGCATGGCGAAGGAACAGAGGAGGATGACCCCTCCAAGAAACAGCCCAAGCGCCGGCGTCAGCGGCGCCGCTCTAAATCCCGCCACAGCAAGAATGAAGATTCCGGCACCGGAGATAATAATACACCGGACAGCACCGAAGATAACCCACTCCAGCAAGACCCAGCGTAGGAGGATGGAGACGCCGGCCCTCATGAGAGAGCGGCAGAAGAAGAGGTAGAGGATTATATGCCTCCCTTTGGAGACGAAGCAAGCCTCGACGACGATGAATTCATCGTGCCTGAGGATCTCGTCGAACAAGAGCGTTTTAAACGCAGGCTTATGGCCATGGCAAACAGCGTCAAGAAAAAGTAGCAATAGCTTAGAGCTGATCAAGATCTGCTAGCCGACAGATGGACTGAAGTCCTCGCGGCTGAAGAGCATGAGCTCGAACGCCCCTCCAAAAGCTACCCTAAACGCGAGTTGCTCCCCCGATTAGAGGAGGAAGCGTATGAGCCCGCATCACCAGGAGACAATACCGCCGACCGACCACCCCATGGTCGCGACAGAGAGGCCTCTAGGCCCTTCACTAGACCCGTACCCCGGCATCGCTCGAAAAGCACAAGGCCACAAGGGAACGCTCCGGACTTGCGAGATATATTGGAGGATAAGGCAAGACAATCAAGATCGATCTATGGATCGTGTGGGCGCCCCATGGTACGTGACGACAACCGTCGCGCCGGACACAGTAAGTCCTGCCGGGCTGAACAAAACAGACAAAGCTCTTTTGAGCTCCGTCGTGATATCGCCCAGTACAGAGGCGCCGCACACCCACTATGCTTCACAGATGAAGTAATGGATCATCAAATCCCTGAAGGGTTTAAACCCGTTAATATCGAATCTTACGATGGCACAACAGACCCCGCGGTTTGGATCGAAGACTATCTTCTTCACATCCACATGGCCCGCGGTGACGATCTTCACGCCATCAAATATCTTCCCCTCAAGCTTAAAGGACCAGCCCGACATTGGCTTAACAGCTTGCCAGCAGAGTCAATTGGGAGTTGGGAAGACCTGGAAGCCGCATTCCTCGATAACTTCCAAGGCACGTATGTGCGACCACCAGACGCTGATGACCTAAGCCACATAATTCAGCAGCCAGACGAATCGGCCGGACAATTCTGGACATGGTTCTTAACCAAGAAAAACCAAATCGTCGACTGTTCGGATGCGGAGGCCCTCGCGGCCTTCAAGCATAACATCCGCGACGAGTGGCTTGCCCGGCACCTGGGATAGGAAAAGCCGAAATCCATGGCAGCCCTCACATCACTCATGACCCGCTTCTGCACGGGCGAGGATAGCTGGCTAGCACACAGCAACAACCTTAGCAAACATTCTGGCAGTCCGGATTTCAAGGATCGAAATGGCAGGTCGCATTGTAAAAAAAACAAGCGCCGCATCAACAGCGACAATAGTGAGGATACGGCAGTCAATGCCGGATTCAGAGGCTCTAAACCCGCTCAGCGGAAAAAGCCATTCAAAAGAACTGCTCCGGGTCCGTCCAATTTGGACCGAATACTCGACCGCTTGTGCCAGATACACGGCACCCCCGAAAAGCCAGCTAACCACACCAATAGGGACTGTTGGGTATTCAAGCAGGCAGGCATGTTAATTGCCGAAAACAATGACAAGGGGCTACATAGCGATGACGAGGAAGAGACCCGACCGCCGAACAATAGAGGACAGAAGGGTTTCCCCCCACAGGTGCGGACGTGAACATGATATACGCAACGCACATACCCAAAAGGGAGCGGAAGCGTGCACTCAGGGATGTATACGCGATGGAGCCAGTCGCCCCGAAGTTCAATCCATGGTCCTCCTGCCCGATCACTTTTGACCGAAGGGACCATACCCCACCAGCATCCGCCACGGCGGATTCACCGCATTGGTCTTAGACCCAATCATCGATGGATTTCACCTCACCAGAGTCCTGATGGACGGCGGCAGCAGCCTGAACCTGCTCTAACAGGATACAGTGCGCAAAATGGGCATAGACCCCTCAAGGATTAAACCTACCAAGACGACCTTTAAAGGCGTCATACAGGTGTAGAAGCCATTGTACAGGCTTAGTTACACTGGAAGTGGTCTTCGGATCCCCGGATAACTTCCGAAGCAAGGAGTTAATCTTCGACATAGTCCCGTTCCGCAGCGGCTATCATGCCTTGCTCGGACGTACCGCGTTTGCAAAGTTCAACGCGGTGCCGCACTACGCATACCTCAAGCTCAAGATGCCAGGCCCTAGAGGAGTCATCACGGTCAACGGAAACACTGAACGTTCTCTCCGAATGGAGGAACATACAGCGGCTCTCGCAGCAGAAGTACAATGCAGCCTCTTAAGGCAATTCTCGAGTCCGGCCGTTAAGCGGCCGGACATAGCTAAGCACGCCCGGAGTAACCTACAACAAGACCACCTGGCACGTTCCAAGCACGTGTAGCAGTGCGGCCCCAACCCCAGCCCCTGCAAAACGTCCAAACAGGTCCTTCGCGTACACCATTACGCTCTGAAGATACCATGGGCATGGGGAGAGGGGCACGACCACAATAAGCCCAGACTGCGGCTCAACCACACCAGGGGCTCTCAAGTGTGTCGTTCTTTTTTTCTTTTCACCTTTTATTTTTTACCTACAGGACTCCGTTCGTCAGAGACCCTGTCCGGCAGCAGACCTGCCGAACTCACGATGCAACAGCCAGGGAAGGATCAAAGGCTACAACGAATATACAGGTGGTCTCCATTACGAGCATTTTTATACACCAGTCTGCAGCCTACCCCTGGAGGGGGACATGTTTAACAGTCCCATCCCTTGCTTATCGCACTATTTGTATCGTTATGCATTCATAGCAGCACTTATTGAATAAAACAATGCAGCACCTTTTTGCTTATAATTGCATTTCTTTTTCATACATATGTTCATTTACGACATGTCGCATCCGTACACTTTGGTACGGTTAAAACACACCAGGGGCTTATGGTTCCCGCATCATGGTGTGACAAGTCCGAACACTTTCACAAGTGCGGCACCCCGAACTTATAGCATTATATGCATCGGCTCCGAATCATGTCTTGGGTCAATAGTTGGGTTTGCCCGGCTCCCATGTTTTGGTACCTTACGTTCCGTTGTATCGGCTAAGGTAGCACTGGGAGAACCACTGCGATTGCGCCCCAGTTGAGCTGGGTTAACGCCTCAGTGGAGAAAGCTAAAACTGACTGTCATGATGAGGCGAGAGCCGGTCGCTGTTCGAGAGGTTTTTGCGAGTCCTTAAAGACTTATGCCGCTTAGCGCGAGGAGCCGGATCTTGTCCGGCCCAGGCGTGGATAGCGCCCCAAATTCGGCCTTCCGAAGACTAGGGGCTTCGCCGAAATTTAAAATTATAGAATTCTATGGCTAAGTGAGAGTGTTCAAGCATTATAAGTCTGGTTGCCTTGTTCGCTGTGTTGAGCGCCTCCCTAGATGGACCCAAAAATTGGAACAAGAGTGCTCAAGTTTATCCCGAACACCCCAGCACTCGTGGCATGGGGGCCGAAGCCGACGACTTGCCATCTCTCACATTTGATAAACAGCCGCACAGAAGGTAATATTTCAAATTAACAAGCGTTGCTTAGCGTATATGAATTAAGTTTTCAGCGCACAGGATAACAAAATGCGATATACTCAAAAATTACATCTTTGGAGCACTCCCCCGCAATAGTGCGGGCGCCCTTCAACACACTCTTATAATACATCTCGGGCGTGCGATGCTCCTTGCCCTCTGGTGGCGGGTCGGTCACAAGCTTCTGGGCATCCATCTTGCCCCAATGCACCTTCGCGCGGGCAAGGGCCCGACGGGCACCCTCAATACAGGCGGAGTGCTTGATGACTTCAACCCACGGGCATGCATCCACCAGCCGCCGCACCAAGCCGAAGTAGCTCCCAGGCATGGCCTCCTTAGGCCACAGCCGAACTATGAGGCCCTTCATGGCATGTTCGGCCGCCTTGTGGAGCTCGACCAGCTGCTTTAGCTGGTCGCTAAGGGGCACCGGATGTCCGGCCTCAGCATACTGAGACCAGAAGACCTTCTCCGTCGAGCTCCCCTCCTCGGCCCGGTAGAATGCGGCAGCATCGGACATGTTGCGAGGAAGATTTGTGAACGCTCCTGGAGAGCTCCGAATTCAGGTAAGCAACAGGTAATTAACACTCACATGCTTACTTTGCATGAAAAATGCCTTACCCGCTGCTATTTTCTTCACCGCCTCAATCTCCTGGAGGGCCTTGTAGGCTTCGGCCTTAGCGGCTTTGGCACTCTCAAGAGCCGTTGCAAGCTCAGACTCTCGAGTCTTCGAATCACGCTCCAGGCTCTCATGTTTTCTCACGAGATCCTGGAGCTCTTGCTGTACCTCCGCCACCCGCGCCTCCTGTTTCTCTCGCTCGGTGCGCTCTGCGGCCGCGTTTCGTTCGGCCGCGGCAACCGCCTCTTTCAGGGTAGCCACCTTGTTAGTGGCCCCTGCAATACCCGCGTTATCCTTGTCATTCTTTTTGCAACCAAAATCCTTTTCTGTAAGGTACAATTTTCATAAGGTGTTACTCACCTTCCTTGTCCTCGAGATGCCTCTTGGCACGGCCAAGCTCGTTCTCGGACCGCTCGAGGCTTTCCTTCAAAGTATTGACCTCCGCAGTCAGTGCGGCAGAGGTCAGCAGTGCAGCCTGCAATCCCATATTGACATATTTTTTATAACTCCTGCGTATATCTTTTTAGATCCTCACTCCGGCTTTTCTTTCCGAACACCGAACCGAGCATCAAGGGCTACTGTCTATGTGGTACCATTTTATACATATTGAAATTCTTACCTCAAAGCCTATTAGAAGGCTGCTGCAGGCTTCGGTCAGCCCGCTTTTGGCGAGCTGCACCTTCTGAATCACCGCACTCATAACAGTGCGGTGTTCCTCTTCGATGGAGGCGCCGTTGAGCGCCTCCAGGAAGTTATCCGGCACCTCTGGTTGGACGGAGGCAGCCGGCATCACGGTCTTTCCCTTCTTGCGAAGGGGTCCCCCGCCGGACTCCGGAGCCACTATGGGTTCCGGGGCCGAGTCCGGTGCAAAGTCCGGGAGGTTGTCCTTCGACACCTCCGGGGCCCTCTCCTCCTGGTGAGTCCCTTCTTGGGATCCCACCTCAGCATCGTCCGCATCACGGGGGGTGGAGGCCGTCCGAAGGGAATCCATATCCGACGCACCTAAGGACCTGCTCGACGAGGCGGGAAGATCATCCTTAGGCGGACTGCAGGGTTGTATGCGGCATTAGAAAGACATTATGTGGCGAAAAATAAAAACCTTGAAGTTATTCGGGAGTCCGGATACTTACGATCTCGCCAGGGGCTTGGCCCTTGGAGGCCAGTCATCGTCGTCGTCACTATCGTTGGCGGAGCAGTCCGGGGGAAGAGTTTTTCCCTTCTTGGACCCTTCGGCCTCCCTTGTTGGGGAGGCCTTCCTTTTCTTCCCTCCCCCCGCTGGGGGAGAGGCTTTCTTCTTCTCCTCCTCACCTTGGTGGGAGGAGTCGGCCTCGAATTCATCATCTGATAGCACCTGAAAATGGGAAATCTTCCGAGTCCCCGTGGCCTTCTTCTTGGCCTTCTTCTCCGGCACCACGTGGGGTGCCGGAGCTAGCAGCCCCGTTAGGCGGACGTCCGCTGGGTCCTCTAGCAATGGGGCCGGACAGATAGTCCGTTTGGCCTTCGCCAACCATTCCTGTCAAAGGTAAAGGGAGTTTAGATCCCGCATAGAGTCAAACTATGGAAAACAAGTGGTGAAATCACTTACCTCGTCAGCTGGACGCTGCGAGCGGAATCCGCGATCTTCGGTAGCGGATGCGGGAGCTTCGGCGCCCTTGAACAGCACCTTCCAGACATCTTCGTACGTAGTGTCGAAGAGCCCGCTCAGGGTCTGGTGCTGCGCCGGATCAAACTCCCACATGTTGAAGCCCCGTCGTTGGCACGGGAGAATCCGGCGGATGAGCATGACCTAGACTACGTTGACAAGCTTGAGCTTCTTGTCCACCAGCTTCTGGATACAGGCTTGGAGTCCGGTCAGCTCCTCCGAATCCCCCCAAATCCGGCCGCTCTCTTTCCAGGAGGTGAGCCGTGTAGGGATGCCGGATCTGAATTCGGGGGCCGCTGCCCAATCAGGCTCACGCGGCTCGGTGATATAGAAGCACCCCGATTGCCACCCCTTAATGGTTTCCACGAAAGTGCCCTCCAGCCACGTAACGTGGGACATCCTGCCCACCATGGCGCCTCCGCACTCCGCTTGGCTGCCCTTCACAACCTTTGGCTTGACACTGAAGGTCTTGAGCCACAAGCCGAAGTGGGGCTGGATGCAGAGGAAGGCCTCGCACACGACGATAAACGCCGAGATGTTGAGGATGAAATTCGGGGCCAGATCATGGAAATCTAGGCCGTAGTAGAACATGAGCCCCCGGACAAAGGGATGAAGTGGGAAGCCCAGTCCGCGGAGGAAATGGGGAAAAAATACTACCCTCTCATGGGGCCTGGGGGTGGGGATGAGCTCTCCCTCGTTGGGGAGCCGATGCGCGATGTCACTGGACAAATATTCGGTGTCGCGCAGCTTCTGGATCTGCCCCTCCGTGTCAGAGGAGGCCATCCACTTGCCTCCCGCTCCGGACATAGTTGGAGAAGGTTGAGGTGAGAAGTGCAGACTTGGGCGCTGGAGCTCGAGTTCGTAGAGATGGATAAGCCAAGGAGGAAGAAGGCGCAGGTAAAAGGGTTGGATCTTTATCCCCTTATATGGGCAGACAAGAACATGTGTCCCCACTGGCCTGGTAAAACTCGCTTATCCCCCAAGCGTCACGATCAATGGCGCGGTTGGGTTTCCCACGTCCGTATTGATGGGAATCCTAGAATAAGGGGAACACGATCTCTGCTTCGACAAGACGTGCCAAGGAAACCGCCTCGCTAAACGCGCGAAGGTGGAACAATAAAAACAATTCGAGTAAAGGCTCGGTAATGGTGTGACGTCACGCCACGAAATACGTCAGCAGATTAAACTTGTGTAATATTATTCTCTCTATGGTGTTATGTGGAATTTATTTTGCAGAGCCGGACACTATCCTGGTGTTCATAATCTTCTATAAATTATTCAGAGGAAGAACCCGCCTTGCAATGCTGAAGACAACATGCACGTCGGACTCGTCGTCATTGAAGCCTGGTTCAGGGGCTACTGAGGGAGTTTCGGACTAGGGGGTGTCCGGATAGCCGAACTATCATCATCTGTCAGACTCCAAGACTATGAAGATACAAGATTGAAGACTTCGTCCCGTGTCCGGATGGGACTTTCCTTGGCGTGGAAGGCAAGCTTGGCGATACGGATATGTAGATTCCCTACCATTGTAACCGACTCTGTGTAACCCTAGCCCTCTACGGTGTCTATATAAACCGGATGGCTTTAGTCCTTAGGACGAACAACAATCATACCATAGGCTAGCTTCTAGGGTTTAGCCTCCTTGATCTCGTGGTAGATCCACTCATGTAACACACATCATCAATATTAATCAAGCAGGACATAGGGTTTTACCTCCATCAAGAGGGCCTGCACCTGGGTAAAACATCGTGTCCCTTGTCTCCTGTTACCATTCGCCTAGACGCACAGTTTGGGACCCCCTACCCGAGATCCGCCGGTTTTGACACCGACAAAGTGGCTCGGCTGCTAGTAGCAGAGTTCATCCGCGAGATCTACCACTCTGAGTGGCTTGCCAATGTAGTCATGGTCCCTAAGAAGGACGATTCACTTCGTATGTGCATTGATTTCAAGCATATCAATCGGGCCTGCCTGAAAGATCACTTCCTTCTCCCCGGCATCGATCAGATTGTTGACTCGACTGCAGGGTGTGAGAGCTTGTATTTTTTAGATGCATAATCCGGGTATCATCAGATCCGACTGTATGGCCCCGATGAAATAAAAACAGCCTTCATCACCCCATTTGGGTGCTTTTGCTATGTGACCATGCCATTTAGTCTTAAAAATGTCGGATCGATATTCATGAGAATGATTCAGAAGTGCCTGCTCACTCAAATCAGTCGGAATGTGGAAGCATACATGGATGACATTGTGGTCAAGTCTCGTAAAGGTTCCGACCTATTGACTGACGTCGCAGAAACCTTTGCCAACCTAAGAAGGTACGATATCAAGCTTAATCCGTCAAAGTGCACATTTGGAGTTCCAGGAGGAAAGTTACTCGGTTTTCTCATTTCCGAACGAGGGATCGACGCCAATCCGAAAAAAGTTGACACCATTCTCCAAATGAAACGCCCTGTGCAGGTGCATGACGTTCAGAAGTTGACTGGTTGTTTGGCCGCCTTGAGTCGATTCATTTCTCGTCTCGGTAAAGGCCTTGCCTGTTTACCGACTGATGAAGAAATCCGATAAGTTCGAGTGGACTGAAGAAGCTGACGAAGCATTTGGAGAGCTCAAAACCCTGCTTTCCACCCAGCCGGTGCTCGCTGTGCCAATTAGCAAAGAGCATTTACTGCTTTACATTGCAGCCACTGGACAAGTTGTCAGTACAGTACTCACGGTCGAGCGAGTAGAGAAAGGAAAAGCTTACAAGGTTCAGCGCCCAGTTTATTATCTCTCTGAAGTTTTGACTCCATCCAAGCAACGATATCCACATTATCAGAAGCTTGTCTATGGAATATACATGACCATGAAGAAGGTTGCACATTATTTCTCTGATCACTCCATTACAGTCGTCAGTGATGCACCATATCTGAAATTCTGAATAACAGAGATGCAACTGGTCGAGTGGCAAAATGGGCGATTGAACTCCTTCCATTGGATATCAAGTTTGAGGCAAAGAAGGCTATCAAGTCCCAAGCAATCGCAGATTTTCTTGCCGAGTGGATTGAGCAGCAATTGCCGACTCAAGTTCACTCGGAGCATTGGACTATGTTCTTTGATGGCTCCAAGATGCTGAATGGATCAGGTGTTGGGGTAGTATTGGTGTCCCCCCGTGGAGACAAGCTTAGCTATGTTCTCCAGATTCATTTTGATTCCTCCTATAATGAAGCAGAATATGAAGCACTTTTATACGGGTTATCTATGGCCATTTCACTCGGCATCCGTCGCCTTATGGTATACGGCGACTCAGATTTGGTGGTTAATCAAGTGATGAAGGAATGGGATGTCAGAAGCCTAGCGATGACTGGTTATTGCAATGCAGTAAGAAAGCTGGAAAAGAAGTTTGAAGGATTGGAGCTTCACCATATACCCCGACTGAAAAATCAAGCTGTAGATGAGTTTCTGGAACATATTCATTCACCTTCAGTTCAGGAAGATCCTTTCACTAAAGAGTCACCATAGCCCAAGAGCGCCACAGATCCGACTGAAGTCGAAATCCCTGCCATGGTCGACTTAGTCATGGAGGTTTTGGTCATCACTCTCGACTGGATAGTGTCGTACATTGCATACATTCTTAGGAAAGAACTTCCAGAGGATGAAGAAGAGGCTCGACAGATCGTCCGACGATCTAAGGCATTTACCGTGATAAAAGGACAGTTGTTCAGAGAAAGTGTAACTCGGGTCTGCCAGAAGTGCATCACGCCAGAAGAAGGCCGAATGATCCTCAATGATATTCACTCGGGGACCTGTTGTCACCATGCGTCCTCTCGGACCATCGTGGCCAATGCATACCAAGCCAGATTTTACTAGCCACGGGCCAATGAGATGGCAAAAGAAATAGTGGACAAGTGTGAAGGCTGTCAGTTTTACTCCAACATGTCCCATAAACCTGTGTCAGCTCTGAAGACAATTCCACTCATCTGGACTTTTGCTGTCTGGGGATTGGACATGGTTGGACCTCTGAGGACTGGGAGGAGTGGATTTACCCATGTGCTGGTGGCAGTCGACAAGTTTACCAAATGGATCGAAACCAAGCCCATTAAAAACCTTGAAGCCAGTACAGCTGTGAGTTTCATCGGGGAATTGATATTCAGATATGGTGTTCCACACAGCATCATCATGGACAACGGATCAAACTTCGCCTCTGATGAATTCAGAGCCTTTTGTGCTTCCCAAGGCATGAGGGTCGATTATGCTTCGGTCGCTCATCCTCAGTCAAATGGGCAGGCTGAGCGAGCAAATGGAGTGATTCTCAAAGGACTGAAACCCCGGTTGATGCGTGACCTCAAGCATGCAGCAGGAGGTTGGGTCGACGAACTTCCATCAGTACTTTGGGGATTGAGGACAACTCCTAATCGGTCGACTGGACGGAGTCCAGTCTTCTTAGTCTACGGAGCCGAAGCCGTACTCCCGAGTGATTTGCTCCACAACGCGCCCCGAATCGAACTCTTCTCAGAAGAGGAAGCAAAGCAGGCTCAGCAAGATGTAGTTGATCTCCTGGAAGAGGAAAGAGAGATGGCCTTGATCCGGTCGACCATTTATCAGCAAGACCTGCGTCGATTCCATGCCAGAAATGTAAGGGGTCAGGCATTTCAGGAAGGAGACCTGGTTCTTCGAGTGGACCAGCAGAAACCACACAAGCTTGCTCCTGCTTGGGAAGGCCCTTTCGTCGTCACCAAGTTGCTCCACAACAGAGCGTATCGTCTTTTCAGCATCGAGCACAATAAAGATGAGCCACGCGCTTGGAATGCAGAACTGCTCCGCCCTTTTTACTCTTAAAGTATTTAGACTATTGAGGTGTAATAAGAAGTACCTTTTAGTTTGATTATCAAAAGACATGATTTCACAGTCTTCCGATTGATTGTTGTTCATTTTTTACATATTGTAAAATCCCCCAGCAGGTGCCTTAGCCGCGAATCCGTTTCGCCTAAGTTGAAGAAAAAATCCTACCGAGTGGTGAGTCTGCCTCTCACTCGGGGGCTTAGATGCAGTCCAGTACTCGCCTAAGTGATAAAATATCCTACCGAGTGGTGAGTCTGCCTCTCACTCGGAGGCTTACCTGCAGTCCAGTACTCGCCTAAGTTTGTAAAATCCTACCGAGTGGGGAGCAATCCTCCCACTCGGGAGCATAGCTGCAGTCCAGTACTCGCCTAAGTGATAAAAAATCCTACCGAGTGGTGAGTCTGCCTCTCCCTCGGAGGCTTAGCTGCAGTCCAGTACTCGCCTAAGTTTAAAAGGTCCTACCAGATGGTACGGGTCGGCCACGATCCCCCCCAGTTGCACCGTCAAGAAGAAGGATGAGATTGTGGGAGCAATCTTCCCGCTCGGGAGCTTAGCCTGAGTCCAGTACTCGCCTAAGTTTGTAAAATCCTACCGAGTGATGAGCAATCCTCCCACAGTCCCACTCGGGGGCTTAGCTGCAGTCCAGTACTCGCCTAAGTTTGTAAAATCCTACCGAGTGATGATCAATCCTCCCACTCGGGGGCTTAGCTGCAGTCCAGTACTCGCCTAAGTTTGTAAAATCCTACCGAGTGGTGAGCAATCCTCCCACTCGGGGGCTTAGCTGCAGTCCAGTACTCGCCTAAGTTTGTAAAATCCTACCGAGTGGTGAGAAATCCTCCCACTCGGGGGCTTAGCTGCAGTCTAGTACTTGCCTAAGTTTGTAAAATTCTACCGAGTGGGCAGGAATCCTCTCACTCGGGGGCTTAGCTGCAATCTAGTAGTCGCCTAACTTTGTAAAATCCTACCGAGTGGGGAGCAATCCTCCCAGTCGGGGGCTTAGCTGCAGTCCAGTACTCGCCTAAGTTTGTAAAATCCTACCGAGAGAAGACTGATCTCCTCGCTCGGGGACTTAGCAAAGTGCAGGTCGACCATGACCCCCACTCTAGAGTTGCACCATCAAGAAGAAGGACGAGATTGAGCGTGTCGCCAAGGCGAGCCACTTTCAGGAACGTCAAGACCATTGCTGAATGCCTCGTCGATGAGCTGTCTGGTCCCGCCGAATGGTGCGAGTCGACCACGACCCCCTTGAGGGAGTCCTGGATTAGGGGGTATCCGGACAGCCGGACTGTGTACAACATCCGGACTATTGAAGCGTGAAGATACACGACACAAGACTTTGGCCCGTGTCCGGATGGGACTCTCCTTTGCGTGGAAGGCAAGCTTGGCGATCCGGATATTGTGTTTCCTTCCTTGTAACTGACTCCATGTAAACCCTAGCCCTCTCCAGTGTCTATATAAACTGGAGAGGTTGGTCCTTAGAAGGCCGATCACAATTACAAGCATACCATCATAGGCTAGCTCTTAGGGTTTAGCCTCTATGATCTCATGGTAGATATACTCTTGTACTACCCATATCTTCAATATTAATCAAGCAGGAAGTAGGGTTTTACCTCCATCGAGAGGGCCCGAACCTGGTTAAACATCTGTGTCCCTTGCTTCCTGTTACCATCAGCCTTGATGCACAGATCGGGACCCCCTACCCGAGATCCGCCGGTTTTGACACCGACATTGGTGCTTTCATTGAGAGTTCCTCTGTGTCGTTGCTACAGGGCTCGATGACGCCTTCAATCGGCAACAACACGGTCTAGGGGGAGACTTTTCTCCCCGGACAGATCTTCGTGTTCGGCGGCTTCGCACTGCGGGCCAATTCGCTTGGCCATCTGGAGCAGATCGATGGCTACGCCCCCGGCCACCAGGTTAGGTTCGGAAACTTGAACTACACAGCTGATATTCGCGGAGACTTGATGTTCGACGGATTTGGGCCTGCGCCAGGATCACCGGACAGTCACGACGAGCATAGCTTAAACCTGTTGTCGGACAAAGCTCAGGATCTAAACCCGGAGCCAGTTGCGTTGCCTATTGACGGAGGGGTGGACCTCGCCCTGTAGGCCGCACACTCATCGGCGATGGAGCCGAACACGGGTCTCACCTCTGTGGTGTCCTGTGACTTTAGACCTCGCACGCTCCCGAGCCCGCCAAGCCTAGTTGGGCTCCGGTAAATGGAATTCACCGCTGCGGATATCTTCCAGCACTCGCCCTTGGGCGACATGCTGAATTCATTAAAAACTCTCTCTTTGACAGAGGATTCTGGGCTGAACTATGCCCGGCTCGAGGGGAAGCATGCGATGAAGAAATTCGTTACCCACCCACCACCCACTTCATAGCCACGGTTGATGATTTAACCGACGTGCTTGACTTCGACTCTGAAGGCATCGACGGTATGGACGACGATGCAGGAGAAGATTCAGAATCTATGGGGTACCAGACTTCCGCCTCGTCACATGACATATACATGGTGGATACGCCCAAGGAGGACGACGGTGACAATCCGGAAGATAAAACCCCCGGGCAAAAGCCAAAGCGACAGCGCAGACGTCGTTCCAAGTCCAGCAATAGTAAAAATAGCAGTAAGAATGCTAGAAGGATCGGTACTCCGGTCAACCCCAAAGGCAACAATGACCATACGGAACCAGCGATGGAGCAGGACGAGCTGGGTCACGCCGAACACAGTTCGGAGCAGACGCCCGAAGACAATGATCCAGAGGGACGAGTTCATCAAACCGGCCCAGGACAAGAAGACAGTCCAGACGAGGATGCATTCATCATTCCGGAAGAATGCGTGGAACGAGATAACCTCCACATAAAGCTTATGGCCACAACGAGAAGTCTGAAGAAGTAGAAGCAACAGCTCAAAGCCGCACAGGAAACGCTCAACCGCAGATGGAATAAAGTGCTACACACTGAAGAAAGATATGGCGACGATCGCCATACAAAGAGCTACCCAAAACGCAAGCTACTGCCAGAATTCGACGAAGAGGCTGTTCCACCAAAGACTAATACGACCGGGAGGCCCAACGTACCGCTCCACAACCACAACAAAGCGGCTACCGACACCGCGCACGATCTACATGAGCATCCAGATAAGAAAGCTGGCGCAGCAAGGTCAATCTATGGGTCTAAAGGACACACCCCGGCAAGGGACTATGGTCATCAAAACGATTATGCCAATCAAATACCAGTTCGAAATAAACACCGGACACAACAACAGCCGACGACAGGCCACAACACGTCCAGATACAGAGGGGCTGCTCACCCCCTGTTCTTTACCAAAGAGGTACTGGACCATGAATTTCCACAGGGCTTTAAACCTGTGAACATAGAGGCATACGACGGAACGACAGACCCAGGGGTCCGGATCGAGGACTTTATCCTGCATATACACATGGCTCGTGGGGATGACCTCCATGCTATCAAATACTTTCCCCTCAAACTGAAGGGACCAGCTCGGCACTGGTTGAAAAGCCTCCCCAAAATTCAATTGGGAGTTGGGAGGAACTCGAGGATGCTTTCAGGGCCAATTTTCAAGGGACTTATGTCCGGCCTCCGGATGCTGATGATTTAAGTCACATAATCCAACAACCCGGAGAATCCACCTGAAAGCTTTGGAACAGATTTCTCACTAAGAAGAATCAAATTGTCGATTGAACGGATGCCAAAGCCTTAGCGACATTCAAACACAGCATCCGTGACGAGTGGCTCGCCAGACACCTCGGCCAACAAAAGCGAAGGACAATGGCATCCCTAACAAGCCTTATGACCCGCTTTTGCGCGGGTGAAGATAGCTGGCTAGCCCGTAAAGGCACCAGCGACCCCAGCACATCCGAAATAAGGGACGGCAACGGGAAGCCACGGCGTAACAAAAATAAACGCCAAAACAAGGAAGAGAGCCTAGACAACACAACAGTTAATGCCGGATTCAGGGGCTCTCGACCTAACCAGCAAAATAAGCCATCTAAAGGCAGTAAAGAGGGACCATCCGGTCTGAACAGAGTCCTGGACAGACTATGCCAAATTCATGGCACCCCTGACAAACCTGCGAACCACACGCACAGAGAGTGTTGGGTCTTCAAGAACGCCGGCAAATTAAATGCCGAACACAAGGGAAGGGAAACACCAAGTGAGGACGAGGATGAACCTCGCCAGCCGAACACTAGGGGACAGAAAAAATTCCCGCCAGAGGTTAAAACAGTGAACATGATCCACGCGACTCGAACATCCATGAGAAGGCACGAACACGCGCATAGAAACACGCGCGATATAGAGCCCATCGTACCCACATCTAACTACTGGATATCTTATCCGATCACTTTCGATCACTTGGACGGCCGAACTAGTATTCGGCGCGAAGGATCAAAGGCCTTGGTGCTTGACCCAATAATCGACGGATACCGTCTCACCCGGGTCCTCATGGACGGCGGCAGTAGTCTCAATTTAATATACGAGGACACTGTCTGCAGGATGGGGATAAACCCATCCAGAATCAGCCAAAGCAACACCACCTTTGAAGGGGTGATACCAGGCGTTGAAGCCTACAGCAGGGGCTCCGTCATACTGGAGGTAACATTTGGCTCTCTAGGCAACTCCAGAAGCAAAGAACTACTCTTCATCATCGCACCCTTCCAAAGCGACTATCATGCATTGCTTGGAAGAACGACCTTTGCCCGCTTCAACGCACTGCCGCACTATGGCTACCTCACACTCAAGATGCCCGGTCCATGTGGCGTCATCACCATTAGTGGAATAACAGCGCGCTCTTCACGCGCAGAGGAACACGCGACGGCCCTAGCGGCCAGACTATAAGCGGCCTCCAATACCAAAAAAACAAAAAACATGACTGGTCGTTAAGACCACAGACACGGTTAGACGAGTCCGGTAACCCAGAACTAGGGTACCGTATATGTAATCCCATAGCGGATACCAGGGGCTATAAATACTTAATAAAGCCCCACACTTGGCTCAACCTTATTGGCAGGCCAACATCTTACACTTTTACTATCCATCGCATACTTACGTTGTACTCTCCTATGAGTTTTCTTTTTCCACACACAACGTTCGCGCGATACCCTTCCAGGATATGGCACAACGGAGACAAAGGCACAGACGTGCAGCAGGGCCCCATTCAACAGGTTTATTTTTAGATTAAGCCCCTGTGTAAACCTTTTCTATTGCCTCTTGTTGCTTAACCATCCCATGGGTTCCATACCCACAGAGGATACTGCCGTTTTTGGCATTTTGCCACGACAGATTAATGCACGTACCTGGAAACACAGGGTTCATAATGAATGGGCATTCTTGAGCCCATCATGTGTTATAAAGTCTGAATACCTTCGAGAGTGTTCGGCGTCACGAGTTTGGCCTTATATGCATCAGCTCTGAATCATGTCTTTGGTCAAATGTTGGGTTAGCCCGGCTCCTGGGTTTGCCGCCTTACGTTCCATTGTTATCGGCTAGGGTGGCCAAAGGAGAACTACTGCGATTGTGCCCTGGTTATTCCGGATGAGCACCTCAGTAGAGAAAGCCGAAAACTGACTGTCATGATACATCGAGAGACTGATCAACCACTCGAAGACTCACTGGAATCTTTAGGATTCCTCCGCATTAACGAAGGGCTATTTCCCGGCCATGTACATATGCGCCCGTTTTCGGATGCACGCGAAGGTACCAGGGGCTACATAGTAGCCCCAACGTTAGAATCCCGTGGCTAAGCGAAAGTGTTACAGCTATATAGTCCGGTTGCCTAGTTCGACGTGCGATCACCTCCTTAATGGACCAAGACGTTGGATCAAGTGTGATTAAGCATATTTTTCGCGAACACCCCCACATTGTATGCGTGGGGGCTAAAGCCAACGACTGCTAACTTTCGGATTACATATATATAAACGGGCGCACAGGGGACACAATCATATTTTTAGGCAAACAGTATAAATATAGCCTTATAATCAAAATAAACATTGTTTTTACAATGATTCGATTCATCACTCGAACAAGACACTCTTTGAGCATTGTGCCTCTATTAGGTGGGCACCCTCTGTGACCTGCACCAAGTAGTGCTCGGCCGGATATTGGCCCCCCATCGGATCCCCGAATGCTATAATAGTGGCATCCATATCCGTCCAATAGGCTTTAACGCTGGCAAGAGCCATCTGTGCACCTTCTATGCACGCCGACCTTCTCATGGCATCGATTCAGGGCACGGCCCCAAGGAATTGTTGCACCAAGCCAAAGTAACTATCCGGCTTAGGCCCCTTTGGCCAAAGATGGTCTATTACAGACCGCATTGCAAGCCCGGACAGCCTGTGAAGCTCCGCTACAGTAGCCATCTTGTCACTTAACGGCAGCGGGCGAGTGGGAGCATTGAATTGCGACCAGAAAATCTTCTCCACTTCCTTATCACCTTGATCTTTGAAGAACTCAACAGCATCAGCTGTACTCTTCGCCAGATCCGCATATGCGTCCGCCGGACTCCAGCGTCCATCCAGGGGAGCGTACTTCGGATCAAAGAACTTCGTCCGCAGCAAATAGGAGCCCCCAACCGCAATTTTACCGGCCTGTTGAAGCTCCTCCCGCGCACCCCTGAGCTCGGTCCGTATTTCCTTGGTGGCATTAAGTGCCTTGTTTAGGTTGGCCGATCTATCCTCATGCTCCTTTTTAAGGAGCTCATACCGGTCAACGGCATTTTTTAACTCAACAGCCATTTCGGCTATCTTTTCCTCGCTTCGGCGATGAGGATCCTGTTCGGCCCTCAATTCCTCGGCCGCCTTTAGGGCAGCCGCATTGCTCACCCGAGTTTGTTCCTTGTCTTGAGCAAGTTCCACCCTCAGGGCCTCCACGGCAGCAGCACCATCTACAGTCCAAACATATTACATTAATATCATGCCACCTTCATATTTTCCTATACAAGGGAAGGCAGGGCACATACCTTGTGATTTGTCCAGCCGCTCATTCACCAGCGTGATATCGGCATCAATCGATCCAATCTGCCTCGTTAGTTCGGCAACATCAACGAACTGGCCGGCGGCCGGACCCACAGGTACCTGCACATAATTACATCACAATCATGGGTTTATGATCCCCCGTTTGCCGCCTAGGGCGGGCAACCAGAGTCTCAGGGGCTACTATTTATATGGAGCACACCTAGAGCGTGCCACTCAGCCATAAAATGGTGTATTTTTCAATACATACCTCAAAGCCTCTGAGCAGGCTTGTGAATGCTTCATTCAAACCGCTTGTAGCGGATGAAATCTTCTTGAGCACCGCGCTCATTAATGATCGGTGCTCCTCCGAGAGCGCTGCTCGCTCCAGTAAGCCCGTCAGTACGTCCGGCCGGACATTGAACTGCGCCGGACCCTTCCCATCGCCCCCCGTGGGAGCTAAACGCTCCGGGCTCAGAGCGGCTGACGCATCGACTTCCGGCTTCGGCAGATCCGGACTCCTCCATGACGACACCTTGGTGTCGCCCGCTTCATGAGCCAGAGAGGTAGGTGGGGTCTCGCTCTCCATCATCTCCGGAGGAAGATTCCCCGAAGACGAACTCTGTTGAGAAGAGCTGCTGGCCGGACTGCAAAAGACGAATCCTGGTTATTGATCTAGGAGAAACATAGTACCTTCAAATTAATGATTGGCTTACAGCTCGATGGAGGGCTGGCCCGTTGGCGGGCACGACGCGGTGAGGGAGCCCGTCGGGGCAAGGCCCCCGGGGGGTACCTTTTTCCCTGGTTTGGGCGTCTCCGCCTCCAAGTCTTCGAAGGCGGCCCTCTTCTTCCCACGCGGGGAGGAGGCCTTAGCCTCCCCTCCCCGACTATCCTCCTTAGGGGAGGTAACAATTCCCCCGGTTCGGATGCGTAGTGTGTGGAGTTCGGTTTCTTCGTTCTTCCTCTTGTCCTTCCCTGAAGGCATTCTGCTGAGTACCCGGTCAAGCATCTTGGCCATGGTAGGGCCAGGCGAGCCTTCGGGAAGTGGCGCCGAACACCTGATTCTCTCCGCCTTGCTGAGCCATTCCTGGCCACGGATGATTTTCAGAATAAACAATTATGACAAATGCAAAACAAGATGTCCAGTGTCAAGGCTACTTACTTGGGTATCTAGGCGATTGCAGTTTAGGCCCGCATCCTAGGTGGTGTCCGGACACTCTACTTTTTGTCCGAAGAATAATTTGCACATCTCTTCGAGCTTCAAGCCGAAGAAGTGCTTGACAGTCCTCGGACCCTCCGGAATGAACTCCCACATCCGGAGAGGCCGGCGTTGGCACGACAACATACGTCGGATTAACATCACTTGCATTATGCTGACGAGGTTAATGTCCCTCTCAAGAAGCTCCCGGGTGCGATTCTGCAGTACTGGTACATCACCAACGGGCCCCCAATTCCGCCCTACGTCTGTCCAAGACGCCAACTGTGATGGAGGGCCCGAGCGGAACTTGGGGGCGGCTGCCCACTTTGTGCCTCTGGGAGCCGTGACATAAAACCACCTCTGTTGCCATACATCGGATACTTCTGGGAAAGAACCCTCTGGCCAGGGGGCATCAGCGTTCCTGCTTATTACGGCACCTCCGCACTCCACATGTCGCCCCTCGATCATCTTCATCTTCACATTGAAGCTCTTAAGCCATAAGCCGAAGTGTGGGGTGACGTGGAGAAAAGCCTCGCACACGATAATGAACGACGAGATATGGAGGATAGCATCTGGAGCCAGATCATGAAAATCCAACCCAGAGTAGAACATGAGCCCCCTCACAAAAGGGTCGAGGGTGAATCCCAAGCCGCAGAGGAAGTGTGGGACAAAACGATGCACTCTTTAGGCTCCGGTGTCGGGATGACCTGCCCTGGAGTAGGAAGCCTGTGCTGGATGTCGGCGGTCAGGTATCCGACCTCCCTAAGCTTCGCAATGTCTTCCTTTTGAATCGAGGAGGCCACCCACCGGCCTTGAGGGACGGATCCGAACATATTGGAGGATCTGGGGTGTTGAAGCTTGGGTTTCGGGTGTTAGAACTCGAGGTGCGAGAAGGCGCGAGGAAGGTGGAAAAGAGGCATAGGCCTCGACCCCTTTATAAAGAGGGTGAATATCAAGAGTCCTCGGTGTGACTTTGAGGCTTATCTAAAAACACAAAGTTATACCAACGGCCGTCGTGGGGTCACACACTCCCATATTGATGGAAAATCCCGTAATAAGAGGAACACGATCTCTGCCTTGACGGGACGTGCCAATAAAACCGCCTCGTAACATGAGTCGAGGTGGGGTAAGAAACGCCGGTTCGCATTGGACCAGGCCACGATGCAAGGGCACGATGCATGATGATTGCCAGCAGATCAGATTTATGCTATGCGAAGATCATCTTGCAAATCCGGACGCGGTCTATGTGTTCGATAACCACTTTGGATTATTCGGAGAAGGAACCCGCCTTGCAATGCCGAAGACAATACTGCGCGCCAGACTCATTGTCATTGAAGCCTGGTTCAGGGGCTACCGAGGGAGTCCTGGATTAGGGGGTATCCGGACAGCCGGACTGTGTACAACGTCCGGACTATTGAAGCGTGAAGATACAAGACACAAGACTTCGGCCCGTGTCCGGATGGGACTCTCCTTTGCGTGGAAGATAAGCTTGGCGATCCGGATATTGTGTTTCCTTCCTTGTAACCGACTCCATGTAAACCCTAGCCCTCTCCGGTGTCTATATAAACCGGAGAGGTTGGTCCTTAGAAGGCCGATCACAATTACAATCATACCATCATAGGCTAGCTCTTAGGGTTTAGCCTCTACGATCTCGTGGTAGATCTACTCTTGTACTACCCATATCTTCAATAGTAATCAAGCAGGAAGTAGGGTTTTACCTCCATCGAGAGGGCCCGAACCTGGGTAAACATCTGTGTCCCTTGCTTCCTATTACCATCAGCCTTGACGCACAGATCAGGATCCCCTACCCAAGATTCACCGGTTTTGACATCGACACCCCCCCCGGGGGGGGGGGGGCTGCACCATCAAGAAGAAGGACGAGATTGTGTGCACTATCAAAGGCCCATCCAACGGCTGGTGCCAAGGCAAACTGCTGACAGGAACGTCAAGACCATTGCTGAGTGCCTTGCTGATGAGCTGATCAATGCTGCTCAAGGCTCGTCCAACCACTCGACTGCTGGTTCCTCTTCAGAAGCTGCATCGAACAGACAGAAACCAATCCGAGAGAAGAACGAATTTCACTCGAAGATAAACACAACATATTCAGAGATAAATCCAAAGGTTCCTAACCGCAGATTAAAGTACTCGGGCGTCAGGCCCGAAGGAGTTTAGCGATTACAAAATCACTCAGCATTCCGAGGCAAATAAAGGTGAAGCATAATGTTTTCCAATCACTCGGCGGGAGAAGGACTGGCTGGGTCGCAGAAGTTGTGAAGGTCGATGCTGTCGGCAATACGAGTGGCTGTCTCGAGGAAGGTGTCCATGAAGGACTGGAAGGAGTGCTTCTTAGTATTCACTACCTTGAGGGCCGCCAGCTTGTCTTCTTTAGCCTCCTTGCAGTGCACTCGAACCAATGACAAGGCGACGTCGGCACCACAGCGAGCAGAGGACTTCTTCCACTCTTGCACTCGGCCAAGGATCTGATTGAGTTGAGTCATCAGCGGTTCGAGGTCTTGGGGAAGTTCCGCCCGAGGCCAGAGTTCGGCGTCCACTCGGGTCATCGCCGCCTTCAGTCGAGCCAAATAAGAACTGCACCATCCAAGCGCGATTCCAATCGCAGCAGGTTCATCGCAACGTCATCTTTCACGGGACAATTGATGGGGTCGAGACCTGTCTCGACCCGCACGGTTTCAGCTTCAAAGTCCTAACAAAGTTCTGTTCCATCGCAAAAAACAATGAGTCGACAATATTACAACAAACATCAGTCGATGACAATTAACCAGTCGAATGGCCATACCTTCGAGCTTCAGGACAAGTTTCGCGGCGAGTTGTTCCAGATAGGACTCCAGCTTGTCTGTCTTGGTTCTGAGGCCGCCGACTTCAGTGGTCAGGTTCTCCTTGTCCTTCCTCAGTTGCTCGACTTCTCGATTAGCTTCCGAGATGGCAGTCTTCAACTTCGCGTTCTCCTCCTCCAATTTGCCGACTGAAGCTAGCTTCTAGTTCGCGAGCGTCGTCTTCTCACGTGCTTCCTTCTGAGAAGCAGCAAGGTCCAGGTCCTTCTTATCCAAAGCCTCCTTCATCCTCTCTAAAGAAACAACACTCTTTAGATGAGCCTGAAGTTGGCGGTTTGCACTACGCACATCTGCTTGTGTGAAGTCACTCGGTTCTAAGAGACTGGAAGAAAAAGCAGTGGAAAGTGCGAGCTACTAAGCGAACAAGACAGTCGAATGATTACCTCCCATGATGGCCGTCTCTTGTTGGGCAGTCTTGAGATTCTTCTTTGCGAGTTCAAGGTCAAGTTCAACGCTGATATGCTTCTTCTTTAACTCAGAAAGACGAGCTCCAAGATCACAAGACCTCTGCAGTAAGCAAGAGAGATATTTCAGTCGACAGAAATAAGAGATAGTGACAAGGAAAAGTTACTCTAATACTACTGCTGAATCAAATACTCAACAGTAGTCTCAGGGACTACACCCAGTGGGTGCACTTAGCGTTCCCCCACTGGTTCAGATCAATACTCAGCAAGGTCCACCCAGCGTGAGTCTAAAAAAGAAGAAGAGAGAGAGTACATTCTAAGACCTCAGTCGACTGCCAGCAGTCGATCGTGGTCTCGGGAACTACACCCAATGGGTGCACTCGGCGTGCCCCCACTATTCCAGACAGTTTACTGAGACTCAGCTCGAGTCGAGTGGAGTGGAACATTTCCTAATATCTACACAAAGGAACACCCTAGTGGGTGATCGGATATGAAACAACATTCAAAAGTTCAGTCGGAGTTTTGCTGACCTGAACATTGGTCTGAAGGGCAGTGTTGGCATTGTAAGACACCTGACTAGCTTCGTGCATCACCTTCACCTGCTCCACGACAAGGTTCACCTGGCGAAGAGCTTCCCTAGCGGCACTCGGCGAGTTGTCTGGGGTCTGATACGCAGCAAAGGGTGATGGCTCCAAGGCAGCCGAAGCAGTTACTGGGTCAGACGCGTGGAGTTGCACTGGAGCAGCAGGAGTCTGTGGAGTCGATCCGGACGGACGACCAGTCATCAGCGGGCTGGCGAATGTGACGTTGGTCTGAACTGGCTCTCCGGAACGTTCGACCACCGCCTCAAGCGCCGGCGTCGACTAAGGGACTTGAATTTCAAGCCTCCTCCTGCTTGAGCTTCCACTCTTCTTCCTCCTCTCCTGCAGAGGCGCTTCTTCTTCTTCGTCATCAGGGAGCACAACGATCTCTTGCGGAACTACAGAAAGGGAGAAATATCAGATATTCAGCCGATTGATGACTCACTCGACTAAATGAAACCTGGTCGAACGGACTTACCAGCCCGAGAGGTGGCCTCCTCGTCTCCTGGTACCTTATCGACGTCCATGTCAGTACCAATAGAGGTGGGGCTAGAAAGATACATGATCCAATTGGTCAGAACAGAAATTTCAGTCGGTCTGCATAAAACACAAGTGTGATACTCACCCCGAAGCCACAGGGACATCCATCTTGATCCGCGGCAAAGTCTTCCAAGCCTTGGGAGGAGCAACCTTGGGCAGCTTGGCGACCTTCTCCGTCGGCTCCGGAGTCGACGTCCGAGTACGCTTCTGAGCGTGTGCACTCGGAGTCACATTCTTCCCGCGCCCGCCCATCGGGTCATGTTGCTGCTTGGATCGGCGCTCGGAACGCGGCGGCGAGTCGACTTCTTCCTTGTCGTCCGACTCCTCGCTCTCCTCCTCCTCCTCTTCATCCGAAGACTCCCAGTCGCCGCTCTCTTCGGCGCTGGCCTCTCCCTCATGGCCCTGCTCCAGAGCTTGTTCACCGTTGGGCATTGAATACATCTCAGTAAAAACCTACAAGACAAAAAAGTCGAGTAAGGGTCAGTCGACATCAAGTGCAGTCGGAATACAAGAACATACCTTGTCGGGCGGATTGTCGTCTCTGAAGGGAATGACTCGCCTGGATCCTCTGGGGTTGTCCTGATTGGCTGTGATACTCTTCAACCACATAGCCACGGTCTTGGACGGCACTTCCTCTGGGTGGACCCGAGCAGTGTCGTCAGTTCCGGAGTACAACCACATAGGATGATCACGAGCTTGAAGAGGTTGCATGCGTCGACTGATGAACACTTCCAGCAGGTCCAAGCCGGTGACACCCTCATTGATGACTTGGACCACTTTCTCCACCAACATCCTCGTCTCCACGTTCTCAGCAGCAATCACTTTGAGTGGAGAAGGAGTCTGAAGCAGTCGAATGTGAAGTGGGGAAGGCCAGTCGATTGACTTGGAGCTGCGACATCCTGGCAGTAGAACCAGGTCGATTTCCAGCCTCTAACCGATTCAGGGAGAGTCATAGCAGGGGAAGAACTCCTATGCCTTTTCTGGATGCCTAAACCCCCACACATCTGGATGACATTGGTCTTTGAGTCACTCGACTTCGCTTTTTTGACCGATTGGGATCGGATGGTAAAGATGTGTTTTAAAAGACCCCAGTGCGGTTGACACCCCAAGAAGTTTTCGCACATCGACATGAACGCGGCCAGATACGTAATGGTGTTGGGAGAAAAATGGTGGAGTTGAGCACCGAAGAAATTCAGGAATCCCTAGAAGAAGAGGTGCGGAGGAAGCGAAAAACCTCGGTCGACGTGGGTGGCGAGTAGTACACACTCACCCGGTCGAGGCTGGGTTCCATCTCCCCCTCCGGCAGCATTGCCGCTCCCTTGGCGATCAGTCCAGACTCCGCCAGCTCATCCAGATCTTCTTGCTGGATCGAAGACCGGATCCAATCGCCCTGGATCCAGCCCGGCGGCAGTCCCGCGCGCGATGACGACCCACGGTTCTGTTTCTTGCCTTTTTCGACCCCCGTCACCTTCTTTGCGTGCTCTAGCGCCGCCGTCTTGTCCTTCACCATGGCGGAGGAGCAGCAGCGTCGGAGCGGAAGAGCTGGGCGCGATGGAGAAGCGGAGGAAGAAGAAGGAGAAACGAGCGTGCACAATGCAGATGCCTCGGCCCCGTCGCCTTATAAAAGGTTGCTTCCGAGTGACTGACGCATGGGACCAGGTAATCCTGTCAAATCCCGCAACAGTCGCACGCAACGTACGTGGCGAAAAAGGCGGCGCAGAAATCGAGGCATCACTGTTTATCCGCTCCGCCCGCTTCGGCACTCCCCGTCCCGCGCGCTTCCCCGAAATTCCGTATCCCGCAAAATCCAGGATACACAGCAGTCAATCGCGCCCAAGATCCAGCACTCTAATGCAGCACTCGGCAAACGACGCCACAAGTTCAGTCGACAACTCTCTGAATGGATCAAGGCGACTGAATCGACGCTGAAGTACCAACGCGAGTTTTCCATCTCGCAGAAAATGCTCGCGAAGGTGCAAAGCTCAGAACAAGTTCAACTCCAACCTACTTTCCACTCGAACCTTAATCCATTCGGGGGCTACTGATGAGGATACAGACCTGGGGTAGGGTCATAGGTCATAGGCCTGACCTATACGTCCTACCGAAGATCACTACCCTAGAAGACAAGAAGTTCAAGAGGCAGCATGAGACCCCCAGTCGAAGATGTCGAGTGCAATCCACTCGACAATCATGTCACTCGGGAGTCTTCCTACCTGATGTCACTCGACCATCCAGAGAATCACTCGACCTCCTAAAGACTAGGAATCACTCACCGTTACAACAAGCAGGCGTTCACTCCGTAGTCTTTAAGGTCATTAACAGCACTTAAGGCTGGCGTTACCAGTAACGTCCCAACTTTATGTACATTAAGTCCCTTGTAATGAAGGGCGGAGAGGGTCCTGGCGAACTCTATATAAGCCACCCTCCTCCTCTGGCACAAGGGTTCGCACCCCCCTGTAACATCACACATATAATTCAATCGACCGCCTCCGGGCACCGAGACGTAGGGCTGTTACTTCCACCGAGAAGGGCCTGAAGTCGTAAACCACGTGTGTACACCTTCACCATAGCTGAGATCTTGCCTCTTCATACCCCCCTTTCTACTGTCAGCCTTAGAACCACGACAGGGGGCGCCCCACCTCTTGGCCGCCTCCTCTCTCTTCCACTAAAGCCCATGTAGGCCCATTACGCCCCCCTGGGGTTTCCGGTAACCCTCCGGTACTCCAGTTTTATCCGAAACTTATCCGGAACACTTCCGGTGTCCGAATATAGCCGTCCAATATAGCAATCTTTATGTCTCGACCATTTCGAGACTCCTCGTCATGCATGTGATCATATCCGGGACTCCGAACAACCTTCGGTATATCAAAACACATAAACTCATAATACCAATCGTCATTGAACGTTAAGTGTGCGGACCCAATGGGTTCGAGAACTATGTAGACATGACCAAGACTCACTTCCGGTCAATAACCAATAGCGAAACCAGGATGCTCATATTGGTTCCTACATATTCTACGAAGATCTTTATCGGTCAAACCGTATAACAACATACGTTGTTCCCTTTGTCATCGGTATGTTACTTGCCCGAGATTCGATCGTCGGTATCTCAATACCTATTTCAATCTCGTTACCGGCAAGTCTCTTTACTCGTTTCGTAATACTTCATCCCGCAACTAACTCATTAGTTACAGTGCTTGCAAGGCTTATAGTGATGAGTATTACCGAGAGGGCCCAGAGATACCTCTCCGAAAACACGGAGTGACAAATCCTAATCTCGATATATGCCAACCCAACAAACACCTTCGGAGACACCTGTAGAGCACCTTTATAATCACCCTTTTACGTTGTGGCGTTTGGTAGCACACAAAGTGTTCCTCCAGTATTCGGGAGTTGCATGATCTCATAGTCTGAGGAACTTGTATAACTCATGAAGAAAGCAGTAGCAATGAAACTGTAACGATCATGATGCTCAGCTAACGGATAGGTCTTGTCCATCACTTCATTCTCCTAATGATGTGATCCCGTTCATCAAACGACAACACATGTCTATGATTAGGAAACATAATCATCTTTGATTAAAGAGCTAGTCAAGTAGAGGCATACTAGGGACACTATGTTTTGTCTATGTATTCACACATGTACTAAGTTTTCGGTTAATACAATTCTAGCGTGAATAAGAAAAATTTATCATGAAATAAGGAAATAAATAATAATTTTATTATTGCCTCTAGGGCATATTTCCTTCACTACGACCCAAAGGGGCGACGCAGCGGTGGCACACGGGTCGATGCAACCGCGGGGAGAACCATGGGGCGGCGGCGCTGCGGCCCGTCGCGGCGATGCAACGGCAGCCTGATGCTCGATCGATGGAGAGGCGCACTGAATTCAGGGACAATCTTCACGGGACCCGCAGAGGCGCGCGCAACCGACGGACCAGATCGGGCGCGCGGCGTAGATGGGGTGGATCGCGGCGGATATGTGATCAAGCTGACCGCTTGTGAGGTCCAGGTAGGTGCTTGATGATGATGCAGGTATCCACGGCGTGCGTCGGGTGGACGGACTGACAGATGCGTGCAACCGGCGCGGACATGCGCTGTTCAGAAGGCCGATAGACGCGTACACGCATGCACGTGAGCAGCCACATCCCATACTTGGGTACACGTGCAACGACACAAATCGAGCATGCAACGTGCATTAGCACTTGAGCCGCAAGACATGCATGATGCATCGCGTGTGTGGTGGAGTGAAGTCGTGGTCCGCCGGCCGGTGCTTGAGCGATGCGTGAGTGGCCGCGGGCCACGCGGGGAAGACGCGAGTCCAGCGCAGGTAGAAGCGGCCGTACCAGCGCGCTCGCGAGACATGTGCAGTTGGGACGATGAAGATGTCGACAAATCAGATGCACATTGTGGATGACGAACAGCGGCGGGCGACGCAAACCGATTTTAGATCGAAAAACCAAAAAGAAACACCGATCAAAGCTATCGGCGAGAGAGAAAACCCGGAGCAAGGGTTCGGAAAAAAGACTCTCTATGGCAGCCGGTGAACACGACCAGCGGACGAACCCTAGGTATGGGCGACGCGGCCCCCGGCGGTGGTCATGGAGGCTGACCACCCCGTGGGGCGGCGCGCGGATGCGGAAACGGCGGCGGCTAGTGTTTTGAATCAAAGTTAGGCTGATAGCATGTTAGAAGAGAGAGAGGATTGAACTTAAAGTACTCCCTCCGTTTCTTTTTAGTCTGCATATACGATTTGGTCAAAGTCAAACTTTATTAACTTTGACTAAGTTTATGAAAAAATATATCAAGATTCATAATATAAAATCAATCCGGTTAGATGCATCATGAATTAATTTTTCATACCATATAGCTTTAGTATTGTAGATGTTAATATTTTTTCAATAAAATTGGTCAAACTTTACAAAGTTTGACTTTGACCAAATCTTATATACAGACTAAAAAGAAACGGAGAGAGTACAGAGCAAGATTGAATAATATCGTACGCTATCCTAGCTTTTCTAATAATCACGATACTCAACACCCAGCAGGCCAATAGCCTCCAAGCTGGGCTATATCATTAGGAGAAGCTAGCGGTGCTCCCGAGCGCTTGGGAATTGCTCAGTGGAGCGAGAAGCGACCCACAGAAGCTGAATTCGTGTCGTTTGCAGAGTTTGGAGAGGTTCCAAACACGCCCTATGTGCTTCTTTGTCATATGTAGAAATAGTTGCAACTTTAGTACCAATAGTTTTACTGAAAAGATATTGGTTGACCATCTTTGCATTAGTACTGCACCTAGATCATAACCACTAGCATGAGCCTCGACCACAAAAGGGTTTTGGAAATTTGGTAAAGCCAGAACAGGTGCCAGGTCAGTTTGTCCTTGAGCTCATTAAAAGCTTTGTTCTGCTTAGTGCCCCATTGGAAAGAATGTTTCTTGAGTGAATTAAAGAGAGGCCTACTAATTATGCCATACCATGTATGAATCTTTTGTAATACCATGTCAACCCCAAAAAGCACCTTAGTTCAGACACATTTTTATGAACATGCCACTATCTAAGTGCCACAATTTTCACAGGATCAGTAGCTACTCCACTAGCGGAAATAGCCAATGAATCTAGGGTCACTTTGCATCCGAATTGGAAAAAATAATTTAGAAAATTCAAAAAGAATCAAAGATTTCTGAAACCTCTTGGAATCAAACATGATCATGTATTCCACTCATGTTAAAAGTTTCACGAAGGAATAACTCCGACCGACT
Source organism: Triticum dicoccoides (assembly GCF_002162155.2). Lineage (NCBI taxonomy): Eukaryota > Viridiplantae > Streptophyta > Magnoliopsida > Poales > Poaceae > Triticum > Triticum dicoccoides. Next base: position 156,129,777 of record NC_041393.1, on the reverse strand, counting down.
CCAGGTCCAAGAAAACAAATTTGAGTTTACAAAAGGCGTGAACAATAACTTTTATGTGGTGTTGATTTTGTTTATGCTGCCCAGAATACCACGAGTCATTCCTCCGTGAGACTGTTCACACGAATATTACACTAGACCATGTTCGCTACGAAGAAGTTTAAGAAATTTTTGACTCTTTTTGATTTTCCTAATTTTTTTATTCCATTTCAGGTACATTGGCCCCCATGTTCCAAAGATCTATGTCGCATCACTAGCTGATATAATGTGTCCCTAGTATTCCACTTTCCTTGAGAAAATGAACATCTTGTCATCTTAGCAAATAATTCGTTTGCCCTGAGTCCAACAAACACAATATAGAGGTGTTTCAAATTTTCAGATGGGCATGAGTTTTATATCAAAATATCATCAAAAAAGACCACTAAAATTTCCTTAATTAGGAGCCGTGTACATGCACATCAACCTTCATCATGTCGGTCGTGGACATCATGGCTCTTGACACATAGCCATGCGAGTTTGAAAGAGTACACTAGCCTTACAGATTAAGTTTATGTGTTTACTATTTATGAGGCGACTGGAAATTTCAGCCGACTTAGTCGATTTCTGCTATGTAGAACGTGAGACAAAGACAGGGTGACACGACGGAGCCAGGATCTTGCCAGAGTCAATGGCGAATGAGAGGCATGGGTTTTGTAGTTCCGAGAGGGCTGATTGGTTCCGAGAGGGAGTATTAGATAAAACCCGATGCCAAGACGGAGACACTGCGACAGGACCTCACGTCCTCGACTGAAATGGGGACAACACAGCTCGTTGTGTCATCACCGACAGGGGAGAAACAAGGTTTACACATGGGGAGGGCATTGGGAGGAAGAAGAAGGTCGTGTCTCACTTCAGGAGCTGGAGGAGGAAGAAGAGGGCGCAAATCTAATGGCTTGGGCCAATTCGATTGAAACTATTTTTGTATGTAGGTGCCTCATCCATACGCGTCACTTTTTTTAATGTTGCGAACCAACCTATAGTTGGATGGTTAGTAGGTTAGTGGTATCCCCAACCCATCAGGTCCTGGTGCTCGCATTATTCTGGATTTATTTCAGGATTTGCGGCGACACGTGTTCAGGGAGGAGACGTTTCAGTCAATTATGAGACACCTGTGGTGACTTCGTCAATCTTGAGATGATATGCCGGCTCAGCCTCTAGAAGATGCTCATAGGGGTTGAGTGTGCGTGTGTTTATAGAAATAAGTGTATGCACGTATATATGGACGCTTGCATTAGTACTGTGTTCTAATTTCTTTTTTGATGTTAGCACGAGTGCTATCAAATTTTGATTTGGTAAAAGGAACATATACACCATCATAAAAGGATAACGGACATTTGGCTCTCGACCTCCATGCAGGCCTTTTTCTGATTTTTTTTCAAACCTTTTGGTTTTAAAAAAATTAAAAAAAATGTGCAAGTAAATAAGGATGTTATGTGTATGTGTGCAAAATTTCACGGTGAAATACGTTGAAATGCAATTTATACAAAAAAGACAAATTCTTGGCCTGAGAGGATGAGTAGTATCATGTGTTAAAAAGCCCCAGATCTGTCTTTTTACACAACCCTCATTTCAACGTATTTTGGCCTGAAAATTTTCACACATGTGTGTTATGCCTCTATGTATATCTATATTTTTCCAGAATTGTTTGAAATGTAGAAAATTTGAAATTTGATGAAGTTTGAATTTTTCAAAACCGAGCTCCATGGAGCTCGGCCTCCAAAGGCAATATTTGAACATAAAGGCCTTTTTCAATAGGAATTTTGAATGATTGGAATTCTTAAGATTTTTATCTACATAGGTCATTTGATTCATAGGATTGAGTATTAAATTTCATAGGAATTTTACCATCCTCATAGACCTCTTGAAAATAATAATTCGTTTTTCCAATGTTGCAATCAAGCAAAGCAAAATCCTATGATATTCAAAAGGGCATAATATTGCAATCTTATACTCCCTCGGTACACAAATGTAAGTTGTTTTTGCAGTAAAAGCCCTACATTTATTTACGGAGGGAGTATTTTCGTTTGTACTGTTCCCACACTTTTGGAATCATGTGAATCAAAGACTAACAGTGACAATGCCATTCCATAGTATACTTCTAAAACGACTCGATCGGAAATAACACTACCTCTTTATGTAAATGTAATACTGGACTACCACGTTTTTTCAGGTCAAATCTGACGCCTCTGATGGCGCGTTACTGGCTGGCACTACCATCACAACACCGTGCCACAAGCTCGGCCAAGCTCCGGTAGCTCGTCCCGCCACCAGCCACGGCCGTCATCGCGGCCTCGCGGACCATCGTAGAACTCCTCCTCAACATCTCGTTTGCCATCACTGATTTCACCTTCTCCGCGATCTCCTCGCCCTTCACCACCCCCTCATCCCCCTCCCAGCTCCACCGCTCGACCCAGACGCCGGCCCCACAGCGCGCCACAATGCCGGCGTTCACCCGCTGGTCGGCAAACCTCGGCCACGCGAGCACCGGCACGCCGGTCGCGAACGCCTCGGTCAACGAGTTCCAGCCGCAGTGGCTGACGAACATTCCGATGGCCGGGTGCTTCAGGACCTCCCCTTGCTCCACCCACGCCTTGGTCACCAGTGCGCGGCCGCTCACCCGCTGCAAGAACCCTTCGCCGAGCAGCTCGCTGAGCTCGGCGCCGTCGTCTTTGTCCACGACGGCGCCCTTCACCACCCACAAGAACCGGCACCCGCTCGCTTCTAGGCCGTCGGCGAGCTCGCTGAGCTGGTCCCGGGCTAAGGCCTTCCGGCTGCCGAAGCTGACGTAAACCACCGACCGCTCCGGCTGCGCGTCGAGCCATGCCGAGTAGTCAGAGGATGCCCTCGCCGGGAAGCTCACCGGGCTGAGCGGCCCGACGGTAAACACCGGCGGGAACCCAGGGACAACCGAGCCCTGTCGCAGCGCCGTCACGGCCTCCGGCTCCAAGGCGTCGAACGTGTTGATGAGGAGGCCGTCGGCTTTCGACAGGCTCCGGCCGTTGGCGACGAACTGCCGAGTGAAGAGGTTGTTACGGTCGTGCAGAGCCTGCGGGAAGGAAGACTTCGGGATGCGGTACACCCCGGGGACGTCGGCGTCGCCGGCTCCCGCGGCGTCCAAGTAGGTGGGGTAGTAGGCGTAGAAGGAGAACATGGTGGCAGACGCGGTGAAGAAGACGTAGCACGGGAGGCGGAGCTCGCTGGCCACGGGGATCAGCACGGAGGCCAGCGAGATGTCGGCGACGAGCGCGGAGGCCTCAGCGGCGGCGAGGAGAGGGGCCAGGAGGGGCGCCGAGCGACGCGTGGCCTCGTAGTGCACGTAGAACGGGTCGGCGCCGGAGAGCTCGGGCGCGTCGAGCGGCGGGAGGTGGAAGTCGAGCCTGCGGACGGCCGGGAACGCGGCGAACAGCGCGTCGAGCTGGCCGGACTCGGCGGACGACACGGTGGGGATGATCGTCACGAGGGAGACGTCGCAGGCGTGCCCGGAGGAGAGGGCGGCCGCGAGGCGGCTGAAGGGCGCCAGGTGGCCCATGCCGGCGCTCGGGAGGAGGACGATGCGCGGGCGCGGCGCTGCGGCTCCCGCGCGGTCGTCTCTGGAGCTGGAGGCCATGGTCCGTCCAACACTTTGGTTCTGTGAGAATTGTGAGTGGTGCGGTGGTGCCTTTTGTGGACAAAATTGGACAAGAGAACGCTACACTTTGGTCTGACTGTCTTTCTTGATAGTGGAGTGACTTCCAAGAAGGTGGCTGCGTAGCTGCAAAACCGAATACGAATTCTCCGGCGCGGTCGACTGCTGACCGTCTTTTACGGAATGGTGTTCTGTGTTAACCGTACTGAATGATGCCGACCGATGGAAGTGTGGAAATAGGAGTAAGAGCATCATACAGCCAGACTTGGGCAAATTCGGTCACTCAAACGTCGATGGACACTGACCGGGCATTTTTTTAAAAATACAATTCGCATCCGGACACCTCAATTAACATATCTCAAATCTATACAAATTCATGCAATTATGTTTGATGTGCGTGCGTCGACGTAGGCATGAGTTTGTGACCATGTATTTGACTCGTTACAATTTTAGATTTATGTCAAGTCAAACTTTGCAAAGTTTGATCAAATTTATATACTAAAAAATAACAACATCTACAATACCAAACATATGTACTATGAAACTATATTTCATAATGAATCTAATTTTTTTGATTGACATTAGCAATGTTTATACTTTTTTTAATAAATTTGGTCAAAGCAGAGTTTTTTTTATGAAACGAGGCAAAAGACTTGCCATTTTCATTGATTAAGAAGAGGAGAATTGCCTGGTTAATTGACGGAAAACCGGGCTAAAACCGATACATCACAACCCACATGACATGGGCACCACCAGCCAACCTGGCCACCGACATGGAACAAGCCACGACGGCACGCCAACGGATGGCCACACGCGCAAGCAACCGACAGCTCCGACTTTGACGACGAGCAACACAAGGAAAATATGCAGAACTTGTGCCGACCATGCCCACCGCAAACGGCCACCGAATGTCTGTCATCGTCACCACTGAACTCGCTCCATGCAGCTCCTTCTTCAAAGCAACCCAGCAACCATGGAAGAGCACCTCGGACACGCCGGGAAGAACCAACTACCGAGGACCACGCCGTGACCCAAGCTCCTCTCAATGCCATCATCGTTGCCAAATAGAAACTAGCGCCCCGCCTCAGCCTCAGCAAACCACGCGGCGAAGATGCCATCATCCTCCAGAGTCTCGGTCGTAGCCGGCTCCGAGACGATGCCCCCAAGGAGGAGAAAGACGCGAAGACGCCTTCATTGCCCGATCCAGCGGATCTGAGGTTTCCCTCCGGAGCCCAAGCCGTGGGGAGAAGGTGGAGCCCCTCCACGAGACGCTTCCAAGAAAGACTGCGCCACCCGCGGGCGCCACCGTCGCCGGTTCCGGTGAAGACCGGAGCAAGAATTTCTTCTGGAGTAGAGATATTTTGATCTCGGACAAAACTTATATGCAGATTATAAAGGAGTGAAGGGAGTGTCGCGGAAAGTAATATACGGGCTAGTTATGAGAAAATTCTAATAATCTAGAAAATTAGTTTCCTGATTTGTAGTGGTCAGCTACAATAAGGTCATTAGCAAATCCTACCTGATCAGCATTAATTTGTTTCAGTTTAGGCCTGGAGCAGCCACCGAGATGATTATGATGCTAATCAAAGAATAAATAGGGAATTATTAATAGTGGCATTCAATATATACTATTTAGGCATAACCTGGCAAATTATGCACGCAGCTCACACGTTATAATTTTGATAGATTTGTTGGATTATCAGTATAAATAGATTTTATCTGTATTAATACTTACCTCCTAAAAAATAAATATTTAGATATACATTGTCCTTAAATAGGTCTGATTGATTAGCATATATGTCATCCTGTGTGTTGCCTTACAACCAGAACACTAGTCTGCTACATCATTCTTGATAGTCTGTTCACTATATTGTGAATGACAATGTCAAAAGTTGTGGCAGTAGTGGTAGTTCTTAGTTTGATGATGATCATCACGGTCGTGCACAAGGAGCAAGCTGTGACAGCTATTCCAGTAGAAGAAACAAGTCAAAGATGGGTGCGTTATTCGGTGACTCCGAAGAACTATACCACATCAACGTCAGTCGGTGATGCTCATAAATCATGTGGGGGTCAGATGCCCCCACCAAGCTGTCCTCCGTCTTCCCCGTGATTACTAGTAGTATTTTTCTTTTTTGCCATGTTCTGTCTGGATAAAACATCGTCCAGGATATTTTCCTAGGAGAGTTGCAATACTACATTTCTTCTATTCGCTCTCGCGGTGTTTCCCTTACTTGTGTTATTAAAGGAAAAAGGAAGTTCTTCCACTACTGCAAACATGCATGTAGCTGCCAAAATCTTCAGTGACATGCACACATATTGCTCGTCACTGGTATCCTAAAAAATAAACAGTATAGGGCACAATTCCCTATTCGCTAGCGGTACGTGTTTACCTGTGGCGAGCTTCGATAATTTCTTTAAAAATGACGGCAAAAGTTTTGCTTCATCTATTAATTAAGAAAAAGAGAGTTGCCCTGTTAATTTGTAAAATTGGGCGAAAACCGTCACAACCATGCTCAAAAGCACGATCCCATCCATGTGTGAACTACTCCCAAACTGCGGAGCCACGGGACGGAAATACCCAACATACCACTACTGCAACCCGCAACATATGGGTCTCAGTATCGCAAAAGAAAAGAAAATCAACCGACTCGCTACAACTCGAAGAAAACACATCGACAAAAACCACACACGACCAACCACACACCTGCAACTCAGAAAGCCGCGAACCATCCATCATGGAATTATTTGCACCTCCCCTGTAGTGTCATCCTTCTTGCTTTGCACTTTCAAGGTTTCCCTTGGAGGGTGCCGGATCTAGAGTTAGAGCTACCCTTCTTGTGCTTGTCCCTCGGAGCTTTTTCCTCCAAAAAGCATCCAATCGTCTTCCTAGAATCTTCAGAATCAAATTGGCGAGGAACTTACAAATCTTGGTGGCTAAAAGGACCCAAGGGTTAGGCACTAACACTCTGCCCACAACAATTTCATCAGTCATAGGAACCACACCTCCAAAGGGCTCAAGCGAGCACCTGTCATACGTTCCTGGACCAACACTCTCCACATATGCATACTCTGGCTGGCTAGGCTCCAATGAAGGTGGAGAGGGCATCGAGGCAACCCACGTCTCCCCAAGCGAGTCCACCTTTGAGAGCACCATCAATAAAGGAGAAGTGGGTTCCACACTTAACACTTGCGGCTCAGGCATACTTTGTAGCACCGAAGCCATTCCATCAGTGACGACCTCACTCTCAGGGTCGCTCAACATGACAGGTAGCAGCGACATGCAGAGAGGGCACGAGGCAAGAAACGTCCATAAGAGGCATGCTTCTCATTGATAACCCACAAGTATAGGGGGTCGCAACTGTTTTCGAGGTAGAGTATTCAACCCAAATTTATAGATTCGACACAAGGGGAGCCAAAGAATATTTTTAAGTATTAGCAGTTGAGTTGTCAATTCAACCACACCTGAAGATTAAATATTTGCAGTAAAGTGATCAGTAGCACAGTAATATGATAATTTGATAGTAGTAGTGACGATAGCACCAGTAACGGTAACAACAGTAATAGTTTTGTAGTAGTTGTAACAGTAGCAATAGCAGTAGTAACTTAGCAAGAAAAGTAAACAGTTCTTAGGCATTGGATCGGTGATTATGTTGGATAATATTCATCATATATCAGTCATAATCTAGGGCGACACAGAACTAGATCCAGTTCATAAATAGAATATAGGCATGTATTCCGTAAATAGTTATACATGCTTATGGAAAAGAACTTGCATGGCATCTTTTGTCCAACCCTCCCATGGCAGCAGGGTCCATAAGGAAACTAAGGAATATTAAGGCCTCCTTTTAATAGAGAATCAGAACAAAGCATTAGCACATAGTGAATACATGAACTCCTCAAACTACAATCATCACTGAAAAGTATCCCAATTGTTGTCACCTTGGGGTTTATGGATCACAACACATAGTAGGTGCATATGACTTGCAAGATCGGATCAAGAGCATAGATATAGTGGTGAAAACATAAACGGTTCAGATCTAAAATCATGGCACTCGGGCCCTAGTGACAAGCATTAAGCATAGCAAAGTCATAGCAACATCAATATCAGAACATAGTGGATACTAGGGATCAAGCCCTAACAAAACTAACTTGATTACATGATGAATCTCATCCAACTCCTCACCGACCAATGAGCCTAGCGGCGGAGTGCAATGTGGACTGCCATTGCCTCCTCCAACCCACATGGGACGACACCTCAGTCGAGTGGTCGGACTTTGAGCCGCTGCCTGCCATGGCAGAGACGGTCGCAAACCGCCGGAGGTGAGCTCCGATGGAGGAGGGGAGTGGGGTGAAGTGACTAGGGTTTGGTCTGGCGGGAGGATGGGGACGAATATAAGTGGGGTCGAGTGGGCCAGCATGGGTCGGGTCCGACGTGGCGGGCGTGCCCGGGCGCCCTCATATCCGCCCCATATTTGGGCTGGATATGGGGGGTTCCGGTCAGCCCGGGCGTTTTGAGGGGCCATCTGGGTCCAAATTTCGTGATCGGGCAGCGATCAGAAGCCTGCCCGGGCGTTTGAGAAGGGTTTAAGAGGTCCGGTTGTAGATGCTCTAAGATGGTTTCAGCCGAGGTCCGCTGCTTTAGGGCATCTCCAACGCGATGCCACAAATCTGGACACGTTGGTGGACACAAGTGCAAGAGCCGACTACCCAATTGCGTGGTCGAAAGGCCTGCTAGCATTTCAAACAGAAATTAAACAGATCGATGAATTTCACACAAACCAAAGAAATGATGTGTAGGGGCTATGGCGGCCCTGATTGGTTGCCGACTGCCGCTCGGCTTTCTCTACCATCACACACATGGTTGCAGTAGCTGCCCCGGACCACCCGCCCCTCGCCTTGCCCTCACTGGTTACTTGGCCAGAGTCACGGTGTTGCGCGACGATGTGTTGCCGCAGCCGAGGTAATGCAGGAGCCCCCCCACCCCCCGCATGTTCAGGAGCGTCAGGGAGGGCTCCTTCTTCACAGCAACAAGGGCGTCGACGGGGAGGTGATGGTGGCGCCCTCTTCTTGCCATGCGAGAGGAGTCCAAGCTGTGATGTTGACTGGTCGAAGCGGCCGAACGTGCTACGTAGAGAGAACAACTCCTTGTTCACGAAAATGGCGTTTTCGAGGCCGAGCTCCATGGAGGCCTTTATTTTTAAAAAATTCAAATTCAAACTTTTATGTTTAATTTTTTTTGAAAAAAACATGTGTGTATGTAAGGATGTAACCCACATGTGCGTAAAATTTCATGGTGAAATACGTTGAAATACGACCTGTGCAAAAAAGACAAATTCATGGCCTGAAAGGATGAGTAGTAACATGTGTTAAATAGCCCTAGATTTGTCTTTTTTGCACATCCCTCGTTTCAACGTATTTTGCTCTGAAAATTAACACACATGTGTGCTATGCCTTCATGTATATCTGTACTTTTTTTGAGAATTTTTTGAAATATAAAAAATATGAATTTTAATGAAACTTGAATTTTGAATCTAGAGGCCTCCAGTGAGCTCGGTCACCAAAGGCAGTTTCCGCTTCTTCACCCCCTTCTTAATGCGATGTCCGATTTGGACGCGACAGTACCATGGGGGGAGGCAAGGGCAGCTCCTTCTTCACCTCCTGCTTGATGCGCCGGTAAGGGCGTCGGTAAGGGCGCCGGCGAGTATGACGGTAAGGGCGGCGGCGAACCTCGGTCACTCAGCGACCACTCGAGAGGACCTCTAGCTGCCAGTGGAACTCCTTGCTTGTCTTGGTGGCCTTAGCGAGGAGGAGGACGGCTCAGGAGACCCTGTACGGACATATACAATACCGTATTTGGATGGCAAAACTGACCCGAACATCATAACGTAAACATTTGCGGGCAATTTGAGACGCGCTGACCCGCGGACCAAGTTTGGTGCTTTGCTTACGGCTCAACGTTCAGAAATGCAGGTGGACGAGAAGAACTCGACACAGATTGAAAACACCCTTTGAATCAATCTTTCGCACACTCATTTCAGGAAGAATTAAAGCTGGGCCTAACAGTTAATGCCGGTGTTGCTAGGAAAAACACAGGTGTACCTCTTCAGACTTCTATTGTGGGGCCGGAATTCAAGTCAGATCCATGAGTCCAAATTCGCCAGCACATCAAGCAGAAGATTATGTTTCTGCAAATCAAAGAGCTATTTTTTGTTTAGAAATTATGTTGTAGAGAATTCCTACAAAATTCTTCCGATTGAAGAAGCCTAAGAGCATCTCCAACAGGCGCGCAACGCGCGGCGTGCTAAAAAAGTGTTTACAATGCCGGAATCGTGACTTTTTGCGCGCCGTGGAGCGCTGGCTCCAGCGGCCGCTATAAATATAGCACGCGCTAAAATGCAGCGCGCGCGAGCAGCCGACGCTTGCCATGTGTTGCATTTTTGGAGACAATATGGTGATATTTCAAACATCAAAACAAGACATAGATAGTTTAAAATCACCAAACAAGTTAATGACATAAAAGTTCAAAATCATGCCCACATCAGCGGCGGAGGCGAAGCCAAATCTCCCCACGCTAGGGTTTGCGGCGGCGGCCGCGGAGGGGTCGCGGGTGTAGGGAGGGGTGAGGGGGTGTCAGCGTGTCCGTCCATCGGGCGAATTCGCCGACGGCGGCACGGGAGGGGCGAAAGCGGCGAGGCGGAGAGAGTACGACGCGAGAGCTGGAGTGTACAACGCGCAGAAGCGGGCGCACGAAATAAGCGGCGCGCAATACCATTTCGCCCCACGCGCTGAACTACTTATTCCACGCGCGCGGTTTTTGCGCCTCCGCTGGAACTCCCGAAGCGGCTGTGCACGCACAAAAAACCCAAATTTTCCAGCGCGGCGCTTATATAGCGCGGCTGTTGGAGATGCTCTAAGAGCATCTATAACTGGACTAGACAAATCTGTCGTGGAATTATCACGGCAGATGTCCTAGTGACAGGACTTAGTCGTGGAGCCATCACAACTAGGAAGCTTAAAAGGGTTAATCGGGACAAAGGACACGAGGTTTATACTGGTTCGGCCCCTTGCGGTGAAGGTAAAAGCCTACGATCTAGTTTTGAGTGGGATTACTTATGTCTCGATAACCAGGGAGCAAATCCCTTGACCTAGCTCTCGATATGATGTTACTTGCCCTGAACCGCCGTCGGGTCGTCCCTTTATATACATAGGTTGACGCCCAACGGCTCAGAGAGTCCCGACCGGCTCATAAACAGTGTCCGGCTCGGTCTCTTAACTATTCTTGCCTTACAATACAAGTCACGTACATATGGCGGTTTATCACTACGGGCCTTAAGTCGCCTCTGGGCTTTGGGCCCTTAACTCAGCCGCCATCTTCAGCCTTGGTCTTGGGCTTCAAGAATACATGTAGGTATAACCCGGCCCCTCCTGGGCAGGTCATACCAATAGTTATATCTTCAACATTATCCTCAACATTAGGCCCCAGATTGATTTGGACTGGTTCATGTCAATCTTCAACACTTCAGAAAAAATCTTCTGCCCTTTACCTATGAAGTTTTCGTAACCATCCATGACGTCATCCTCTAGATTTGTGGTAACCCGCCATGACGTCACATGTCATAAATGCACGTTTTGTTTAATGTATCCCAACGGATCTTTATCTTGATGACCATCCTGAAAATCGAGGCGTCCTTGTAGTTGAATAACTTATGTTTTCAGCCTCCTCGTTTTTCGTGCTCTTTTAGTGGTCCTTCCTTATAAATAGACCCGACTAGTTCTTTCTTCATTCTTCCCTTTCTTCCTCTTCTTCCTCTCGCCCCCAACTGTTACTCGAGCTCCGCTGCCGCCGCCGCAGTGCACCTCGTCTTTGTCAACCCTGGCCGCTGCATCGACCTGAACCCGACCAGAGAACGCCGGCGCTCCTCCGCAACAGATATGCGCTGTAAGTTCTCCCCTTTCTGCATCTCAGATCCACGCTAGGGTTAGCGAGTTCCTCTGTACAGTTGTAGCTCATCTCAGTTCTTCGTGTTTCTTCTGCCATGGCTTCTTTTGATCCAACAGTAGCGTAGATCTCATGCGGTAGCTATCCCGCATCCATTTTAGGCACTAGCAGATCCTCTTTCTTTGTAAAGAATCCTCATTAGAACGTATGAACTCCTCTATACCATGTTATTAGGTCTAGAAATTTTTCTGTTCTGAACAACGATCCAAAGTAATGGCTGCAGTTTGTGGAACTTGTTTATGCAACACTTAGGCAAAAAATCTGAACTTGTTAGATCCATCTAGTCATGCTGACTCTTATCACCGGCTTTAAAGAGGCAATGCTCAATTGATAACCTCGACCACCCATGGTGGTTTAAACAACTTTAACGGCTTATAGAGCCTATGGCGGCTTAAAATAGTCTTGACATAATTATCCTTATACCATTAGGCCCCTTCATAAGCCGCCATCTTGAATATGCACCGTAATGTTTTTTCCTCTCCGGCTTAAATTTGAACCGGTACTTTACTCTGTTTTAGGCTTTCATCACAATGGCACCAAAAGCACCCACTTCCTGCAACTGGGTCAAATCCATTGTCACAGACAACACTCTCGACGATTTTGTGAAGACCGGCTATTTGCCGAAGAAAGAAGTCATGTCTTATCGTGCTCCTAACCCGGAGAAGGAATTTCCTCAACCCAAAACGGGAGAGGTTATTGTTTTCATGGATCACATGAACCGGGGTTTCTCTCCACCCGGCTCAAAATTCTTCAGAGATGTGTTGCACTTCTTTGACCTTCGCCCACAAGACATCATACCCAATTCTGTGTCTAATATCTGCAACTTCCAAGTATTCAGTGAAGTATATCTTGGAGAAGAACCCAATATTTTACTCTTGAACCGCCAGAATGAGTGCACCAGCGGCCAGAGCTTAGAACTTGGTGGTGTCTCGATCCAACATCGTAGGGACGTAATCTTTCCTTATGCCAACCCGCCGAGTCATCCCAAAGACTGGAATCAGACATGGTTTTACTGCCAAGACACCTCTCCGGATGGTGAGAACCCTCTGCCCAGTTTTCGTGCTCTACGTCTTAGGAACAACCACCCGCTTCCTGACAAGATCACAACCGCCAAACACAAAACACTCGCCCCCATCCTTAGCCAAGATCAAAGCTCTTCTAGGGAACGGATTAACTGGCATCGACTTAGTCCGGGTTTGGCTCGCCTGGCGGGTCATTCCATTGAGCCGCCGCCCCGGCTTGATGTGCACCTACACCGGCAAAAAGGATGACCCTCTACGGCACATCCCTGAAGACTTACCTGAAGATGTCATCAATGATATGATGAAATCCCTTCTGAACGAGAGCCTAGCAGATTATGGTAAGGTGGGCCTAGCCCCCTTCTGCGAAGCTAACCCGGCCCGAAAGGTAAGCCGTTCATCTGACCAAATTATTTTGGTTTTTTGATGTTTTTCCCATACTCATACCTCTGCTAACTTTCACAGGCGGGTGATAAATTCTGGAAGGTCAAATATGACTATGAAGCTGCAAAACAAGCCAGAAAGGCCAAGAAAGTCACTAGGAAAGAGGCTGCAAAGAATAAGGGCAAGAAAGCCACCGCCTCTAACCTGCTTCGGCTAGCAGATTCTTCTGAGTCGGAGGTAGCCCTTGACTCTCTTGACTCCTTTTTTAACCATCTTATTGACACTGATTATCAGCACGAGGACATAGGAGCAAGCAATAGCAAGACTGGAGAGGTAACTATCATTTCCTCCGACTTCGAGCCTTTGCCAAGACAGAAAATCCGTAGAGTAACCCGGAAAGTAATATTTTCACATCCCTTAGCTTATCAAGATCCTCGATTTCTTTTGAAGCGATAGATTCACGAGAGCCGAAGGCAGACCGGACCAGCAAGGATGTGGAGCTCTCCTCCGGCTTGCCGAACACTCCAAGGAAGCGCCAAAACGAGGTCACTTCTGATTTAAATATCTTTTATCCTTTGGCGGGTCTCACTCGTCAACTACTCAATTCTTCTGACTCGGATTATCAGGAAACTTCACCTTCCTCCGGCGACTCAATGCAGTCCAACCTGCCAGCTTTCAAGACCGCACCAGGGTAATGATAACCTGCTTAACCTGTATTCACTTCAATTCGTTGTTTTTGCCCTAACCTTTTGACTATGAAGTGGACAAGCCAAGCCCAGCAAAAGGGTTAAGAAGAACAAGCTGGTTGAAGACACGGTCGTGACCGAGCCAGTACTTGGAACAGCCACGCCTGAATCATCAACTCATAAGCCGCCACCTGAATCGGCTCAAGATATACCAACTCCAAGTGCTAACCCGCCTGCTGAACGAGCCGTGGATGGCTCAGAAAACCCGGAAGCCCCTAGCTCGGTCAGGACGGATGATCCTCAAGACACTGATGTTGAAATCACCATGACCGACTTTTCTGATCCGGGAAGGCTAACCGTGCTAGCCAAGTGTTCCGCCAAGGAGGAGCTTCTTGAACACCGCCGGGTCAAGCTTGACGTCATGGACTATACTCACATGAGTATTGGAGAAGTCTTTTCTGGCTACATGAGCCAAGTGCACAGCAGTCGTAACCTTGAGATCAACATGGTGAAGCAGATGCACCAAAAATTTGAGGTACAACCCTTTCTCTGTATTCATTTATCTTTACTATGCCAGCCCCCAAGTCTGTTGCTTATGATGAATACGCGTAGACTTAGAAACAAATTTAGTGACATTAGTAGCATAGATGGATAAAACATGCAAGAAGTCCGGCTTACTTCGTAGTCCCCAAGGGGCGGCTTAACCAGCATGGTTGAACCGGTCCTTCATATGGTTGTATAAAATAAAATATTTACAAAGCTTTGAACAGCAATATGCATTAGCCCCCAAGTGCCAAGTACTATTGCTTGCAAAGTGCTTGGGATTTAATGTCATGAACAACCACTTTAAGTAAAATTCTTCGGTAGACATTAGCCCCCAAGTGCCAAGTGTTGTTGCTGGCAAAAGGCTTGGGACTTAATATTGCATCAAAATTGTCTTGATTTTTACCCTGTATTTGTATAGGTCGCCACGAGTCAATTCGAATCAGAAGTGACTGATCTGAAGAACCGCCTTGAGGCCCAAGAGACGGAAACCCAAAGAGCCGACTCCAAGTTTAAATTCGGCGTTTCTGAACAAGAAAAACTGAAGTAAGAATTTCAAATGGAGAAGAAGGCCTGGGCTGATGAAAAAATTGCATTAATTAACCGAGCCGAGAAGGCAGAGGCGGCTCTTGAAGAAGCAACCAGTGAATTAACCGTCTTAAAACGCCATGTCTCTCAGATGGTCTCGGCGATCTTTGGTAAGTCGCCCTGCAAGTGTTAAATACTTGAACCTTTCAATTGACCATATAATTGGAATTGACTCACCTGACCATGTTTATGCAGGACCCAGGAGTTTAAATCTAAACCAAGATATGTTGATCAAGTTGAAGGCGGTTTATACACTGGTGGAGCAACTATACACCGGGTCTCAACGTGCCTTAGCCACTGTGGCTTTGTCAAATGAAGTGCCTACCCTCCTGGCGGAGGTATTAAAGAAGCTTTCCGTGCTACCCCAATGGTTCAATGAACTAAGGCGGTCAGCTGCAAGAGCCGGAGCGGTGAATGCTTTAAGCCGGGCCAAGGCTTGCTACGGGAGTTAGACCCGGCCGACATCGCCATTGGCTATCCAAGCTTGAAGGAGGATGGTACTTCCTTTGAACAGGAAGACTTTACCGCTTGTGTGAAGGAGGTACACCCCGTGGCCACCCTAATAGCTGACGAAGTGGATCTTACCAAGTAACAGGTGGGTTATGACGCTGAGAACCGGAGAATTCCAACACCTCACTATAAAGTGACCAGTCTGACCCCCCCCACTCCGTATGCACACCTTCGCCCCTGAAGTTGACCCGGCCGGACTAGTTGATGATGAAGCTGAATTTGATGCTTTGAACAACATTGACTGGTCATCGTCAACCTTCCAGGAAAGGGAACAGAGCGAAGAAGCGGAGAGGGCTAACCCGGACGCTTCAGGCCAACATGAGAGCTAACCGGCCGTGGCGGCTCATACCTGTGAAGTGCTAAAAACAATATGAATCATTTGGACTCGGGGAGTCATGTAATAGAATAGAAATAAGTTTGCTTTTGTCGTGCCATCGTGCACGTTTTTGGTGCTTAATACTATTAAGCCGCCATATTAGCTTCACCCGGTTTACACTTATCATTTTTTTCCTTATGCTTGATCAAGTCTTTTAACTGCCCTGCACATAGAAATAGATGACAATGTCCCTTGGCGGCTTACTGCAAGGAAGGTCATAATAGCTTGATACATTAAAATAGAAGAGGAATCACAGATAAGCATGTTGTAACATATAATATTGAAACACAACTATAATCTTATACCTGTGACCTTTCTGAATTTGCACTGTCGGCTTGTATAACCCAGACAGTAAGGGTGATAACCCAATTTTCGGAAACCAATATTTTCAAAGGTATAATGATTCTCATATATTGGCGACTTATCAGCCAATATCAAGCCGGGTTAAAATTAACCACATTTGTACTTGTAAACCTCAAAGAAGTCTCAAGCCAAATAAAGGGTGCTTCCAAAGAAGACTTAAACCAAATAGAATATAAAAAAATTCAAGGCTTCTGATTTGAATACGATTAGTAAACCATTCCAAAGGGGTTAAGCTAGGATTCGAATACGATCATGTAGCCCCCAGTGGCTTTGGTGTTGCGCCGATCAAGAGGGTACCGACAACTATGTTCTCTTTGGTTTGAATACGACCTATGTTTGAACAGGTCCCCCTAATGACCTTGAGTGTTTTCTAACGACTCTGATTCGAATGCGATCAAAGTCGGTTCCCAAAAGGGGTTGAGCTATGATTCAAATACGATCAAGAATCCCCCTAGTGAGCTCGGCAGTGTGCCAATCAAAAGGGTACCGACAGCTATGTTCTCTTTGGTCAGAATACGACCTATGTTTGAACAGGAAGCCCCCTAGTAGTCATAAGGTTTAATGGCTAGAATCTAATACGATCATAAGCCGGATCAAACGGGCCAAGCTAGATTCGGATACGATCAGCCCCCAAGCGATCATGTAAGATGACAATGATAATAACAATGATATATTACCTTTGAGGATGAAAAAAGGAGAGAGGTCCTGCTTTATTATTTATCATAATATATATACATCGTCAAAATATGTACATCATAAGAGCCAGTGGCTCAAGTGTAGTAAGGCCGAAGATGAGCTATATTCCATGGCCGGCGGGTCTCCTCCTCCGACTTACGTGAGTCTTTGTGCTCTCGAACATCGATAAGGTAGTATGACCCGTTGTGCAAGTTCTTGCTGACCACAAAGGGCCCTTCCCAAGGTGGGGATAACTTGTGTGCATCAGTTTGATCTTGGATGAGCCGGAGCACCAAATCACCTTCCTGAAATGTTCTGGACTTAACCCAGCGGCTGTGATAACGGCGCAGGTCCTGTTGGTAAATCACCGAGCGAGCTGCTGCCAAGTCACACTTTTCATCTAACAAGTCAAGGGCATCCTGACGTGCCTGTTCATTGTCCAGTTCAACATAAGCCGCCACACGGGGCGAGTCATGACGGATGTCACTAGGGAGAACCGCCTCAGCTCCGTAGACCATGAAGAAAGGCGTATAACCCATAGACCTGTTGGGAGTAGTGTTGATGCTCCATATCACAGAGGGTAACTCCTCAACCCAACAACCCGGCATCCGCTGCAAGGGGACCAAAAGCCGGGGCTTGATGCCTTTCAAGATCTCCTGATTGGCTCTCTCAGCTTGACCATTGGATTGGGGGTGAATGCTATGTCTTGAGCTTGCGTTGGTTTTCCTAGAAGAGGAGAGGGTGATGTAGCAATAGTAGCGTAAGTATTTCCCTCAGTTTTTGAGAACCAAGGTATCAATCCAGTAGGAGGCTCCTCAAAAGTCCCACGCACCTACACAAACAAACTGAGAACTCACAACCAACGCAATAAAGGGGTTGTCAATCCCTTCACGGCCACTTGCGAAAGTGAGATCTAATAAAGGTAGTATGATAAGATAAATATATTTTTGGTATTTTATAATATAGATGAAAAAAAGTAAAGATGCAAATAAAGGTAGATTGAAAGCAAATATGATAAGATATAGACCCGTGGGACATAGGTTTCACTAGAGGCTTCTCTCAAGATAGCATAAGTATTACGGTGGGTGAACAAATTACTGTCGAGCAATTGATAGAAAAGTGCATAGTTATGAGATTATCTAGGCATGATCATGTATATAGGCATCACGTCCATAACAAGTAGACCGACTCCTGCCTGCATCTACTACTATTACTCCACACATCGACCGAATCCTGCCTGCATCTAGAGTATTAAGTTCACAAGAACAGAGTAACGCATTAAGCAAGATGATATGATGTAGAGGGATAAACTCAAGCAATATGATATAAACCCCATCTTGTTATCCTCGATGGCAACAATACAATACGTGCCTTGCAACCCTTTCTGTCACTGGGTAAGGACACCGCAAGATTGAACCCAAAGCTAAGCACTTCTCCCATGGCAAGAAAGATCAATCTAGTAGGCCAAACCAAACTGATAATTCGAAGAGACTTGCAAAGATAACTCAATCATACATAAAAGAATTCAGAGAAGATTCAAATATTATTCATAGATAAACTTGATCATAAACCCACAATTCATCGGATCTCGACAAACACACCACAAAAAGAGTTTACATCGAATAGATCTCCACAAGAGAGGGGGAGAACATTGTATTGAGATCCAAAAAGAGAGAAGAAGCCATCTAGCTAATAACTATGGACCCGTAGGTCTGTAGTAAACTACTCACAACTCATCGGAGGGGCAAGGATGTTGATGTAGAGGCCCTCCGTGGTCGATTCCCCCTCCGGCAGAGTGCGGGCGAAGGCACCAAGATGAGATCTCGCGGATACAGAAGGTTACGGTGGTGGAAATTGTGTTTCGTGGTGCCCCTAGATGTTTTCGGGGTACGTAGGTATATATAGGAGGAAGAAGTACGTCGGTGGCTGCACGAGGGGCCCACAAGACAGGGGGTGCGCCCTACAGGGGGGCGGGGGCGGCCTCCTATCACGTGGAAGCCTCGGCTGCTTCTTGACTTGCATTCCAAGTCCTGTGGATCACGTTCGTTCCAAAAATCACGCTCCCGAAGGTTTCATTCCGTTTGGACTCCATTTGATATTCCTTTTCTTTGAAATACTGAATAGGCAAAAAAACAGCAATATGGCTGGGCCTCCGGTTAGTAGATTAGTCCCAAAATGATATAAATGTGTAAAATAAAGCCCATAAACATCCAAAAGTGGTAATATAATAGCATGGAACAATCAAAAATTATAGATACGTTGGAGACGTATCAGTGAGCCACTGATGAAACATCAAGCCGAACATGCTCACGTTGACAAAATTCTTCCGTGGCACCTTTAGACAGATTAGTGCCATTGTCAGTTATAATGCTGTGCGGAAAGCCAAAGCGAAATATCACCTTCTTCATGAACTGAATCGTCGTAGCTGCATCGCACTTACTAATTGGCTCTGCCTCAACCCGCTTTGTAAATTTATCAACTGCCACCAAAAGGTGGGTCTTTTTATCTTTGGACCTTTTGAAAGGCCCAACCATGTCAAGCCCCCAGACTGCAAACGGCCAAGTAATTGGAATCATCCTCAACTCTTGAGCCGACACGTGAGCCCGTCTTGAGAACTTCTGACAACCGTCACATTTACTGACCAGGTCCTCTGCATCAGCATGAGCCGTCAGCCAATAAAATCCATGATGGAACGCCTTAGCCACAAGGGACTTTGACCCGGCATGATGGCCACAATCCCCTTCATGAATCTCACGTAGAATTTCTTGGCCTTGCTCAGGAGAGACACAACGCTGAAACGCTCCAGTGACACTGCGATGATGCAACTCGCCATTGATAATTGTCATTGACTTAGACTGTCGGGTTATCTGCCTGGCCAAGATTTCATCCTCAGGCAACTGGCCTCGGGTCATGTAAGCCAAGTATGGCACTTTCCAATCTGGGATGACGTTAAGAGCCGCCATCAATTGTGCTTCTGGGTCAGGAACAGCCAGGTCTTCCTCTGTAGGTAACTTGACAGAAGGGTTATGCAGAATATCCAAGAAAGTATTAGGCGGCACCGGCTTACGCTGAGAGCCCAACCGGCTTAAGGCATTAGCTGCCTCGTTCTTTCTACGGTCAATGTGCTCCACTTGGTAACCCTTGAAATGTCCAGCAATGGCATCAACCTCACGATGATAAGCCGCCATGAGAGGATCCTTGGAATCCCACTTGCCTGATACTTGTTGAGCCACCAAATCCGAGTCACCAAAGCATCTTACCTGGCTTAAACTCATCTCCTTAGCCATCCAAAGACCATGGAGCAAGGCCTCATACTCAGCTGCATTGTTAGTACAAGGAAACATCAACCGTAGCACATAACAAAATTTGTCACCTCGAGGGGAAGCTAACACGACTCCAGCCCCGGAGCCCTCCAATTGCCTGGACCCGTCAAAGTGAATAGTCCAATGTGTGTTATCTGGCTTTTCTTCAGGTATTTGCAACTCCGTCCAATCGTTGATGAAATCCACTAGTGCTTGAGATTTGATAGCAGTGTGTGGCACATACTTTAAACCATGAGGCCCAAGTTCAATGGCGCACTTGGCGACTCGTCCTGTGGCTTCTTTGTTTTGAATGATATATCCTAAAGGAGCAGAACTAACCACAGTGATAGGGTGGCCCAGGAAATATTGCTTAAGCTTCCGGCTTGCCATGAACACCCCATAAACGAGCTTCTGTCAATGTGGATACCGTTGTTTGGACTCAATAAGTACCTCATTGATGTAATAAACCGACCGCTGAACCGGATATTCCTTGCCAGCCTCCTTGCGCTCCAGCACGACGGCCACGCTGACGGCACGTGTGTCAGCAGCTACATATAATAATAAGGGCACCTTATCAATGGGAGCAGCATGAACCGGCGGCTCAGCCAACTATCTCTTCAAATCTTCAAAGGCAGCATTGGCAGCGTCACTCCAGACGAAGTAATCTGTCTTCTTCATCATTTGATACAGTGGTATGGCCTTCTCCCCTAATCGGCTTATGAACTGGCTTAAAGCAGCGATATGACCCGCCAAACATTGAACATCATTGATGCACGCCGGCTTTGCCAGAGAGGTGATTTCCTTGATCTTCTCCGGGTTAGCCTCGATGCCCCTGTTAGGAACCAGAAAACCCAAAAGCTTGCCTGCAGGCATGCCAAAAACACACTTGGCCGGGTTAAGCATCATCTTGTAGACCCGGAGATTGTCAAAGGTCTCCTTCAGATCATCTATCAAGGTTTCCTTCTCTCTGGATTTTACCATGATGTCGTCCAGATAAGCATGAACATTGTGCCCAATCTGGTTATGAAGACAATTCTGCACACACCGCTGATAAGTCGCCTAGGCACTCTTGAGCCCAAAAGGCATAGACACATAGCAGAAGGATCCAAATGGAGTAATAAACGCCGTATTGTCCTGGTCCTTAACTGCCATTTTAATCTAGTGATAACCAGAATAAGCATCCAAAAAGCTCAAACGCTCACAACCCGCCGTAGCATCAATAATTTGATCAATACGAGGGAGAGCGAAGGGATCAGCTGGACAAGCTTTGTTTAAGTCTGTATAATCCACACACATACGCCAAGTGTTGTTCTTCTTGAGCACGAGCACCGGGTTAGCCAACCACTCTAGATGAAAAACTTCAACGATGAACCCAGCCGCCAAGAGCCGGGTTACTTCCTCACCAATGGCTTTACACCTCTCCTCATTGAACCGCCAAAGAAACTGCTTGACCGGCTTAAACTTTGGATCAATATTAAGAGTGTGCTCAGCGAGTTCTTTCGGTACACCCGACATGTCAGAAGGTTTCCATGCAAAGATGTCCCGGTTCTCACAGATGAACTCGATGAGCGCGCTTTCCTATTTGGGATGCAGATTGGCACTAATACTGAACTGCTTAGATGATTCGCCTGGAACAAAGTCAACAAGCTTAGTATCATCGGCCGACTTAAACTATATGACCGGCTCATGCTCTGTGGTTGGCTTTTTCAAAGATGTCATATCTACCGGGTCAACATTGTCCTTGTAGAACTTCAACTCTTCTGTCGCACAAACAGATTCAACATAAGCGGCATCGCATTTCTCACATTCCAAGGCTATCTTCCTACTCCCATGCACTGTGATGGTGCCTTTATGACCCGACATTTTGAGATGTAAATAAACATAACACGGCCTCGCCATAAACTTGGCATAAGCCGGCCGCCCAAACAAAGCATGATACGGGCTTCTGGTCTTGACCACCTCAAAAGTCAATTTCTCAGCCCTGGAGTCATATTCATCTCCAAAGGCTACCTCCAGCTCGATCTTGCCAACTGGATACGCTGATTTACCAGGCACCACGCTATGGAAAATAGTGTTGGACTGCTTAAGGTTTTTATCAATTAACCCCATGCGACGGAAGGTCTCATAATAGAGGATGTTGATGCTGCTGCCTCCATCCATAAGCACTTTAGTGAATTTATATCCACCAACTTGAGGGGCCACCACCAAAGCTAGATGACCCAGATTGTCAATCCGGGGAGGGTGATCTTCCCTACTCCATAGAATAGGCTACTCAGACCATCTCAAATAACAAGGAACTGCCGACTCAATAGCGTTCACAGCCCTCTTATGAAGCTTCTGGTCTTGTTTGCACAAACTGGTGGTAAACACATGATATTGTCCACTATTCAGCTGCTTTGGATGGCTCTGGTATCCACCCTGCTGTTGTTGCTGCTGCTGACCACCCTGGCCAGATTGCTGGTTATAACCACCTTGATTACCTTGAGAATTTTGAAAGTTGGAATTTGAACCGCCGCCCGGGCCATGAAAACCGCCGCCACTTGAGTCGCCGCCCTGCCCATTATTACCGTCGAACATGTTGGAATTCTTGAAAGCCTTCATGATCGTACAGTCCTTCCATAGATGAGTGGCCGGCTTCTGCTGAGTGTCATGCCTGGGACAAGGCTCATTCAGTAACTGCTCAAGCGTGGGGCCTGACCCGCCGGACCGGGGAGGTGGTCTCCCCTTACGTCGTTGATTGTTGCCCTGCACATTAGTGTTAGCCACATACTCCAAGCTACCATCAGCCTTACATTTATTACCTCCTTGATTTGCCGGGTTATGCTGAGGGCCCTTGCCGTTGCCATTCTTCTTTCCCTTCCCTGTCTTTTCATCATCAGACTCGGGATCCTTGGTACTATCAGAGTCGGCGTACTTAACCAGAGCCGCCATCAGCGTACCCATATCATTACAATCGCGCTTGAGCCGCCCTAGCTTCATCTTCAGAGGAAAAAAATAGCAATTTTTCTCCAACATTAAGACTGCAAAGCCGGCGTCCATCTTATCAGATGAATGTATTATGGCTTTAACCCGGCGCACCCAATGGGTCGTGGACTCACCTTCCTCCTGCTTGCAACTAGTCAAATCCACAATTGACATGGGCTGCTTGCATGTATCTTTGAAGTTCTGAATGAACCGGGCTTTTAATTCTGCCCATGACCCGATGGAATTAGGTGGTAGCCCCTTCAACCAAGTGCGGGCAGTCCCATCCAACATCATGGTGAAGTACTTGGCCATCGCAGCGTCACTGACCTTTAGTAACTCCATAGCCATCTCATAGCTTTCAATCCATGCCCCAGGATGTAAGTTGGCCGTATAGTTAGGCACCTTCCTAGGTCCTTTGAAATCCTTGGGCAAACGCTTGTTACGCAGAGCTGGCACCAGACAGGGGACGCCTCTGGTCTGATGGCCATGCCTGCCTCTATAGAAGTCGTCGGATAAACCGGATAAGGCTGGTAAGCCGCCAGCTAAGCCGCCTGCTCACCCGCCTGCTGAGCCGCACGCTCAGCCTCTTGACGTATTCTATCATGATCCACCAAGTTAAAGGCTCCATTGCACACTGGGTCATGTCCGCCTGGCTGGTTACGGCGTCGGGCGTTGCTTGATACGGCCGCCGAATCCATGTGCCTGCTATAACTCAGGCTTCGGCTTGAACGAGGGGTTGAATGAATCCTGCCCCGGCTATATGAGTACGCCTTATGTTGTGCTAAGGCCGTCTGAACAAGTTCTCTGACCCGGCGGGTTTCAACCACTGCCGGAGAGTTGCCATCCATCGAGAGAGCCGTTAGTCGTGCCTCCGCCGCGATCATGTTCTCCAACGGGTTAGAATAATGACCCGATGGTGTTGGTACATACTGAGGCGGAGCAGTACTCATACGGGGTGGCCCCATCACCTATGATTGAACCGTTGTTCCAACCCCGGGTGTCGCAACCCGGTCTATCTCCGGCGGGTTACTAGGCCCTGCACCGGGTGTATGGAAGAGGTTTCGAGGATCATAAACCAGAGGGAGCCGAGAATGAGTCTTCTGGTATCTTCTCCTCATGACCTCACTGGACACGTTATGATCCTGCGTGAGCCAGAAAGTCTGCGCCTGAATCTGCTGAGCCCGAGCGTCCAGAACCGCCCGCTCTGCGGTCATCCTGACATCTTCCGCTGCCAGATCTTCCTTAGCCTGCACTATATCTAGTTTCAGCTGCGCCACTTCTGCATCATGTTGAGCTTGATCCCCCAGGTTGACCGCGGCGGTTAACAGAGTGGTCATCTTATCTATGAGATCCATCAGCACCTGAGCTGGCGAGCGCACAGGGCCTCCTGCCCTGGCTGCTGCTGACCCGGAGGTTATTGCTGCTGTAGTTGTGGAGTCTTGAATAGGTTGCGTGCCGGCCATGAAGATTCCGACCCTGCTCGGTGACTCAAGGAAATCCGGAATACTGATGCCATCAGAACAGCCCCTAAGCCCGTCATCTTGCAGTTGATACAACGAATCTGTCTCGCTTGTGGACGATTCACCATCAGAATAGATGGCCGTCTCACCGCCAGATGCAGATCCTTCAGATAGTCCTCCATGGATGCATCCCACAAAGGCACGCTTCATAGCAGGCAGAGCCCGGGCAGGTCTCGCACGCTGAGCCTTCTCGATGAGGATGGTGCAGATGTCCGTCTCAGGGGCCGGCTCACCGATTTTGCCGATGAAGACGTGGATTCCGCCAAAGGGGACTCGGTACCCATACTCAATTGAGCCGGCGTTAGGGCCCCAGCCTGCGTCGTCGATGTAGAGCTTGCCGCGACGACTCTTGGTCATCCGGCCCATAGTGTATCCCTTGAGCCCTTCGAAGCTAACCTTCAAGAACTCAAATCCACCGTGTGCTGGCCCCACAGTGGGCGCCAACTGTCGTGGAATTGTCACGGCAGATGTCCTAGTGACAGGACTTAGTCGTGGAGCCATCGCAACTAGGAAGCTTAAAGGGGTTAATCGGGACAAAGGACACGAGGTTTATACTGGTTTGGCCCCTTGCGGTGAAGGTAAAAGCCTACGATCCAATTTTGAGTGGGATTACTTATGTCTCATAACCAGGGAGCGAATAACTTGACCTAGCTCTCGATCTGATGTTACTTGCCCTGAACCGCCACCGGGTCGTCCCTTTATATACATAGGTCGACGCCCAGCGGCTCACAGAGTCCCGTCCGGCTCATAAACAGTGTCCGGCTCGGTATCTTAACAGTTCTTGCCTTACAATACAAGTCACATACATATGGCGGTTTATCACTACGGGCCTTAAGTCGCCTCTGGGCTTTGGGCCCTTAACTGAGCCGCCATCTTCAACCTTGGTCTTGGGCTTCAAGAATACTTGTAGGTATAACTCGGCCCCTCCTAGGCGGGTCATACCAATAGTTATATCCCCAACAAAATCTATCCCCTAAAAGTGCGTCGACGTGCTGGGGTCGATCCTTGATAGCGTCAAACAACCCCTCAAAAGTTATGTCGGAGAATGACACTCTTCATATCAAAAACATCAAAATCCATCCTGATATGGGCTATGTTGGGGATATAACTATTAGGTATGACCCACGCAGGAGGGGCCGGGTTATACCTATGGCGACTCTTCATATGAAGCCCAAGACGACACTTGAAGGTGGCGGTTCAGTTAAGGGCCCAAATTCCAAAGGCGGCTTAAGGCCCGTAGAAGTAAATCGCCATATGCATGTAACTTGTATTGTAAGGCAGGAATAGAGAGAGACTGAGCCGGACACTATTTATGAGCCGACCGGGACTTTGACAGCCGTCGGGCATCGATCTCTGTATATAAAGGGACGACCTAGCGGTGGTTCAGGGAAAGTAACATCAGATCGAGAACTAGGTCAAGCGGATTCGCTCCCTGGTAATCGAGACATAAGCAATCCCACTCAAAACTGGATCGTAGGCTTTTACCTTCACCGTAAGGGGCCGAACTAGTATAAACCTTGTGTCCTTTATCCCGATTACCTCCTTTAAGCTTCCTAGTTGCGATGGCTCCACGTCTAAGTCCTTTCACTAGGACATCTAACGTGACAATTCCACGACAGTTGGCGCCCCACCGTGGGGCCAGCGCACGGTGGATTTGAGTTCTTGAAGGGCAGCTTCAAAGGGATCAAAGGATACGCTGTGGGCCAGATGACTACGAGTCGTCATGGCAAGCTCTGCATCGATGACACAGGCTAGGTCCCCGACGCCGGCTCAATTGAGTACGGGTACCGGGTCCCCTTCAGCGGAATCCACGTCTTCATCGGCAATATCGGCAAGCCGGGCCCTGAGCCGGACATCTGCACCGACATCATCGAGACGGCTCAGCGTGCAAGACCCGCCCGGACTCAACCTGCCGTGAAGCGTGCCTTCATGGGATGCATCCATGAAGGAGAACTCTCTGAAGGATCTGTGTCTGGCGGTCAGATGGCCATCTACTCTGATGGTAAGTCGTCCAGTGAGACGGATTTGTTGTATCAATTGCAAGACGGAAGGCTTGGGGGTTGTTCCGATGGCAGCAGTATTCCGGACCTCTTTGAGCCGCCGAGAAGAGTTGGGATCTTCATGGCTGGCATGCAACCCGTTCAAAACTCTACGACTGCGGCAGGGATAACCTCCGGGTCAGCGGCAGCCGGGGCAGGAGGCCCTATGCGCCCGCCGGCTAGTTTCTGATGGATCTCATGGATAAGATGACAGATCTATTAACCACCGTGGTCAACTCGGTGGATCAAGCTCAACATGATGCAGAAGTGGCACAGTTAAAACAGGATATAGTGTAGGCTAAGGAAGACCTAGCGGCGAAAGACGTCAGGATGACCGCAGAGCGGGCGGCTCTGGACGCTCAAGCTCAGCGAATTCAGTCGCAGGCTTTCCAGCTTACGATGGATCAGAACGCGTCTAATGAGGTCATGAGGAGAAGGCACCAGAAGACTCAATCTCGTTTGCCTCCAGTTTATGATCCTCGAAACCTCTTTCGTACACCCGGTGCAGGACCCAGTAACCCGCCGGAGGTAAACCGGGTTGTAACGCCCGGAGCTGGAACGCCGGTTCAGCCGCGGGTGAGGGAACCTCCTCGTTTGAATACTACTCCGCCTCATTATGTACCAACACCACGGGTCATTACTCTAACCCTTTGGAGAACATGATCGCCGCGGCGGCACGATTGGTGGCTCTCCTGGTGGATGGCGACTCTCCGACGATGGTTGAAACACGAAGGGTGAGAGAGCTTCTTCAGACGGCTTTGGCGCAGCAGGAGGCATACTCTTACAGCCGAGACAGGATTCATTCGACCCCTCGCCCAAGCCGGAGCCCGAGTTATAGCAGGCCGGCACCGTGACCAGCCATGCGGGCATGACCTGGCGCGTGATGGAGCTCCTAACTTGGTTGATCAGGAGAGGATACACCAAGAGGCTGAGCGGGCGGCTCAGCAGGCTTTGAGCAGGCGGCTCAACGTGTGGCTTACCAGTCTTGTCCGGTTTATCTGACGACTTCAATTGAGGCAGGCGTGACCACTAGGACCGGAGGAGTTCCTTATTTGGTGTCGGCTCTGCGGAACGAGCATTTTCCCAAGGATTTCAAGGGGCCTCGAAAGGTGCATAATTATACGGCCGACTTACAGCTTGGGGCATGGATTGAAAGCTATGAGATGGCCATGGAGCTACTGGAAGTCAGTGATGCCGCGATGGCCAAGTACTTCACCATGATATTGAATGGAATGGCCCGCACTTGGTTGAAGGGGCTGCCACCTAATTCCATCGCTTCATGGGCAGAGTTAAAGGCCCAGTTTATTCAGAACTTCAAAGATACATGCAAGCAGCCCATGTCAATTGTGGATTTGACTAATTGCAAGCAAGAGGAGGGCGAATCCATGACCCATTGGGTACGCCGGGTCAAGGCCATAATACATTCGTCTGATAAGATAGATGCCAGCTCTGCAGTCTTAATGTTGAAGAAAAAATGCTGTTTTACACCTCTGAAAATGAAGCTGGGGCGGCTCAAACGTGATTTTAATGACATGGGCCAGCTGATGGCGGCTCTAGTCAAATACGCTGACTCTGATAGTACCAAGGATCCCGAGTCTGACGATGAGAAGACAAGGAAGGAAAAGAAGAACGGCAATGCCAAGGGTCCTCAGCATAACCCGGCAAATCAAAGAGGCAATAACAAAAGTAAGGTTGATGGTAGCTTGGAGTTTGTGGCTAACAGCAACGCGCAGGGCAACAACCAACGACATAAGGGGAGACCACCTCCTCGGTCCGACGGGTCAAGTCCCACTCTTGAGCAGTTGCTAAATGAGCCCTGTCCAAGGCACGGTACTCAGCAGAAACCGACCACTCACTTGTGGAAGGACTGTACGATCATGAAGGCCTTCAATAACTCTAATATGTTTGACAGCAATCATGGGCTGGGCGGCAGCTCAGGTGGCAGCGGTTCAAATTCAAATTTTCAAGGCTCTCAAGGTAATCAAGGAGTTTATAATCAGCAATCTGGCCAGGGAGGTCAGGAGCAGCAGCAATCTGGATATCAGAGTAATCCAAAGCAGCTGAATAGTGGACAGTATCATGTGTTTACCACCAGTTTGTGCAAATGGGACCAGAAGCTTCATAAGAGGGATGTGAACGCTGTTGAGCCGGTAGTTCCTCGTTATTTGAGATGGTTTGAGCAGCCTATCCTATGGAGTAGGGAAGATCGCCCTCCCCGGGTTGACAATCCGGGTCACTTGGCCTTGGTGGTGGCACCTCAGGTTGGTGGATATAAATTCACTAAGGTGCTCATGGATGGAGGCAGCAACATCAACATCCTCTATTATGAGACTTTCCATCGCATGGGGTTGACTGATAAAAATCTTAAGACGCCCAACACTGTTTTCCATGGAGTGGTGCCTGGTAAGTCGGCGTACCCAGTGAGTAAGATTGAACTGGAAGTGACCTTTGGAGATGAGCATGATTCTAGGGCTGAGAAGTTAACTTTTGAGGTGGTTAAAATCAAGAGCCCGTATCACGCCCTGTTTGGACGGTCGGCTTTTGTCAAGTTCATGGCATGGTCGTGTTATATTTATCTGCAACTCAAGATGTCGGGTCATAAGGTCACCATCACAGTGCATGGGAGTCGTAAGATAGACTTGGAATGTGGGGAAGGCGATGCTGCTTACACTGAATCTGTTTGTGCAACAGAGGAGTTAAAGTTTTACAAGGATAATGTTGACCCGGCGGACATGACGGCTTTGAAGAAGCCAACCACAGAACATGAGCCGGTGATGAAGTTTAAGTCGTCCGATGACACCAAGCTTGTTGATTTTGTGCCAGGCGACTCACCTAAGCAGTTCAGTATCAGTGCTAACTAGAACATGAAGGCGCGCGTTGCCGCACTCGTTCATTTTAACAAAAAATAGTATAAATGTCTTTTATAATTAGATTGTACCAATATATCTAATAAGTATGAGTTTCCAAACTACAACACCTCAAATATGAAAATGGTTATTTTCTAAGTACCTTCGAGACAATTTACTGAATTAATGTGAGAAATATTTTGGAAGCAGATAAATAATAGAATGTAAAGCATCATAGTAGGCCTAACAGAAAAAAAGGATATGATTTCCGGTGTTCTATGAAAACTAACAGCTTGAAAGGGCATCAAGGAACCTCACAAAAGCACAACTATCAAAATCCTGCAAAATGTAACATCAACACATAAGCTTGCCCAACAAGAGATGAATACGTCACAAGCAAAAGTTGAATATGGAGAAAAGAAGACTTGACTCTCAAAGTTGAACATAATATCGCTGTCAACAATGACCTCATAAAATGGCTTGCGCCACCTAATTAATGGCCTAGCTGTAAAACACATCAAGAATTTCAGTGTACTAAAACATGCAATGCACCAGAATAAAAATGCACACACATGGTGAATCTTTAAAGTACATGAGCATTCGATCGCATAGCCAACAAATAGTAGCACCAAACTGAACTTATAAAACTTATCCCATGGCGATTGCTAAAGTATCAAGGAACAATTTCACAAAGAAAATAAGCCCACATAATCTGATAGTAAATTCCTATATAACCAATAAAGTTAATTAATTCATGTAAACAACTATGCACAATACATGAATTCCAATGTTCCAAGTTAATTAAACTTCTCATCTTATCCATTATAAGATGACAAATTACTGAAATCTTGCCCTCGAGGATTGAGGAACAAAGTCAAGGAATCTGCCATACGAAACTGCACACTAACTGTTCCAACTACATCCTCCGGAGATGCTCATCACGCATCAGCACAACAAATCAACAACTTCACCCCCCTGGAGATTGTCAAGCCAGCTGGAATTATCAATCAACTAAACATAAAATTAGATGTTGTAGTTCAGAACCTAATCTCTATAGCCTGCAGGCACGAAAGAAGAGGTGACGCTGATCCTGCGGCATAAAAGAAGGATCAGGCACTGGCGACTAACTACTATTTCTCTCTCTGGGTCATGATCGGCTCTGTTGAAGCTCATTCGCCATCAAGGGAGGGTCGAACGAAGAGGCATCTCAGGTACAAAACATGGAGGGATGCGCGTTATAGCTGCAATGGCATGGTGGCAGACATGGGAGAAAGGCAATCGGAGATGGACGCCAATGGCGCTGGCGACTAACTGCCATGAAGAACGCTGCAGGAACGACATAAAAAAGAAGTAAAGAAGGAACCCACCATGGGGGCCTATAGAGGGATGGTAGAGGGGCAGTGGAAAGTGCCGACGCCTAAGCAGACGTGCTTCAGAAGCTCGCCGCCGAGACGAAGGACGGCGACCAACAAAGGAGCTCGGGGATAGGGATTGCGCCGCCGCTCGGGAAGAGACGAAGAGACCTGCACGACCTGCCTGCTTTGCACATTGGGTTGAACCTAGGCCTTCTATCTTATAGCCCGATTACTGATGAAAACTGCAGCTAATTCAGCGGAGTAGCGGCCCGTGAAACAGCGCTTAGTACGTGTGTAACGACCTGATGAACAAATCCAGCGCATTCGTACACATGATCCGACGGCTTAGAGCATCAAATCACTATGGAGGCTCCTAGCTAGCTGCGTCTTACTATTTTACAATGCGAACCGAAGGCGACGCGAATGATTGGCAGATCTGGAGCATATATTAGGCAGATCCAACGGCTGACAGACTCAAACCGCCGTGGAGGCTCCTAGCTAGCCGAGTTATACTGTTTTGTAATTTGGATCCCAAATAGGAAGGCGCACTCATTGAGTTCATCTGTGAGAACCGGGACATCTTTGCATGGAAACCTTCTGACAGGCCAGGTGTACCGAGAGAACTCGTTGAGCACACTCTCAATATTGATACAAAATTTAAGCCGGTCAAGCAGTTTCTTCGGCGATTCAATGAGGAGAGTCGTAAGGCCATTGGTGAGGAAGTGGCCCGGCTCTTGGCGGCCGTGTTCATTGTTGAAGTTTTTCATCCAGAGTGGTTGGCTAAACCGGTGCTTGTGCTTAAGAAGGACGGCACCTGGCGTATGTGTGTGGATTACACGGACTTAAACAAGGCTTGTCCAGCTGATCCCTTCGCTCTCCCTCGTATTGATCAAATCATTGATGCTACGGCGGGTTGTGAGCATTTGAGCTTTTTGGATGCTTATTCTGGTTATCATCAGATCAAGATGGCAGTTAAGGACCAGGAGAAGACGATGTTTATTACTTCGTCTGGAGCCTTCTGCTATGTGTCCATGCCTTTTGGGCTTAAGAGTGCCCAGGCGACTTATCAGCGATGTGTGCAGAACTGTCTTCACAATCAGATTGGGCGCAATGTTCATGCTTATGTGGACGACATTGTGGTAAAGTCCAGACAGAAGGAGACCTTGATAGATGATCTGAAGGAAACCTTTTGATAATCTCCGGGTCTACAAGACGATGCTTAACCCGGCCAAGTGCGTTTTTGATGTGCCAGCAGGCAAGCTTTTGGGTTTTCTGGTTTCTAACAGAGGCATTGAGGCTAACCCGGAGAAGATCAAGGCAATCATCTCTTAGGCTAAGCCGGTGTGTATCAATGATGTTCAGCGTTTGGCGGGTCGTATTGCCGCTTTAAGCCGGTTCATAAGCCGGTTAGGTGAGAAGGCCATACCGCTGTATCAGATGATGAAGAAGACAGACGACTTTGTCTGGAGTGATGCTGCTAACGCTGCCTTTGAAGATTTGAAGAGACAGCTAGCTGAGCTGCCAGTCCTTGTTGCTCCCATTGATAAGGAGCCATTACTGTTATATGTGACTGCTAACACACGTGTTGTCAGTGTGGCCATTATGGTGGAGCGCAAGGAGGCTGGCAAGGAACATCCGATTCAACGGCCAGTTTACTACATCATTGAGGTGCTTATTGAGTCCAAACAAAGGTACCCACATTGGCAGAAGCTCGTTTATGGGGTGTTCATGGCTAGCCGGAAGCTTAAGCAATATTTCTTGGGTCATCCCATCATTGTGGTCAGTTATGCTCCTTTGGGAGATATCATTCAAAACAGAGAAGCCACAGGATGAGTCGCAAAGTGGGCTATTGAACTTGGGCCTCATGGCTTAAAATATGTGTCACGCACTGCTATCAAGTCTCAAGCACTGGTGGACTTCATCAACGATTGGACAGAGCTGCAGATGCCTGAAGAGAAGCCGTACAACACATATTGGACTATTCACTTTGATTGGTCCAGGCAATTGGAAGGCTCGGGGGCTGGAGTTGTTTTAGCTTCCCCTCGAGGTGACAAATTTTGTTATGTGCTACGATTGATGTTTCCCTGTACTAATAATGCAGCTGAGTATGAGGCCTTGCTCCATGGTCTTCGGATGGCTAAGGAGATGAGCTTAAGCCGGGTAAGGTGCTTTGGTGACTCAGATTTGGTGGCTCAACAAGTATCAGGCAAGTGGGATTCCAAGGATCCTCTCATGGCGGCTTATCACCGTGAGGTTGATGCCATTGCTGGACACTTCAAGGGTTACCAAGTGGAGCACATTGATCGCAGAAAGAATGAGGCGGCTGATGCTTTAAGCCAGCTGGGGTCTCAGCGTAAGCCGGTGTCACCTAATACCTTCTTGGATATTCTTCATAACCCTTCTGTCAAGTTGCCTATAGAGGAAGACTTGGTTGTTCCTGACCCGGAAGCGCAATTGGTGGCGGCTCTTCACGTCATCCTAGATTAGACAGTGCCATATTTGGCTTATATGACCCGAGGCCAGTTGCCTGAGGATGAAACCTTGGCCAGGCAGATAACCCAACGGTCTAAGTCAATGACAATTATCAATGGCGAGTTGCATCATCGCAGTGTCACTGGGGCATTTCAGCGTTGTGTCTCTCCTGAGGAAGGTCAAGAAATTCTTTGTGAGATTCATGAAGGAGATTGTGGCCATCACGCCGGTTCAAAGTCCCTTGTGGCCAAGGCTTTTCGTCATGGATTTTATTGGTTGACGGCTCATGCTGATGCGAAGGATCTGGTCAGTAAATGTGACGGTTGTCAGAAGTTCTCAAGACGTGCTCACGTGCCAGCTCAAGAGTTGAGGATGATTCCAATTACTTGGCCGTTTGCAGTATGGGGACTCGACATGGTTGGGCCTTTCAAAAGGTCCAAAGATAAAAAAACGCACCTCTTGGTGGCGGTGGACACATTCACAAAGTGGGTTGAGGCAGAGCCAGTTAGTAAGTGTGATGCAGCCACGGCGGTTCAATTCATGAAAAAGGTGATATTTCGTTTTGGCTTTCCACACAGCATTATCACTGACAATGGTACTAATCTGTCCAAAGGCGCCATGGAGGAATTCTGTCAACATGAGCATATCCGGCTTGATGTTTTATCAGTAGCTCACCCTCAATCCAATGGTCAAGCTGAAAGAGCCAATCAGGAAATCTTGAAAGGCATCAAACCCCGGCTTATGGTTCCTTTGCAACAGACACCGGGTTGTTGGGTGGATGAGTTACCTTCTGTGATATGGAGCATCAATACTACCCCCAACAGGTCTACGGCTTACACGCCTTTCTTCATGGTTTACGGAGCAGAGGCGGTTCTACCTAGTGACATCCGTCATGGTTCGCCCCATGTGGCGGCTTACGTTGAAGCTGATAATGAACAGGCACGTCAGGATGCCCTTGACTTGTTAGATGAAAAGCGTGACTTGGCAGCAGCCCGCTCGGCGATTTACCAACAGGACCTGCGCCGTTATCACAACCGCCGGGTTAAGTCCAGAACCTTTCAAGAAGGTGATTTGGTGCTCCATCTCATCCAGGATCAAACTGATGCACACAAGTTATCCCCACCTTGGGAAGGGCCCTTTGTGGTCAGCAAGAACTTGAACAACGGGTCAAACTACCTTATCGATGTTCGAGAGCACAAAGACTCACGTAAGTCGGAGGAGGAGACCCGCCGGCCATGGAATATCGCTCATCTTCGGCCTTACTACACTTGAGCCACCGGCTCTCATGATGTACATATTTTGACGATATATATATTATGATAAGTAATAAAAGCAGGACCTCTGTCCTTTTCATCCTCAATGATTATATATCTTCATCATCATCATTTCAAAACGACCAATTGGGGGCTGATCGTATTCGAATCTAGCTTAACCCTCTTGGTCCAGCTCATGATCGTATTCGAATCTAGCCGTTAAACCTCACGATCACTAGGGGGCTTCCTGTTCAAACATAGGTCGTATTCGAACCAAAGAGAACATAGTTGTCGGTACCCTCTTGATCGGCACAATGCCAAACTCACTAGGGGGCTTCTTGATCGTATTCGAATCATAGCTTAACCCCTTTTGGGTCTGACTTTGATCGTATTCGAGTCAGAGTCGTGAAAAAACTCTCAAGGTCATTTGGGGGCTTCCTGTCCAAACATAAGTCGTATTCAAACCAAAAAGAACATAGCTGTCGGTACCCTCTTGATCGGCGCACCGGTATGAGGGGCGTCGGTGAGCCGGATGAATAGGGCCGGTGTGAGGGGGTCGGCTGGGTCATGATTTTGTGCCCGATCCTTGACAGGCCGCTGAGACATATATGGGTGTGATTGAGGAGCCCAGATGCTCTGAGTTCATTTCAAACGCAGACCCTCAAAACACACACAAACGTTCGAATCGAGGTGTCCGAAGGATGTAAGCCATCCAATGTGATGCTGCATCTATGCGCAGACGTGTCCGCTTGTCTCAATTCTCGCAAATCGGACGAAGACCAAGGGGAGGTTCGCCAGAGTTTGGACATCCACCACGTACGCGCCTGGCCGGCCGGACCCACCCAAAACACTCTCCGTGCGAAACGGTTGCCGCACATTCATGCCGCTCAAGTTGCTTCAGAGTGGACGTGACTCTACAACGTTGATGCCATTCAGAGCGATGCGGTCGGATGAGGCGGCGGTGCCGCTTCAATGGTGACATGACCAGGCATACGGAAGGGCCACTAGATAGCCCGACCAGGCATACGAGGTCACCGGTCATCGTCCGCTATAAATTACTTTAGAGTTTTTCTAAGTTTTAGTTGAATATACAAAATATCATTCGGTTTATGTAAATTATATCAATTATTTGTCATTTGCATGGATTACATCATGTTTGCATAATATCTGTCCATCTGGTTTAAATTTTGCTTGTATTGCGGACGAAAGTTTAGGGCAAGCTTTCGATGACCGGCTACGTATCAATGTCCACGGATGCAACAAATACCATGTCTTTTTTGGCCGGC
The DNA here is from genome assembly GCF_002162155.2 of Triticum dicoccoides. Taxonomy (NCBI): domain Eukaryota; kingdom Viridiplantae; phylum Streptophyta; class Magnoliopsida; order Poales; family Poaceae; genus Triticum; species Triticum dicoccoides. Next base: position 156,093,936 of record NC_041393.1, on the reverse strand, counting down.
GTTAGAGATGCCCTAACGTAACTTGTAGCTTTATCACGTACTCCCACCGTTGAAAAAAATATAAGAGCGTGTAAATCACTAGTACTCCCTCCGTCTGGAAATACTCGTCGGAGAAATGCATAAAAATAAATATATCTAAAGCTAAAATACATCTAGATACATCCATTCCTCCGACAAGTATTTCCGGACGGAGGGAGTACTTCTTTACAGAGGAACGTATATTTGTCGTTGGTTTTTGTGACAGCGTGTTCATTCTGACATTCTCTCCTTACATTTGTTCAGCTTCCAATAAATGGGAGATCCTTTGTTTAACAACAGTCGAGGTATACAGCAATTATTCCGTGTTCATGCTTCTTCGAAATGTAGCCATGTCGTATTACTTGCTGACGCTCAGATCCCGGCAACGTTGCACGAATTGGGCCAAGCTCCGGTAGCTCGTGCCGCCGTCGGCGACTGCCTTCGCCGCCGCATCCTGGACGCTTACCGCCTTATTCCTCACTGTCTCGTCCGCCATTACAGCCTTCACCTTCTCCGCGATATTCTCCCCGCTCACCACTCCCTCCTCCCCCTCCCAGCTCCACCGCTCCTCCCAGACGCCGAGCCCGCTGCGCGCCACCACGCCGGCGTTCACCCGCTGGTCCCCGAACCTCGGCCACGCCAGAACCGGCAATCCGTTCGCCGCCGCCTCCGTGACCGAGTTCCAGCCGCAGTGGCTGATGAACAGACCGATGGATTCCTGCTTCAAGACCTCTTCTTGCTCCACCCAACCCTTGGTCACCATGCCCCGCCCGTGCACACGCTCCAAGAACCCTTCGCCGAGCAGCTCGCTGAGCTCGGCCTCGTCGTCTCTGTCCACGACGGTGCTTTTCACCACCCACAGGAACCGGTGGCCGCTCGCCTCGAGCCCGACGGCGAGCTCCTTGAGCTGGTCCTTGGATATGGCCTTGCGGCTGCCGAAGCTGACGTACACCACCGATCTCGTCGGCTGCGCCTCGAGCCACCGCATGTAATCAGCTTGATTTTCCGGCGGTTCACCTGCCGAAAAGCTCACCGGAGCGAGTGGCCCAACTGAGAAAACCGGTGGGAACCCGGCAGCGACGGAGCCATCCCGGAGTGCAGATATGGCTTCTGGCTCGAACTCGTCGAAAGAATTGACCAGGAGGCCGTCTGATTTCGCGAGCTCCCGGCCGTTGGCGACGAACTGCCGGGTGAAGAGGTGCTCGGGGTGGTGCAGAGCCTGCGGGATGGAAGCCTTGGGGACGCGGTACACGCCGGGGATGTCGACGTCGCCGACGGGGCCGCCGGCATTCGCGTCGAGGTAGGCGGGGAAGTGGACGCACAGGGAGAGCATCGCGGCGGAGGCGGTGAACAGGACGTAGCAGGGGAGGCGGAGCTCCCTGGCGACGGGTATGACGACGGAGGCCAGCGCGATGTCCGTCACGAGCGCCGACGCGCCGGCACCGGCGAGGAGCGGGCCGAGGAGAGGCGCGGAGCGGCGCATGGCCTCGAAGCGGAGGAAGAAGGGGTCGGCGCCGGGGAACTCGGACGCGTCGAACCGCGCGAGGTGGAAGTCGAGGCGGCGCACGGCCGGGCACGCGCCGAACAGGGCATCGAGGTGCGCGGACTCGGCGGACGACACGGTGGGGAGCACGGTGACGACCGAGACGCCGCAGCCGTGGTCGGAGGAGGAGAGGGACACAGCGAGGCGGCTGAACGGGACGAGGTGGCCCATCCCGGCGCTCGGGAGGAGCACGACATGGGGCAGGGCGCCCGAGCCGTCGCCGGAGGTCGGCATTGCCGTCGAGACCGTGGAGGTTTTCTCGTTGCTGGAAGTGCGAGGAGCGTGGATGCTCTGCTCTTTTTGGCTGGCTCGTGCAGGGCAGGAGGGATAAAGCTCTGCCAAGTCCAGGTGGCTTAATACTAGAGGGCCTCGTTGTTTTGGGAGATGTAGCAGTGCTCTGCGCCGCACGACTCAACAACCAGTTCAGTAGTACAGTAGTCCACAAGCGAATTGCCAGCCAGCGGCGCAGTAGTTGCAACGTCCGGACAGATATACCTGCACGTCGTGTGTGTGAAGTGTGAACTTCATTGCGGAAACGAAGAAGATCTCCACGACCACAAGAACACTGTTCCGCAACTCATGCCGGCGAGTCCGGTTCAGGGTTGCGGAGCGGGAGCGAACGTCGTAGTCGATCATACACAGGTACAGAAAGTAAGTTGACACACAGAAGTAGAGGGGAGTCTTTCTTTATTAATCAACATCAATTGTACATCCACAGGGTGCTCTCCTCCTCATATATCTAGGGATGGAGGAATAAGTGCCTACTTTAACGTTAAGTGGAGGGACTTGGTCTATAATGGGCCAATGACTTGTTCCATCTAAGGCCCAAGTTTCCCAACAAACACAACAGATGACCAATTGCACGATAGGACTGAAGCACCACTGCATCCGCAGGAAACAGCACCTGTATTTTCATTATTCGGCCACGTCAGCAGGGAAGCAGCTTATACAGGACTGCATGACACAGCACCCGCTGACACTCCCCACGCAAAACAAAACCCCAGCAAACAAAAAATACACTGGACATAGCTGGTAATCCTTGTTGGAAATAACCAACATCTTTTAGAGAATCGCTTGTGACCGGTGCGCCGGCCCAAACTTCGGCCGGTCTGGTTCATCACGCAGTGCTGCCTAATCCACTCGCGTGGCTCCTTCTCCAATCGTTTTCTTCGGCAAACTCTTCCGAGCTGCGTGCATTTTCGAAACATTAAGCAGAATTATACATTTTCCACGAAAAGAGACTGAACCGAGGGCTTATGTGCAAAGTGACTCAGCAGGAATATAATGCGCATAAATATGGAAAAAATATGAGTGTAAAAATGTAAAAACGCATGCACGGGCCGCAATGTACGCACAACAGTATGCCGAACCCTGGCCGTCGGACAATTTAATGTGCACAGCCGCCACTCCTATTTTTTTATTACAAGGCACCCGCAGTGAGGCCCATCTAGGCCCAACCCAACACCGGCCTGCCCACACTGCCTAGCCCTTGGGGGCAGTGGCTAGGTTTCCCAGCCATCCGAGTGGAACGTGGCGGCGGCGGTTGACCAGGGCAACAGCCCGCTTGGTCGCGGCGGCCAGCAGGGTCGGCGACGCACGTAGCAGAGCGGCGCGCGTGGTTCGATGCGGGAGCTCGGGCGGCCACGACGAGGGCCAACGGGGGTCACGCGCGGTAGTGCGGCGGCGAGCACTAGGTCATGGCCCGGCTCGCGTAGCATGCGGCGGCGCTCTCATGCGCACAGCTGCCCGCGGCAACGTCCGACGACGTGCGATGTGTCAGCAGGGTCCGCGCGCGATGCGGCTGCCTTTGCAGCAAGGCGTGATTGCCATGACGCGGCTCGGCCACTGCAAGCGCGACGACGTGCGCGACCAGCGAGCCTAGGCACGCGGCGGGCGGGCTCGAGCAGAGGGGCGGTAGCCGGCCTATCACGCAACATGCGCGGATCATCGTGCAGCCGAGGCTTGGCGCGGTGGCGGACATCGACGAGGACCGACACAGCTCGGCCATGCGAGCTGGCCATCCAGCACGGGACCGTGGTGGTGGCGTCCAATCATTGACCGTTGTGAGCGGCGGCGCGCAGGCAAGCCTGGCAGCGACCGGCAGCGCGAGCACTGCAGGAAACATGATGCGGCTGCTGCCCTGCAGCCGAGGCAGACGGTGGCTGATGAACCTCTTGTGATACGGCCAACAGGGCTGTCCACGAAGACGCCGGCGCGATACAACAAGTGCACGGTGATTTGCATACACATAACACATGCAAGTCATCCGGACGGCATGTATGAGTTTGGGAAGACGATTTCGTCTCTGCTGTTCGTCGTCGGATGACACAAACCAGCGAGACGACGCGTGCACACCCAGTGCATCGCGGCGGTGCCGTGCTCATCAGGGCACCGTCTCCCTACAGCATAGTCAACAAATTCCTCTACATGCAAGATCGATCCGCATTGGCGGGCGACATCAAGTCCGCCGCGATCTCGCGAGGAAAATCCACACTATAGATAAAAATTCATCCGAAAAATTACGGGATCGCAAAGGCGGAATCACAACAACAAGAGGAATCCATTTTTGCGAACAAATTTCGGATCCATACCTCCGCGAGAACGACGAAAGGCTGCTCGATGCAGGCTTGACGCAGGCTTGATGAAGAGTTGGAGGAGCGAAGCGTGCTGATAACGTGTTCCGCAACTCATGTCGGCGAGTCCGGTCCAGGGTTGCGGAGCGGGAGCGAACGTCGTAGTCGATCATACACAGGTACAGAAAGTAAGTTGAAACAGAGAAGTAGAGGGGAGTCTTTCTTTATTAATCAACATCAACTGTACATCCATAGGGTGCTCTCCTCTTTATATATCTAGGGGTGGAGGGATAAGTGCCCACTTTAACGTTAAGTGGAGGGACTTGGTCTATAATGGGCCAATGACTTGTTCCGTCGAAGGCCCAAGTTTCCCAACACTATCCCTTGGGCAGTTATCCGTATATCCATGTCTCAACTCCGAAAAACCCAATGGAAAAAATATGGAGAAGGAGCACATAGTATATGTTGTTATGTTGCACGAATTGCCTCGCCAAAAACCTCGTATGAGAAACATCAGGAAAACTCACTCAAGGAAAAAAGAGTACAATCCACTCAACCATCAAGTTGAGTAGTCGATCATCAGGGCTGAGATTTTAGCGGTGAGTTTGTGAAGTTTCTCCCCCTGAACCTTGCATCTCCCTAAGTCTCATCATACTGATTCTATGCACACATCTCTTGAAAGATGGCATCGGTAATGATTTAGTGTACAAATCATCAAGATTACCACCGGACTTAGCATGCAAGATTCTCACCTCGTTCGTCTTCTGCATCTCATGTGCATAGAAGAACTTAGGATTAATATTCTTTATGGGATTACTCTTCACATAACCATCTGAATGTGTGCAACACAATCAGTATTATCTTCAAAGATAATGGTAGGGGTTTGTACGGTGCTCAACCCACATGTCTGCTGAATGTGGCCGATCATCCACTGAAGCCATACACACTCTCGTGAGTGGTTCGTGAAAGTCAATACAAGACTCAACTTGGAAGATTTCCAGGAAAACATGGTTCCACACCGCAAAGGAAAACATATCCAGTCTATTACTTAGAAGTATGTGGGTCCAACAGACACCCAACATCAGCATAGCCTATAAGAGATAGGTCTTGATTCCTTCTAAAACATGCCAAGATCTTTGGTCCTGTACAGGTAACGGAAGATGTCCTTGGCGCCTTTCCAATGTCTCTTGGTAGGCTTAGAACTGTACCTAGCAAGCAAACAAACGGCGAAAGCTATGTCTGGCCATGTACAATTTGCGAGGTACATGAGTGTTCCAACTGCACTTAGGTAAGGAACCTCTGGTCCCAGAGTTTCCTCCCCCCTCTTCCTTTGGCCTGAACGGGTCCTTGTCTGGCTGTAAAGATCTTCTGACCGTCGGGGTCTTAGAAGGATATGCCTTATCAAATCCAAATCTTTCCAACACTTTCTGGGTGTAGGCCGACTGGTGCACTAGAATCCCATCAGGGGAATATTCAAGTTGCAGACCTAAAAAGAACTTGGTTTTACCCAAATCCTTCATCTCAAATTCCTACATCAGGTAGGAACTCGCTTCCTCAATATCCTCAGGCGTACCAATTATGTTTAAATCGTCCACGTACACCAAGATTATACAGAATCCATCTTGGGATCACCGTATGAAAACACATGGGCAATCTTTATTGCTTGTGTATCCCTTCTGATGAAGGAAATTGCTTATGCGATTGTACCACATTCTAACAGACTGTCTGAGTCCGTACAGTGCCTTTTGAAGTTGAACACTATATAGACTCATGTTTGCTCTATCATGGTTCGGAACAGGGATACTGAGGGAGTCCTGGACTAAGGGGTGTCCGGATAGCCGAACTATCATCATCGGCCGGACTCCAAGACTATGAAGATAGAAGATTGAAGACTTCGTCCCGTGTCCGGATGGGACTTTCCTTGGCGTGGAAGGCAAGCTTGGCGATATGGATATGTAGATCTCCTACCATTGTAACCGAATCTGTGTAACCCTAGCCCTCTCCGGTGTCTATATAAACCGGATGGCTTTAGTCCGTAGGACGAAAAACAATCATACCATAGGCTAGCTTCTAGGGTTTAGCCTCCTTGATCTCGTGGTAGATCTACTCTTGTAATACACATCATCAATATTAATCAAGCAGGACGTAGGGTTTTACCTCCATCAAGAGGGCCCGAACCTGGGTAAAACATCGTGTCCCTTGTCTCCTGTTACCATCCGCCTAGACGCACAGTTCGGGACCCCCTACCCGAGATCCGCCAGTTTTGACACCGACATTGGTGCTTTCATTGAGAGTTCCTCTGTGCCGTCGCAATCAGAAAGGATGCCTTTTCCCATCTTTAAAGACGGCGCCATCGTCAAGGGAGCCTTGGCCGCCGGCCAAACTATCCGACTAGGTGGTTTTCTTATGACCGCCTGTTTGGCCACCGCTCCGACGATGACCTCTCAGGTCATCAAAAGCGATCTTCACGTCAGCTCGGAATTCGCCGATCAGCTAGATCCGATTGAGCTCTCCTTCGTAAACGAGCTCTCAGATCGCATCGCCGCCCTGGGAGTCGCTACAGACTATGATCAGATTGGTCTTAAAACCGATCTGAGAGAAATTAACTCTCCCCAGGCTACCCACCACGTTGTTGTGGTAGAGGAACAATGCGGCGACTCTTCTTCTATGTTAAAAACCAGCTATGTCAGGATTCCCGATCCCTCCATGCCGGATTCCCGCGGAGGGACGGACGTCAATCAAATACTGAACCTAAAGTCAGGCATCGGACCAGATTTGTTGGAAGGCATCCAACAAACCAAGCTTCCAAATCCGGAAACTTCTTGGCCTTTGAGCCTCAGATCGGGCGGGGTTCCAAACTTAATTCCACCCGCCCACCCAAACATAAGCGATCTATCTCAAATACGGCAAGAGCCCGATGAAACAGTACATCATTACTGGGCCAGATTCCTCCTGGTTATGAACAGGATAAAGGACTGCCGTGAAGAAAGCGCGATTTCAATTTTTTGCAACAATTGCACGGACAAGGGAATCATAAACGCCATAAGTCATCGCGAAGTTACACGCTTCGCTGACCTAGCAACCATTGTACAAAAATATTGTGCGATGGAGAGCGCCTGGAAAACCGAAACCAGGTTTTGGGACAATCCGGCCCTGAATACAACCCCAGTCCGAAATAAAAGGGTGCGTCATACTCAAGCACCTGGATTAAAAACCAAAAAGCAAAATACCCCTAAAGGGCACGGAACCGTACTGGAGGGATGGCTCAACGGCAGGCCCGGCCCTGATGGGGGGGCAGGGGGGGCGGCCGCCCCGGGCCCCCGAAAATGGGGGGCCCCCAGGTTTGTGCTCTTCCCTGTTAATACGATTGGGCTCTAGTTCGTAAAAAAATGATAATTGGGCCTACGTTACGTGCACTGATCACATTTGGGAGAGACACCCACGCTGATCACACACGATGACCATCGTCCATCCTCGTCTGTAGCCTCCTATTTTTTCGCCTGATCTCCTGGAAACCTAATCGCCCGCAGCCACTGGCCGCCGCCATGGAGCAGACACTAGATACCCACGCCACACCATGGCACATCGATGCCGCAGCTCCAGCCTACACCATCCGCCGACGATTTCAGATAAGACGTCCTTTTCCTTAATGATTTTGCCCTAAATTATGCCCTAGAACTGCTGCTTGACGTGGTGAGTCTTTTGTCGGCCGTAGTGTTGCACAGAACGACACAAGTATGAAAGCGAAGGTCCCCTTGATCATGGTCTTCAATCCTCAGAACCAGGCGTGGAAGCCTGTGAACAGTTTCAAGGATTTGTACAAGGATCAGTGGTACATTGCCGGGCTGCCACATCCAGGTACGTAAGATACCATGTAAACTCTTGATGCAAGGAAAGTTTTGTAGCTTTCAGCTTTTTGCATCTTGGCTGTGTAAAACTGTTTGATGAAAGGTAGTGTTTGTATGCACTTGCAATGCGAAATTATATTCACTTTTTCATTCTGAAAAAATACCAACGAAATGTAAGACACATCCCAATATATGACTATGTGGTCGATTCTGTTGGATTAATTAGGACTAGTTGGCGCACCGTCAATAAAATAAGATCATGATAATGCTAATGTGATCAAACCTGATAAGCCAGTTAGTAAAAACTTCATTACTCTGTCTGGTGTTGTTAAAGGACTTCAGCAGTGTAAAGGAGCAGTGTAAAGGAAGGGATTGGTGCTTTATATATAAAGTGGGGCGAAAGCCTTTTTCGGTAATATGCAAACGAATGCACATGAAGTAATCGAACATTATTCTTCTATAGAAAATGATAATCATCCCTACATGATTTGTTAGTAGTATGGTGTACAAGCAAAATCTTAAAGTTGCGCAAAGTATATACTGAAAATAATTTTTGAAAGTACAAAGGGCCCCGGATTCTGGTTTCGCCCCGGGCCCCTAAAATCTCAGGACCGGCCCTGCTCAACGGACCCTGCAAAATCCACAGTACGGAGGGCGTCACTCCAACACATAGCCTTCGAGCATGTTGGATACTACGGCAGGTGGCCAAAAGTGGCGAAGGCTTTCTAGCCCCGGACAACCAGCCCAACAGTACCAGTACGGTATTAACAGTCTTCGAGACTTTCGCATCAAATAACATGCGGAAGCAAACAATCCGCAGCCTCGCCGAAGTCTACCAAGTAGCAACAACGAATCCATGGATCAACACAGCTATCACCTTCAATGCCAGCGATGAACCTAAATTCCGAACAGCTCGAGCACCAGCCACATTGGTCCTCAGTCCGATAGTGGACGGCTTTCGTCTTACCAAGGTACTCATGGATGGCGGCAGCGGATTAAACCTCATCTATGAGGAAACTCTTCAAAAAATGGAAATTGACTGGAGCCGCATTGAGCGAAGCAGCACAACCTTCAGGGGAATAATCTCTAGTCGAGAAGTATGCTGCGCAAGGAAAAATCACACTAGATGTAGTGTTCGGCTCGCCGGACAACTACAGGTCCGAAGGGGTCACGTTCCAAGTGGCCCCATTCGGCAGCGGATATCACGCCTTGTTAGGGCGAGAGGCATTCACAATCTTCCAAGCTATACCCCATTATGGGTACATGAAGCTCAAAATGCCCGGGCCCAATGGAATAATCACTCTCGTCAGTGATCCAGATACAGCACTCCGTGCTAAAAATAAGATAGCCGCACTGGCCCTAGAGGCATTATCCGAAGCCCTAGCGGTAGAGGAACTCACTGCGCTGCGCTCCACGGTGGATAGGGATGATGTGATACTCGATAAGAGGTCTAAGTCCACCTCTTTTAAACCAGCAGACGAAATAGTCAAATTCCAGGTCCATCCAACGGACCCCACAAAGACGGCCTCCATTGGGGCACAATTAAATCCTGATGTAGAAGCCGCACTACGAGAATTCCTTCGGGAAAATTGGGACATTTTCGCCTGGCACCCTTCAGACATGCCAGGAATCCCACGCAGGCTGGCAGAGCACAGCCTAAATATCCTAAAAGGATTCAAGCCAGTCAAACAGGCTCTTCGGCGATTTTCCGAACCCAAAAGACAGGCAATGGGAGAGGAGCTAGCCAAACTCTTAGAAGCCGGATTCATCAGAGATATCAAACATCCAGACTGGCTAGCCAACCTGGTAATGGTACCAAAAAAGGACAAATCCTGGCGCCTCTGTGTCGATTTCAAAGACCTTAACAAGGCCTGTCCAAAGGACCCTTTCCCTCTCCCTCGCATCGACCAAATCATCGATGCTACTGCAGGGCACGATTCATTGTGCTTCCTCGACGCATACTCCGGATACCATCAAATCAAGATGGCAGAAAAAGACCAGGCCGCAATGGCATTTATTACTCCATACGGACCATTCTGCTTCAACACAATGCCCTTCGGACTCAAAAACGCCGGCGCAACATATCAGCGCATGATTCAGACATGTCTGGCCACCCAGATAGGCAAAACAGTAGAGGCATACATAGACGATGTGGTCGTCAAGACCAAACACGTCGAAACTCTAGTAGACGACTTGAGGGTGACACTCGACAACCTCCGAGCATATGACATTAAGCTCAACCCGGAAAAATGTGTTTTCGGCGTACCAGCCGGAAAGCTCTTGGGCTTCATTGTATCCGGTAGAGGAATTGAAGCAAACCTAGCCAAGATCCGAGCTCTGTCACAATTGGATATCCCAAAAGACCTCAAGCAAATACAAAAACTAACTGGATGCGTGGCGGCTCTTAGCCGCTTCATCTCCCGTTTGGGAGAGAAGGCACTGCCCCTCTATCGCCTCCTCCGGCGCACCGAACATTTCGAATGGACGGATGCTGCCACGGCCGGACTCGAAGAAATAAAGGCCGTATTGGCAACAAATCCGGTCCTGGCCGCGCCCAACTTGGGCGAACCGATGTTGTTATATATCGCAGCAACACATCAAGTTGTCAGCGCGGTACTCGTCGTCGAGCGAGAAACAGAAGGGCACAAATTCCCTCTTCAAAAACTAGTGTACTACGTAGCCACTGTCTTAACTCCATGCAAGTCCCGGTACCCACACTATCAAAAGATCGTGTATGCGGTGTTCATGGCATCCCGGAAGTTGCGACACTACTTTCAAGAGTGTTCCATAACGGTGGCCTCCGAAGTACCTCTCAACGACATTATAAACAATCGCGATGCGACGGGCAGGATTGCAAAATGGGACATTGAGCTCTTACCATTTGATATAACCTACAAACCACGACGAGCTATCAAGTCGCAAGTTCTGGCTGACTTCGTCGCCGAATGGACCGAAGCCGAACTCCCTAAAGAGTACGGCGCATACTCCAATTGGATCATGCATTTCGACGGCTCCAAAATGTTGACGTCCCCAATCGGAGACACAGTCCAATGCGTGCTTCAAATAATGTACACAGACTCCAACAATGCAGCCGAATACGAGGCCCTTCTACATGGCCTCCGGATGGCAATCTCCATGGGTATTCAACGCCTAGAGGTGCGCGGGGATTCAAACCTCGCAATATCCCAAGTAAATGGAGACTTTGACGCCAGGGATCCGAAAATGGCAGCCTACCGTAACGCTGTCCTAAAAATGTCAGCCCGGTTCGAAGGACTCGAATTCCACCATGTAGCCCGGGATAATAACCAGGCAGCAGACGTGTTGGCACGCATCGGCGCAAAACGCGACGTCGTCCCTCCAAACATCTTCCTGGAGTGGCTCTTTAAGCCATCCATATTATGGGAAGAGGAGTCCGGAAATAACAATCCGGAACCAACTGCATCACCTAACGCAGAACATTCTGACACAATCGGTGGCTCAGCCAATGAAATAACAGATTCAACCCACGAAATACTGGCAGTAATTGCCCCATGGACGGAACCATTACTAGCTTACTTAATCAGGCAGGAACTTCCCGAAGACCAAAATGAGGCCCGCTGCATAGTTCGGCGATCTAAAGCCTACAAGGTCCACGAGGGAGAACTTTATAAGAAAAGCACAACCGGAGTCCTTCAAAGGTGTATCTTCGAAGAGGAAGGGCGAAATCTCTTGGCTGAAATTCACGCCGGACTCGGCGGGCACCACGCCGCCGCCCGGGCTCTTGTAGGCAAGGCCTTCCGTACAGGATTTTATTGGCCGACCGCCCAGGCAGATGCTCAGGACTTAGTCCAATGATGCGTCGGTTGCCAGCTCTTTGCTAATCAGAGCCACATGCCACCCACCGCCCTCAAAACTATACCCATTACTTGGCCGTTCGCGGTCTGGGGGCTTGACATGGTTGGACCCCTTAAAGGGGGAACCCACAAGCACAAATACCTATTGGTCATGGTGGACAAATTCACCAAATGGATAGAGGCCAAGCCGGTTAAAACGGCAGAATCCGGACCTGTGATAGACTTCACATCCGGGGTAGTACACCGTTTACGTCCCCCACAGCATCATCACTGATAACGGCACGAATTTCACGGCCGACGAGGTTAAACTCTGGTGCAAAAACATGGGCACTAAGCTCGACTACGCCTCAGTCTACCACCCTCAAACTAATGGTCAAGTGGAACGAGCAAATGGTCTAATCATGAGCGACATTAAACCCAGATTAGTGCGGTCCCTCACGGAATCTAACACGCACTAGGTAGAGGAGCTCGACTCCGTACTCTGGGGGCTGCGGACCACGCCAAACTGCACAACCGGATTCACACCATTTTTTATGGTATACGGCGCCGAGGTAGTTTTGCCTGCGATATAATTCATGACTCACCTCGCGTGCGCATGTACGAGGAAAGAGAAGCCGAGTTGGATCGGCAGGACAGTTTGGACGCTTTAGAGGAGGAGCATGACGTGGCAAAATCCCGTTCCGCATTCTATCAACAGCAGGCTCAAAGATATCAAAGCAGAGAAGTACGGGCCAAAACTTACAGTATTGGCGAGCTAGTTCTACGCCTACCAGACAAGAAAAAGGACAAACTTAAGCCAAAATGGGAAGGTCCCTTCATCATCCACCAAGTCCTTACCGGCGGTGCATACCGTCTATGCAACGCATCTGACAACCGACTCGAGCCAAACCCATGGAACGCAGCCCGTCTCCGAAGATTTTACGCCTAGCGCCGGACTCAGGGTTCGTCTCCTTCCTCCGTCCACCTTTCATGTTTTTCACTGTCTTTGTTTTCCCTCCTTTTTCCTCCCTCTTTCAGTACAAACCTCTTGAGGGCTAATCTGCGCTTTGTTCACACTCACTCGATGTGCTACTCGCACTCGTTATACCTGGGGGCTTCTTTAACAGAAGCTTATTTATATGGGCTTCATGCCCACCACACGTGTCACACTTCCGCATGTACCTTTTGATCACCATTATATGCATCGATATGACTTAAGTTTTGGCCAAGCCGGGTTGCCTGGCTCTTGTGCTTACCCCTACGTTCCCGATTGTTCGGCTAGGAGGTAAAGGGAGCACCTCTGCGATTGTTACTGCCGGGTCAGCCGGATGTGTACCTCAGATTGGGTGAAGCCGAAGGCTAGCGTTCTTAAGAGAATATTCGGTCGGTGACCTGAAAGATGATTTATTACTTACTTATTTATCTGCCCCCAGATGCTTTTTCTGCTATTTTCGCAGTCCGTACATGCACTTTAGGGCATGCCTCCCAGGGAAAGGAACCCTTAACGGAACTATTCTCCCTGGAAGATGTTTCTTACTAACCATGTAATATAACATAGCTAGTTTGGCACTTGTCTGATAAACCAATTATGACCCCTACGCCTTGTCTTCATGCATGCCCCGGTTCTTTTATAACCGGCAGGGTATTCGGACACACTCCGGACTATTGGGTCCCGAGGTTGAAGCGAAAAGGTCCGCAAAGGCAAACGATCTACAATCCGGCTAGAAGGCATTTTACATGTCATTTTAAAATTACATCGTCAAACAGACTGATTGTACTCCTCTTCAATCCCATCTAACAGGCTGTCTAATTCACAGTCCTATTGGGAATATTTCGCGGCCAACTCTACTTGGCCGTACATCAAGGTCACAGGGATCTCTTTCCCATCGGGCCCCACAGGTCCGACCTCGGCCATGTGGTTTGGGTCAGCCTTCGGGTACCGCGTCTTCACCATGGCCCAGGCCTCCCTGGAGCCTAGACGGCAGGCCGACATCTTCCACAGACGGAGACGTCGCCGTACTCCCTGAAGCTTCTCAGCAAGCCCTCCAAGGCCCTCAGGAAGGGAGACGGAAGGCCATAAGGCCTGAACGACGCTGCTCATCGCCTGCCAAACACGTTCGTGCAGTTGCAGCAGCTCGGGAAGAGGGTCTCCCGTGGAACTAGGCATCTCCTCCGCCGGACGACCCGTGAGCACACCTACAGACACATTTCTGTCAATCGACTTCCTCGCCGAACTCTTCTTTTCAAAAGAGTTTGCTCAAGCACTTACTATAAATGCCGCGACGAAGCCGCCGATTCTCCTTTACGGAGTTAGACAGCTGGACCCGAACATCTTTTAGTTCTTCGCCCAGCTGGGTGTTGGCATCTTGGAGTTTGTTCCTCTCTTGCTGCACCCTCATAAGCACCCTCTCGCCGGCCTTCAACTGGTGCAGCAGCTGTTGCTTGTCCGGATCTAGTCCGGCACCCTCTACAATATTATTGTCAGACTATACACACACGCCGCACTTCATAAACTACTTCTTTTTTCAAAATATGAATTACCAGAGGGGGTCTCCGTGGCTCCCCCGGCAGCGGCTAGTGCGGCCTCAAGTTGGGCCTTGCATTCTTGAAGCTCCTGAGACAGGTGGGTATTCTTCTCAGTAAGATCCTGCATAACAAATGATCCTTAAATCAGTTAGTTTAACTATTTTAAGTCTCGGGGGCTACTGGCATATATAACTATTAAAATTCCTTACCCGTATGTCCTTTACATACTGCTCCGTGGCTCTGGTTAAACCATCTTGAGCAGCACGGAGGTGCGCGTCTCCCGCATTAAAGGCATTTAACGCCTCAGGGGAGAAACATGTGTCACGAAGAACTGTCCGACGGCGCCTGTGATTCATGGCGCTCTCCACCTCAGACCTGGTGGCGGACAACCTGTCGGCATCCTCCGTTGGAGGAGCATCCGGCTCGCGCCTTGTGCTCGCCTCCCCCTCCGGACCAGGTGTTGGAGCCTGGCTGGCGGAGGCTTGGTGGGCACCCTCTCCGGACTCAGTCCGGCGAGCGCTCTTTCTCCTGGAAGAATCATGAGCATTAATAGGCCTCCCAGGAGTCTTTCCCTTAAAAGACAATGGTGCACCATACCTTTGCGGCGACGTTTCGATTCGCACCGCACTCCTCTTCCGCCTGCTAGGCCGCACTGACCTCGTTTGATCAGTCGCCGCAGGCTCGGCTTCCCGCTGTAAAGGCACCTCCTGCCAAGCACCATTGGTACACGGTGGTCAGAAATAAGCATTAAAAAAGTAACGGTGTCAGGACTTCGGTCGTACTCACCTGGGAAGCCGGACATAAACCGGGATAGTCAGCCGTAATGGCGACTAGAGCATTGTCTACGCTGAGCTGGTGGAACACCCCATCAATCAAATCCACCTTTATGTCCGGATCCTCTTCGGAGGCCGGATCAAGGGATCTTCCCGGATCCTCGGGTTGTGGAGCTGGGCTTTCTATGCCCGCCACATCCCGGCGTATTTCCTGCGTCGAAATCATAAAGTAAGACACTTACCTTTAAAGCACGGATCAGATATATAAGCATCCGCTTACCCAGCTCCGAGGGTTATTCATGGAGAATCCATTCAATGGATTCGTGCGGAGGAAGTCCTCCTTCTCCCCCTTGTACAAGCCGGATAGGATCTTCACCAGATCGGCGGCCGATCCCGGCCCCGTGCAGCCATGACGGGTGGCGTCATTCTCCCCGTTAAAGTCCCACATAGGGTGGCCCCTATATTGGAGCGGATGCACCCCTCGCATAATGCATGTGGCCATGACTCCAATCATGGTTAATCCGGAATGGGCTAGTAGCCGTATCCGACCCATCAGATAGTGGACGCTCCTATCATCTTCCCGTTGAGGGCTCCGCGGGCGCCAACTTAGGCGTTTCTTCAGAGGAGCGTTGCTAAACTCCGGGAGGACGATCCGAACTGGATCCGGCAGCGGGGCGTCTTCCATATAGAACCACTTCGAAGGCCAGTCTTCAGACGCCTTCTTCACGGTTCCGGATAGGTATCCGGTCCCGGCGATGCGCCATATTTCGGCTCCGCCCACTTGATATATCGACCCCCCGTGAGAACGGGGTACGAGGCAAAACAACCTCTTCCACAGCGCAAAATAGGGCTCGATGCCCAAGAACAGCTCGCAAAGAGCTACAAAGCCCGCGATGTGCAAAATGGAGGCAGACGTGAGGTGGTGAAGTTGGAGTCCATAGAACTCCAGGAGCCCCCGGAGAAACGGATGTATAGGAAATCCGAGTCCCCTTAGTAAGTAGGGGACGAAGCATACCCGCTCTCCTTTGGAGGGATTGGGGACGCTCTCTGCCTGCTTTCCACCCTTGTAGGTGGCCAGTCCGGCTCGAACCGGAACCATAAAGGCCGGGGGAAGGTATCCCTCTGTTTGGAGCGTCACTAACTCGCTATGCGGGACTGAGCATCTCCTCCAATCTCCTGGCTGAGGACTGGGAGCATGAGAAGAGGAGTCGCGTCGACTGTCCATGTTGGAATGGATTTTTTGTCAGATGCGCCTCGATGAGTACTTGCGGAAGGAGGATGGTGTGATTTGGATCTGGATCCTCGCCTCTCTTATAGGCAGCTTATTCGCGCGGCTAGGGGGTAAAACGTAAGAATACCCTGGCTCTTCGCATTCGTGCGACACGTGGAAGAAGGCCATTATTGGACGTAGAAGCCAAGGAGCGCAACATTTATGAAGCAACCGGACACTATCCGGCAAACACCTGGAGCGTGAAGGAGAACCCGCCTTGCAAACACCAAAGACAACATACGCGCCGGACTCGTCGTCATTGAAGCCTGGTTCGGGGGCTACTGAGGGAGTCCTGGACTAAGGGGTGTCCGGATAGCCGAACTATCATCATCGGCCGGACTCCAAGACTATGAAGATAGAAGATTGAAGACTTCGTCCCGTGTCCGGATGGGACTTTCCTTGGCGTGGAAGGCAAGCTTGGCGATATGGATATGTAGATCTCCTACCATTGTAACCGAATCTGTGTAACCCTAGCCCTCTCCGGTGTCTATATAAACCGGATGGCTTTAGTCCGTAGGACGAAAAACAATCATACCATAGGCTAGCTTCTAGGGTTTAGCCTCCTTGATCTCGTGGTAGATCTACTCTTGTAATACACATCATCAATTTTAATCAAGCAGGACGTAGGGTTTTACCTCCATCAAGAGGGCCCGAACCTGGGTAAAACATCATGTCCCTTGTCTCCTGTTACCATCCGCCTAGACGCACAGTTCGGGACCCCCTACCCGAGATCCGCCGGTTTTGACACCGACAGATACCTTTAGGAACCTTCATGTATATGTTCGAATCCAAGTTACCATATAGGTAAGTAGTGACAACATCCATTACTTTCATTTTCAAGTCCATATTTACTGCCATTGGGATCAATTATCTAAAGGTAATTTCATCCATGACTGGGAAATGAGTCTCCTCAAAATCAACACCTAGTCATTGAGTGAACCCTTGAGCGACGAGCTTTGCTTTGTACCATACTACCTTATTATTTTCATCTCTCTTTTGAACAAAAACCCACTTATGGCCAATAGGGCGTATGTGGGGAGGAGTTTAGACGAACCAGTCCGAACACCTTCTTTTTGTTGAGAGATAATAATTCGGCAGTAATTACCACATGCCAATCTTTCCAATCTGACCTTTTCAGTGAGCGTGTTAGGCTCAGGGTCAAGATTTAAGATTGAGGCAATTTTCTTAGCAAAGTTAATGTCGACAATCACCGTTGCTCGGTTCATGGACTCTCTCGTATAATTTATGGCCATTTTGTCATGGGGCGCATCTGGCACTGACCCTTGCTCTACCAAATTTCACATTCCGGGAGCAAGGTCCTTTAGCGTTCCCGCGCCGATGTGTGCACACACATCTCCGCTGGGTGTTTCCTCTATGGGAAAGTTTAAGTCTGGAATTTCGTGCATTGAATTCTTCGTACTTGTGCCAGGTCTCAAACTGGCTCCCCATTTCACTTTGGGGCACTTTGGTGACAGGCTGTGATAAATCTCTCTTATCCTTTTTTCGTCAGGTGTCCCCGAGTACTTGGGATTTGAGAAGCCGGATTTCTCGTCCTTTAGGCCTATGGACGGGAGCGGGTATACCATCATTTGCTTTCGGTATTTCAACCCTTTCCAGTGCATTGCACACATGCACATGCGACTTTGTCACGGTCTTTAAGTCACTAAAGTAAATGGGCAGTTGATTTGCTAATGACTTCAAATCTATTATCTTTTGGACTTCTCTCTCAGTCTCAGCAATGCGCGGGTTATGAGCGTGGATCCTCGTGGCTTGCCACGTGATTTCTCGACTTTTAACATCAAGGGGTTGATTCTCTCCCCCAAAAGTTGGGAAAAAATCCTCGTCAAAAATGCAATCAGCAAAACGAGACATGTGACAGTCACCTGTCATGGGGTCCAAATACCTGATTATGGACAGAGTCTCATAACCAACGTATATCCCCGACTTACGGAGCGAGCCCATCACCGATCGCTGAGGTGGTGGTATTGGTACATATACCTGGCAACCGAACCTATGAAGGTGGGAAATTTTCGGTGCCGACCCTTGCGCAAGCTGAACAAGAGAGTGGATGTTGTAGGCCGACGGTCTAAAGTTGATGAGATTGGCCGCGTGTAACACCGCGTGGCCCCAACACGTAGTTGGTAAATTACAACCCTGAAGGAGCGGTCGGGCAATGAATTTAATTCTTTTAATCAATGCCTCGGCAAGTCCATTTTGTGTATGAACATGTGGTAACGAGTGCTCAACTTTGATTCCCATTGCCATGCAATAATCATCGAACGCCTTTGAAGTAAATTCTCCGGCGTTGTCCATTCGAATAGACTTTATACGATAATCAGGGAAATTATTCCTCATTTGTATGATCTGAGAGATCAATTTTGCAAAGGCATGGTTCCGTGTTGACAACTGGCAAACATTTAAGCATTTAGAGGAAGCATCAATGAGCACCATGAAGTACCGAAACGGCCCCATGAGGGGCTGAATTGGACCGCATATGTCCCCTTGGATACGTTCCAAGAACGCGGGGATTTCATCCCTCACCTTGAGGGGCGATGGCCTAATGACTAACTTCCCCTTAGCGCATGCGGAGCACACGAAATCATCGGGATTCGGGAAGTTCTTCACGTTAACATTATGGCCATGCGAGTTCTTAATTATATTTCTCATCATCCTAAGTCCGGGGTGGCCTAACCTATCGTGCCAGAGGCAGAAGAGTTCAGAGCTTCTAAAGACGGTCTTGAGGGTAGTGTACACGGGCGGTGCTACTATCTTAGTGTAGTATAGCCCTGTGTCGAATGGAGAAAGCCTTTCGATAGCATGTTTACCATTTGCATCCCGCTCGATGATGAGTATACACACTTGGCGATAGTCATCATCGGTCTCAATGTGGAAACCATTAGCGCCGATGTCTTTAAGCTCAAAAGAGTATGAGTCAACTCCGGGTACAACAATGCATCATTAATGATCACAGTTGTCCCTATAAAAAGTATGAAGGCGGCTCGTCTAGAGCCGAATACATTCGAACCACAACAGGCGATTGTCACAGCAATTCCCAGAGATTTTAATAGACTCAAAGTGCTTAGTATCTCGTAAAATGGTATTAGTAGTACTGCTATCAACAAGGCACATTTCCTCCACTCGGGTGCTACACATGTTCTAAAATATGACATCGAATTAATGTAATGTAGCGAGCAAGAAGCTACATAAATAATAAATGCGCACATTTCAGAACATAACAAGCTATCAAAATTCAATAAAGGAACAAATGGATGAATGCAAACATCATCCAAACGCCAAATGATGAATAAGGTTTTGCTCTAATAAAGTACAACCCACCGGAGATGAATGTATCAATTTAATCTAGGGAATTATAAACAAATGGGAAACCAAGAGAATAAATGAGGGGGCCATTTAGTCTAGTCTAGATGTCAAGGCGACTAAGCATCTCCAAATAGGAGAGCTTTTGCCAGGATAACATCACCATCGAGTTCGTGTGTCATGGAAGGGGGGGCCCCAATGGCCCTACCTTGGGCACCTATAAGGCGTTGCCGTATGAGCCGATGGTGCTCCCCCTAGATAATATAGACACCCCAAATCAGTTGCGCAACAATGGTTCTACTCCTCTCCATGGGGACAAACAATGTGCTCCAGCCTCTCGAACAACCCTTGTGAGAGCGATCTAAAAGACTAGGGCACTTCAGTTTGTCATGTACACATTTTGCAAGGTACTACGGAGGTGGAGTTGAAGAAAGTGCAGTAGCCGGCATTCACCCTAGGAGTGACAGCGACCATCCGGGTCAAGTCTATCGCCCTAAGTCATTCAGACTCGAGGACAACCTCCACGCTGAATGACAAGGTGAGGTACCCTAGACCATACACTATCCGCGCATTCACCCTTGGAGTGGTGAAGACCATCTGAGTCCACAAGCCTATCGCCCTCTGGGGTCACTCGGACCCGAGGATGATCTACTTGTTGAATGCTCGGTGGGGTAGTAGAACCCCTTCTGGGCCAACTCGATGGACTCCCGATTTACTGATTCCGGCCATCAACGATTATGAAGGGGTTACATCGGGTAATCCATGATGTAAAAGCGATGATGATACATTTTATTCATCAAAGTGACGTTCCGATATTTATAGCATGCTAAAATATGCATTACATAGCGATTAAAAGTAGGCAACAATTAATCTACAACACTAAAAGCATATAATAGAAGCATGCATGTTAAAATAGCATGTTAAGCGCGTCCTAGACGTGAAAATTGGCTCTAACATCGAATTCCCGAAACATTAAGCACAATCATACATTTTCCACGAAAACAGACTGAATCGAGGGCTTATGTGCAAAGTGACTCAGCAGGAATATAATGTGCATAAATACGGAAAGAATCTGAGTGTAAAAATGTAAAAACGCACGCACGGGCCGCAATGTACGCACAACAATATGCCGAACCCGGGCCGTCGGACAATTTAATGTGCACAGTCGCCACTCCTGTTTTTTTATTACAAGGCACCCACAGTGAGGCCCATCTAGGCCCAACCCAACACCGGCCTGCCCACACTGCCTAGCCCTTGGGGGGCAGTGGCTAGGTTCCCAGCCATCCGAGTGGAACGTGGCGGCGGCGGTTGACCAGGGCAACAGCCCGCTTGGTCGCGGCAGCCAGCAGGGTCGGCGACGCACGTAGCAGAGGGGCGCGCGTGGTTCGATGCGGGAGCTCGGGCGGCCATGACGAGGGCCAACGGGGGTCACGCGCGGTAGTGCGGCGGCGAGCACTAGGCCATGGCCCGGCTCGCGTAGCGTGCGGCGGCGCTCTCAGGCGCACAGCTGCCCGCGGCAACGTCCGACGGCGTGCGATGTGTCAGCAGGGTCCGCGCGCGATGCGGCTGCCTTTGCAGCAAGGCGTGATTGCCATGACGCGGCTCGGCCACTGCAAGCGCGGCGACGTGCGCGACCAGCGAGCCTAGGCACGCGGCCGGCGGGCTCGAGCAGAGGGGCGGTAGCCGGCCTATCACGCAACATGCGCGGATCATTGTGCAGCTGAGGCTTGGCGCGGTGGCGGACATTGACGAGGACCGACACAGCTCGGCCATGCGAGCTGGCCATCCAGCACGGGACCGTGGTGGTGGCGTCCAATCATTGACCGTTGTGAGCGGCGGCGCGCAGGCAAGCCTGGCAGCGTCCGGCAGCGCGAGCACTGCAGGAAACATGATGCGGCTGCTGCCCTGCAGCCGAGGCAGACGGTGGCTGATGGACCTCTTGTGATACGGCCAACAGGGCTGTCCACGAAGACGCCGGCGCGATACAACAAGTGCACGGTGATTTGCATACACATAACACATGCAAGTCATCCGGACGGCATGTATGAGTTTGGGAAGACGATTTCGTCTCTGCTGTTCGTCGTCGGATGACACAAACCAGCGAGACGACGCGTGCACACCCAGTGCATCGCGGCGGTGCTGTGCTCATCAGGGCATTGGCGGGCGACATCAAGTCCGCCGCGATCTCGCGAGGAAAATCCACACCGTAGGTAAAAATTAATCCGAAAAATTACGGGATCGCAAAGGCGGAATCACAATAACAAGAGGAATCCATTTTTGCGAACAAATTTCGGATCCATACCTCTGCGAGAACGACGAAAGGCTGCTCGATGCAGGCTTGACGCATTCTTGATGAAGAGTTGGAGGAGTGAAGCATGCTAATAACGTGTTCCGCAACTCATGTCGGCGAGTCCGGTCCAGGGTTGCGGAGCGGGAGCGAACGTCGTAGTCGATCATACACAGGTATAGAAAGTAAGTTGACACAGAGAAGTAGAGGGGAGTCTTTCTTTATTAATCAACATCAACTGTACATCCACAGGGTGCTCTCCTCTTTATATATCTAGGGGTGGAGGGATAAGTGCCCACTTTAACATTAAGTGGAGGGACTTGGTCTATAATGGGCCAATGACTTGTTCCATCTAAGGCCCAAGTTTCCCAACAAACACAACAGATGACCAATTGCACAATAGGACTGAAGCACCACTGCATCCGCTGGAAACAACACCTGTATTCTCATTATTCGGCCACGTCAGCAGGGAAGCAGCTAATACAGGATTGCACGACACATCACCCGCTGACACTCCCCACGCAAAACAAAACCCTAGCAAACAAAAAATACACTGGACATAGCTGGTAATCCTTGTTGGAAATAACCAACATCTTTTAGGGAATCGCTCGTGGCCGGTGCACCGGCCCAAACTTCGGCCGGTCTGGTCCATCACGCAGCGCTGCCTAATCCACTCGCGTGGCTCCTTCTCCAATCGTTTTCTTCGGCAAACTCTTCCGAGCAGGCTCCCATGGCGCCGCCGTGAGCTACTCTAACGCCGTCGCCATCTCGTTGGCCATGACCGCTATCTCCCAAGCTGCTTCGTCCACCTCCCACCATTGGACGCGACCGCAAGCTGCTTCGTCCACCTCCCGTTATTGGTCGCATTCGACGGAAGACGCTGCTACAACCATCGAAATCAAAAGCTGGAACCAGGTATTGCAAAAGCTACTACCGGCAAAGAAAATGCTGGAACCAGCAATCAAAACATGGGATTGGGAGATGAAATTGCTACAACCGACAAATAGAAAGCTGGAGCCGACAAAGCTGCAACCGGCTAAATCGAAAACAAAGCTAAACCAGGAGCACGGCGGCCTTGCAAAAATATTGGTGTTGCATCCACAGCAGTTGCTGGCAACGGCCGTCGCGGCCAACGAGGTCTTGAATTTGTTACAACCGGCAACCGCAAAAGCTACCATCGGCGATTTTTTTTTTGCTTCGACAGACATGGATGGGGATCCTCAATTTTGTTACAACCGGCAACCAGAAACGATACCACAGGGCGAGTTTTTTAGCTACATCCGTTCATGGATTAGCTGCAAGCCGCGACAGGCGGCAACGGCGTTTTGCTGCAACCGCGTTTGGGTCTTGCTACCACTGGCGATGATTTTTGCTACATCCACGCATTTTGGTTGGAACCACGAACTGACAGAAAATCTGGACCCCGTGAACACACAAGCTCCCCGGCAGTGACCACGACCAGGGTAGGAGGTGTTGCAGCTGCAGCCGGAATCTCGACTAGCAGATGCTGGAAGCGGCGACAGCCGGTGCTAAGAGCCACATCGGCAAATGTTGCATGTGTCGATGGCCGGCGGCGATGGAGTTGTGTGGCTTCATCATCCAGCTGCGGCGAAGGCGCAACCTGATGCGACGGAGGGCGACGGGTGGCCCGCGGTGCGGGAGACTACTCCCAGAGCAGGTGATTTTTTTTCCGGAGGGGATCTCGCGGGCTCGTGGTGTTGGGAGAACGAAAACGACGC
>NC_041393.1:156014015-156070046 GCF_002162155.2 Triticum dicoccoides | reverse complement strand
CAGGAACGTGCGAATCGGGCGGCTGGCATACGACCGGCCCAACCGTTCGGCCGGCGCGCCGGCGCCTATCACTGCCCCATCTTTTATAAGCCGGCACAACTGGGCACACTTTCTGCCCTCTAACGCACTTAGGCCTCGGTTCATAGGATAGGAATAACATAAAAATAGGAAAAATCCTACACGCTATCTCCCGTCAGATTTGTTGCACGAATTTTGGCAAATAGAAAAGCTGGTGAACGTTAGAATTCTGGTCCCTCATTTTTTTCCTCCTGTTTTTTTGAAAAATGGCAAATTGTGTTCTTTTTTGCTTAGGATACATGGCATTTCTTCTAAAAAAATCAACATGGCAGTTTTTATATTTATTGAAACTATGTTCACAAGTCAAATTTGTTTTTGTACATGGCAGTTTTTATATTTTTTTGAAACTATGTTCACAAGTCAAGCTTGTTTTTGTACAACATGGCAGTTTATTAATATTAGGGATGAAATTTATTATTGCGGATGACATTCTTTTTCAGTGGCATGGCTGTTTTGTTGTTAAGCGCATGGCATGTTTGTTTTTATAAATGGCATGCCAATTTTTTTCTAAGTGCATGGCATTTTTGTTAATAATAGGTGGCATCTTTATTATTTGAGAGGATGTCATTTTTAATGTTGAGGTGATGGCATTTTTATTTTTAATGGCATGACAATTTTTATTGCTAAGGACATGTAATTTTTTATTAGTAATAGGATGCCATTTTTATTATTGAGAGGATATCGTTTCATCATTGAGAGGATGGCATTTTTATTGTTAATGGTGTGGCAATTGTCATTGGGGCTTATGTAGACATACTTTTTTTATCTAGTGGATGGCATTTTATAGAGTAGCATGACAATTTTCACATATTCAGAGCATGGCATTTGATAAATTTATATGATTTAGTTTGTTCATGGCATTTTCTACCTAGAGAGGTGGCAATTTTTAATTATGTATTTTTCATGTAGAAATATCCAGGCTCGAGATATAATTTGTTTTTTTGCGGCCCGTTAATGCATTTTTTGGGCCAGATGAGGTCACGCTGGGACCCACTACAACGAATGTACAAGGAGAGGACCTTCCATTCTGTGGTTTCCCGTCTCCCTTGTAGAGAACAAAACGATCGCGCGAGGCTGGCTATGAGCTGACGGTAGCCAGATATTAGGGACCTTAATTCATAGTTAAGATTTTTTTTCAGCAGTTCATGCTAAATTTTTTCTTAGAAATGTGAAGGATAAGAATCAATCCTACATCAAAATGAGAATTCACTCTTAGTAGCCAAAAGGCTCTAAAGAAAATTTTCATATAAAAATCTACAAGCAAAAAACCAAAGAGGCCTTAGCGTTTTGGCCATCCAATCGAGAATCTGCATCGTCTTGCCGTCGGACCTTTGATCTAACGCAACACTTCTCACTAACTGGGCCGCACGTCCTAAAGGGTCGCTATTCCCGTCGAAAATTTGTTTACCCCTAGTTATCAAGGCCTACTTCCCGCATGAAGTCCACGAGTAACTCCTCTCTTGAGCCCTCCCTTTGCGCATTCCCTACTCAATGCTCCTTGCATCAAACTGGGCAGAACCTATAAAACACCCGTGTGCGTCCGTTCGTCGCTGCTTCACTAAAGCGAAGGGAGCGAACTAGGCGCACGGGCCGGCCCACTTCAAGCGAGACCTGGTTTTGGGAACCTTCTAGTCCCTCCGTTCCTAAATATTTGTCTTTTTAGAGATTTCAAATAGACTACCACATACGAATGTTTATAGACATATTTTAGAGTGTAGATTCACTCATTTTGCTCTGTATGTAGTCACTTGTTGAAATTTTTATAAAGACAAATATTTAGAAATGGAGGGAGTAGTAGGTTCCCTGAACCGGGTTCTTTTGTATTTTTTTTCCTGTTTCTATTTGTTTACCTTTTGTTTCCTTTTTCTGTTTCTGTTTCTTTTCTTTTATTTTATCCTTTTACGTTTTACTTTTATACTCCCAATTTTTGTAGTTAGTACTTTGTTTTTGAGAAAATTGTTTGAATTCCATTTTTTTTCATGATTTCAAAAAAAATCATGGATTTAAAATTTTGTTCACTTTAAAAAAATGTTCAGCGTATATCACAAAATGTTCAATATGTATTTAATATTTGTTCAATGTATATAACAAAATTGTTCAATTTGTAGTTAAAATTGTTCAACATATATTACAAAAATGTTCAATGTATATTTAATGTGTGCATCATATATCAAAAAAATTACACTCTGTAGTTAAAAATTGTTTGGCCTATTTTCACAAAAAATTCTTGAAACTTATAAAAATTGGATTTTAAAATTTTGCCCGTGGTCAATAATTGTTCACGTTTTTTTTTGCAAAAATCACGTTTTAAAATTTTGTTCGAGAAAACATTATTCATTTCTTGAAGGAATGATTAAAAGATGAATCTACCGCTGCACATAAGACCTATTCTTGAGCGCTGTAGTCCAACATGTGGTCAGTCGCTATTTTTTCAACGTATGGATGTGTCGCAGGTTCGACTCTCGAACGCTGCATTTTTTTCGTGGCATCTGTCTTTAGAATGGGCCGGCCCGTTTTGCGCGAATCCTTCAGCGGAAGCTGCTCGTTTTTGACGCACACGAGCGGGAACTCCTATATGTCTCGCTCGGGAGCTCCTAACCGGCGCCTTAAGCGCCGGTTCAGGAAGCTGGCGCTTACACGCCGCACCTCATGGGCCGGCACACCACGCGCTGAGGAAGGAAAAATGTCTCGCGGAAAAAACTGCAGGTACAGTCACTCGAACTCACGCCTTGAAACTACAAGGGAGGAACCATTCCGCTAACCACTACAACAAGTAACAGCTAGTGACTACAACGAACGCGAAATGTATAAGAATCAATAAATTAGCGCTATTTATTAGATTTCCTAATTATTTTAAAAACACTTCATCAAATTTTGAAAAACTTTTACGAATTAAAAAAACAGTTCATTGATGTTTAAGAAAAGTTCAGTAAATTAAAAAAAGTTCATCTATTTGAAAAAAATTCATCCTTCTTTTTTAAAAATATTTCATCGCATCTAAAAAAAGTTCAACGAATTTGAAAAAACGTTCATCCTTCTTTTTTAAGAAAATTTCATCAAATCTAAAAAAAGTTCAACAAAATTGAAAAAACGTCCATCCTTCTTTTTTTAAGAAAAGTTCATCAAATCTAAAAAAAGTTCAACGAATTTGAAAAAACAATCGCAATGGGATTCGAACTCCAGACATAGCGCTGCATGCTAACGAAGCTGGCCAGCTGGGATACTAATTGTGTACATCCTAAAAAAGGCGTTTGTTTTTAAGTACCAACCCAAATGGTAGATCTAGGGTTTTTCAACATTTTCCATTAATTCTTGGAAAAATTAAAAATCTTAAATATGCGAACAAATGTTTCGAATATCGTACACAAATTTCGAATATTCCTTTTCTTTTAAATGTGAACTATGTTTTTCAAAAACCAAAAAGTGAACAAGTTTCGAAAATTGAATACTTTTTTTGTACTGTGAACAATTTTTAGATAGGGAATTTAGAATACACATTGAACATTTTCTTAGTATAGGGTGAACATTATTCAAAGAAACACTGAACATTTTTTTAAAATATGCTGAACTTTTTTTGAATGCCTGCTGAACAAAATTTCTCTTTCTCTAAATGATGAACATTTTTTATACACACTGAACATTTTTTCAATGTATGGTGAACAATATTCAAATACACATAGAACTTTTTTTTAAATACGATGAACTCGTTTTGAATGCATGCTGAACAAAATTTCTATACACGATGAAACATTTTTTTTATACACACTGAACATTTTTTCAATGTATGGTGAACATTTTTCCTCAATACGGTGAACAAAAATTTGAATTTCGAAACTATTTTTGAAACATGAACAAAATTCGAAAACATGAACAAAATTTGGAATTTCAAAAAACATTTTCTTAAAAGGCAAACGAATTTCGAAAAATCTGAACATATTTTGGATATTGAAAATAGTTCATCCAATTCGAAAACAGTTCATCGAATTTAAAAGAGTGCACTGATTTTCAAAAAAAGTTTATTGAATTTGAAAAAAAGCTCATCGATTTTGAAAAAAGTTCATGGAATTTGGTGAGAAAAGTTCATCGATTTTGTGAAAAGTTCACCGAATATGAAAAAACTTCATCGATTTTGAAGAAAACTTCATCGAATTTGAAAGAAAGTTCATAAAATTGAAAAAAAGTTCGTCTGAAAAAGGCAGAAAAAGGAAAAAGGAAAAAGAAAAAGAAAAGGCAAAAAGAAAAAACAACAGAAAAAAAGAAAAAAGAAAAACTCGTTAGAAGTAAAGAACATGGAGGAATTAGATAATCATATAAGGTGGCTTGCTGTGTTGGTTAGCGCATTCTGTAAAGACCCCGGTGGCGCGGGTTCGATTCCTCGTCGCTACGTTTTTTGCAGCAAGTTCGGAAAACGAAAAAAAATGAAGAGGGGCCGGCCCATCGCGGAGACAGGGTGTGCGCCCGTTTGTCGAAATAGAAGAAACGGGCGCAACGGGCGCCGTTTAGGATTTGCCGTCTCGCTTTGTGGCAGATTGTCGGCCGCATGCACAACCGGGTGTTTAACTGGGCCGGTCCATGAAGTTAGCGGCCAGCAGCAAATTGGTACTGTAGCGCTCCAAATAAAAGTCACGCTCCTGAAGAATCGAATCGAGGATCTCCCGCTACAGAAGATGTGCTACTACCAGTTGAGCTACTGAGCATTCCTGACTATATAGCAATGATATTTTAAGAACCAACCCCAGTGCAAATCTAAATATTTTTGAAACTTTGAAGGCCAAACATTTGAAAAAGCGTGAATGTTTTATGAAACACGAACATTTTTCAAACTTATGAATACATTTTTATAGAACATTTGAACACGTTTTTTTTGAAACACGAATATTTTTTGAAACTCTCAAAAAATTGGAAACAAGAACATTTTTTCCAAAATAGGATTATATTTTGAATTTCCCAAACAAAATTTGGAAACTCGAACAATTTTGGAACCATGAACATTTCCTTGAAACTCCTGAACCAAATTTGAAAACATGAAAATTTTCTAAAATTTGCAAACAATTTTTAGACAAAAACATTTTTTGAACCCCCCAAAAGGATAGTATTTTAAAAATATCTGAACAAATTTTTAAAATGGGATCATTTTTTGAAACTCACTACCAAAATTTTGAAACACAGACAAACATCAAAGTTTTTTGAAATCTCGAACATTTGTTGAAACATTATGAATATTTTTTTAAAAATCATTTATATATTTTTGAAAACTCAAAGACTTTTGAAATTCCCAAACAAATTTTCAAAAAAAGCAAACATTATTTGGATCTATGAAAAAATAATAATTGAAAACAAGAACATATTTTTGAAATTTTCTGCTTTTTTAAAAGCACAAATATTTTGAAAAAAATTCTAAACATTTTTTAAAATGTGGAAATTTTTTAAAAAAGAAAAATAAATATGAAAAAGTAAAAAGGAAACAAAAAATACAAAGAAAGAAGAAACCTAAAGACAAACTAGAAATTAAAAGCAATTAAGAAAAATAAGAAACCGAAAAATTCGATAAAACAACTGATTGGGTAGTACCGACGTTGCTTACCCGCCTCGCCATCGCTGGTTGGAGCATGGTGCGCCCTGGGTCGCAGCTCCACGTACTCGCGGACCAAGCACCAAGTCATCGTGCTCGTGGCTCTATGGATGAGATTCTCTCGGGGCAGGAGGAGATGGATCGGTTGGGGTTTTGAAGTGGATCCTGCGGAGGTGCAACGCGGCTTCTGGTGAGTAGGATCTGCTAAAGGCAGGGCACTTCCGGCTGGAGTTGGGTGTGCATGGAGAGAGAACGTGCTAGGAAGGAAGACGATGTGAGCGAATATGCGGCTGAGGGGTGGAATAAGTAAATGGCATGGGTGGATGGGGACACGTGGGTGGGTGAGAAAAGGACAGTCGCACGTGGGTGGGGACGTGTGGATGTATGACCGATGCGGTCACTAGGCCGGTCACTTAGATAGAATCACATACCTTTGATCTGCTAGGAAATGTAGTAGGCAACAAAAAATTTCATCCTACGAACAAGATCCTGGATCGACATGAAGATGCATACATAGGTTTAGATTGAATCGTTACCAACTAGGAGTTGTAGCGGAAGAAGAGTTGTTGTAGATCGCTGATAAAGTCTTTCAAACCCTTCAGGAATGACCCCTTGAACCAAAGATCGAAAGCACGACCTCTCTACGGATTGCACGTGTACATGCTTCATAATCCGACAACACTTCAACATTAGAGCTTGATGTCGCCGGAGAACTAGAGGAGGGCGAGGAGTACCTCATGGGGCTTCTCTATTATGTGGACTAGAGAAAACTATAACTAGGCCTAGTCTAGAACAAGTCTAGTCTAGAACTAGAACAAGAGAGGACTAGAGGGATACGCCAAATATAAAGGACTTGTGTGTCTAGATGGTGGGCCTTGAGTATATATTGGTGGAGATAGAGGGCTCCCCTTTTGCGCTGGCCTAAGGGGAGGAGGAGTCATCCTCCAACCCCAATTCTCCCCAAGCTTGTACAACAAGCTAGGGGGAGCCCCACTCCTATTGATCTCATGGGCCCATTAACTCTCCCGTATTAGGCCTAGTTGATATTTTATTCTTTAGCCCATTGACTCTAAATAAATCCTAGGGAATCCTAGAAAATTATCTGAGCTCTCTATTATTAATAGCAGGTTTTCGAAAAAAATCCGCCTATATATCATTTCCCGGTATTACCCGGTTTTTTTCCTAAACTCTCCAGGTAATCCCAAAAGACTTTTAATTTCTCTTGAAACAATTTCTTTTAGTCCTGAAACTTTTTTGGTAATACTTTCTCATATTCCTAACACCTATAGAAATCAAAAGATCATAATCCCTTAAACGTGTGGCCCTGTAGGTTTGGTAAAATATAGACATGAAAAAAACACCTTTCATTCAATGATCAGTAGCGGAATCGTGGACATCCATATTGATCCCTATACTTACATGAGTAATACTCGAGTGAACCATTGGTTCTCATATGTTGTTACTTCTTCTTCACGATACGTTACAAACCTGTTGTGATATATATCGGTATCCCCATGAGATCAACACATGCTCACTATATCGATCTTCCGCGTTGTCGGCTTTGTTCTCTTTCCTCATTCTCGTGTTCCAGCATCCCCATGACCAATTCACACTTTTTTTTGACATGGAACACCTAGCATTCCATTAACCTGTGGTCACGAGGGAATCGCCAGCCACACCACGGTTTACATCGGCGGAAAAATTCGTGATCCACAAAAATGGTCACTACGAATTTCCCTAGCACCAAGATTTGCCAGCACATGCACTGGAATATTACAAATTCTAAGGGAAAACTCAACTCGGTACTCAATGAACCCCAGAAGGAGGCAAAACTTTGCTTTTCTGACCAGAGTGCCCAAGGACAATCTATCATTTGTGTCTGAGCTCACTGCTTGCTTCAAGTTTATGCAATCTTTCTACAAAATGACCCTACCCATTCCAAAGTTCTCTGAAAATTCGATCGCCTTCAGAAGTGCAATACTTTCAGCATGCATTGGTTCAGACAAATTGCTGAGAGGACCGGTTGCTGCAAACAAAATGTCCCCGTCCAGTGCCCTTGCTATGCAACCCCATTCTCCTGACCCGGTGATTTGGTTGTAAGCTCGTCGACATTGACCTTGACAAAATTCGGTGGCACCCTCCACTTATTTGTGTTCGTAGTCTGAATACGTGGTGGTGGAGAAAAGAATAGGCCCCATTCTGCTACTTCGAGGGAAACTTGAGAATCAAAAGCATCAGGCGCCAGCCATTTCTCCCTATGCCTCACTCTATTTCATCCATTCCACCACTTCCACAACAAGGCCACCACTAGGAGCTTGGTACGCTGAGCCTGGGAAAAAATAGCTCGAGGACCTCCATTAGTGATTGACAAACGAGCAAAGACCGTCTCACATTTTCTAACTGGGTGGCACGCCACACCTTTTTGACTTCTTTTCACCTGAGAAATAGGTGACCGCTATCTTCAAAGAGGCGTCCACAAACACTGCATCGTGTCTCCAAGTCCACCCCGACGTTCAATATTTGTAAACATAGGGTGGTTGTTATGGGAAAACCTCCATAGAAAATGCTGGATTTTTGGAGGGCAGTGAAGCTTCCAGATCGACTGCCAAATCTTCTTACGCCAATATGTTCCCGTTGAACCTTCCCCTATCTCAGAATTTTCCTATTGTTGAGTGAGGCTTAACTGAATTTTATATGCGTACTTGACATATAAACGACCCTTTGAATCGAAGTGCCAGGCGATGAAATCCTCTTGCTGATCACAAAGGGGATTTTTTAGGATATTGGCAGCATCGACAGCAGAGAAAGTTTGGTTTACCACATCCATACCCCAGGAATTAGTGACTGGGTCGATTAACTCTACAACTCTAGTCAACAAATGAGCCCCTTGCATCGTATTCGGTTTCTTGGACGGGTTGGTTGGGGCCAGGGTTCCTCACAGATCTTTATGTTTTCTCGGGGCCAACTCTCCATATCATGCCCTCCTTGAAAACATTCATACCTTTTAGAATACTGCACCATATGTAGCTCATCCCGGACACCGGTTGTGCATCAAGAATACTGCCATAGAGGAAATATTTGGCTTGCAATACCCGAGCACATATGATTCTGGATTATGGAGCAATCTCCACTCCTGTCATGCGAGCATTACAATATTGAAAGAGTATAGGTCTCCGAACCAAGTCCACCATTTTCCTTAGGTAAGTGGAGTTTCCTATTGCTGGCCCAGTGTGTTTTCCTTTCATCCTCTTGCTGCGATGTGACGCCCCAAGACCAATGCTCCAGTTGCCTTCCATTTATTTTAGTTGTTGTCGTGTGTTTATTGTGTTTGTTGCATTATCATAATTGTTTTGCATATTTCTTTTCCCTATGTTGTTTCCAAGTTCATGTCATGTGCATTGTGGTATCCATCTTGTTGTGCTTGCACTATGTTTGTTATGTTGCTTGCCCTATGCATATGTCCCATGCATCACCCCTCCTTCCTTCTTACTCTTTTCATTTTTTTCAAGTGCCATTTCTACCTTCTCCTTTAATGTTCATTCTTTCCCTATAAATATTGCCTCTTGCCTACACCCTCTCTGCCAGATTTCATCCCATTTGAAGTTGTTTTGGTCAGGTTTAAAAATGATTGAAGTTTGAGAATAAGTCAAACTCTAATTATTTTTCTACCTTCTAAAATTGCCAGAGCACTTTATTCAAATCCTACATAAATCCAGGGTTCCAAATTAATACCTACTTATTCTTAATTCATTACCTAAACTCCTGGCCTTTTCCTTTTCTAAACCCGGGAATTTAAATTTTTAGAAAAGAAAGAAAAGGGAAGGGGCCTCCTAGAAGCGTACATGGGCCTCCCCACTCCAGCCGGCCCAGCCCAATGCCAAAATGACCACCTGCTTCGTTCCCCCTCCGCCCCCCTTGCTCCAGACACAGAGCGCTCGCACCATTGCGCCGTGAGTTCACGAACGTCGAGGCCAACAATGCTCGTGCCCTCTTTTAAGCACCGTAGCGACCCCTAGGGTTTACCCTTCCTCCTCTCCCTCTTCTCCGCCGCCACCGCGCAGGTAAGAGCACCCAAGCGCCCTGTTGCCTCACTTCCGATCGCCATGGCCGAGGCAAGCCGAAGCTCTCCTCGGCGTAGGAGCTCCAACGCTGGCCCCTTCTTCCTCTGCGCACACCACGACACCTCCATGACCCCGTTCCCACTGCGATCCAAGGCCGGCGACGCCAAGTCCATCGACGTCATCTTCCTCTGCTTCCTCTGCTTCTCGGACCAGAGGACGTCGCCCCGACCAGCAGCTCGTCGTCGCCCTCTCCTTCATCTCCCGGCCTCCTCGTCGTATCCCTCGAGCCCCTGGTGAGCAACCGCTCTTCCCAGCCCCTCTCCGCTTTGATTCCGTCGTTGCAGTCGCTGATCCTCACGCCATGAGTTCGTCCGCCATGGGCGATCTCGAGTTTGAACTCGTGCTCGTGTCGCTGCTTCTGCTCGCTGATCCCGCACACACAACCTCCACACGCGCTCCGCGCTGCACGCATCCACGCACGTCATCGCCGCTCCAACGGGCATCCATGGCCGTTGTCGTGGCCATGCCCAGCCGTGCCTCACCACGGTTTCTGCTCTCGCCCAGCCGAGCCCGCCTTGCCGCACCCACGCCTGCTCCTGTACGCACTCGACCCTCTCTGTTCATGCTCGCACACACAAGATCGAAGCGCCGCACGCGCAACAGCCGCAGAACACCACCCGCGCGGCTTCGGTCGTTGTCTTCCGCATGTCTGAGACGGGCTCCTGCTCGTGCCCGGACACCCACTTGCGTGCGCACTCCCGCCGTTGATCCGCCGCTGGCTGCACACCCAAACTTGCTCACACACCCTCACGCAAAAGCACTCACACCGTAGCTCACCCTGTGGCCGCCAAGCTGCTGTTGCCGCCGGCCTTGCTGTGCCTTGCTGCTCCCGAGTCGAGCGCGAGCCTCTGTACGCGTGCGTCGTATAGTGCACTGATGACCCACAAGTGTAGGGGATCTATCGTAGTCCTTTCGATAAGTAAGAGTGTCGAACCCAACGAGGAGCAGAAGGAAATGATAAGCGGTTTTCAGTAAGGTTTTCTCTGCAAGCACTGAAATTCTAGGTAATAGATAGTTTTGTGATAAGATAAATAGTAACGAGCAACAAGTAAATAAAGTAAAGAAAGTGCAGCAAGGTGGCCCAATCCTTTATGTAGCAAAGGATAAGCCGGGACAATTTCTAATAATAATAGCTCCCGAGGACACATTGGGAATTATCGTCAAGCTAGTTTTCATCACGTTCATAAGATTCGCGTTCGGTACTTTGATAATTTGATATGTGGGTGGACCGGTACTTGGGTACTGACCTAACTTGGACAAGTATCCCACTTATGATTAACCCCTATTGCAAGCATCCGCAACTACAAAAGAAGTATTAAGGTAAACCTAACCACAACATTAAACATATGGATCCATATCAGCCCCTAACGAAGCAACGCATAAACTAGGGTTTAAGCTTCTGTCACTCTAGCAACCCATCATCTACTTATTACTTCCCCATGCCTTCCTCTAGGCCCAAATAATGGTGAAGTGTCATGTAGTCGACGTTCACATAACACCACTAGAGGAAAAGACAACATACATCTCATCAAAATATCGAACGAATACCAAATTCACATGACTACTTATAGCAAGACTTCACCCATGTCTTAGGAACAAACGTAACTACTCACAAAGCATATTCATGTTCATAATCAGAGGAGTAATAATATGCATAAAGGATCTGAACATATGATCTTCCTGTTGGAAATATGCTCTAGAGACAATAATAAATTAGTTATTATTATTACATTTCCTTGTTCATGATAATCGTTTATTATCCATGCTATAATTATATTGATAGGAAACTCAGATACATGTGTGGGTACATAGACAACACCATGTCCCTAGTAATCCTCTAGTTGACTAGCTCGTTGATCAATAGATGGTTACGGTTTCCTGACCATGGACATTGGATGTTGTTGATAACGGGATCACATCATTAGGAGAATGATGTAATGGACAAGACCCAATCATAAGCCTAGCACATAGATCGTGTAGTTCGTATGCTAAAGCTTTTCTAATGTCAAGTATCATTTCCTTATACCATGAGATTGTGCAACTCTCGGATATCGTAGGAATGCTTTGGGTGTACCAAACGTCACAACGTAACTGGGTGGTTACAAAGGTACACTACGGGTATCTCCGAAAGTGTCTGTTGGGTTGGCACGAATCGAGACTGGGATTTGTCACTCCGTGTGACGGAGAGGTATCTCTGGGCCCACTCGGTAGGACATCATCATATGCACAATGTGACCAATGAGTTGATCATGGGATGATGTGTTACAGAATGATTAAAGAGACTTGCTGGTAACGAGATTGAACAAGGTATGGAGATACCGACGATCGAATCTCGGGCAAGTACTATACCGGTAGACAAAGGGAATTGAATACGGGATTGATTGGATCCTTGACATCGTGGTTCATCCGATGAGATCATCGTGGAACATGTGGGAGCCAACATGGGTATTCAGATCCCGCTGTTGGTTATTGACCGGAGAGTTGTCTCGGTCATGTCTGCATGGTTTCCGAACCCGTAGGGTTTACACACTTAAGGTTCGATGACGCTAGGGTTATAGGGAATAGATATACGTGGTTACCGAATGTTGTTCGGAGTCCCAGATGAGATCCCGGATGTCATGAGGAGTTTCGGAATGGTCTGGAGGTAAAGATTTATATATGGGAAGTCCTGTTTTGGTCACCGGAAAAGTTTCGGGTGCTATCGGTAACGTACCAGGACCACCGGGAGGGTCCCGGGGGTCCACCAGGTGGGTCCACCAGCCCCAGAGGGCTGCGTGGGCCAAGTGTGGGAGGGGACCATCCCCTGGTGGGCTGGTGCGCCCCCCACCAAGGCCTAAGACGCAGGGAGAGTGGGAGGGGGGCAAACCCTAGGTCCAGATGGGCCTTAAGGCCCACCCTAGGGCGCCCTCCTCTCTTCCCCCCCTTGGCCGCACCCTAGATGGGTTTTGGGGGCTGCCGCCGCCCCTAGGGAGGGAACCCTAGATGGGGGAGCAGCCCCTCCCCTTCCCCTATATATACTTGAGGTTTTGGGGCTGCCAACACATGAGTTTTCCTCTCTCTTGGCGCAACCCTACCTCTCTCCCTCCTCGTCTCTCGCAGTGCTTGGCGAAGCCCTGCTAGAGTGCCAGGCTCCTCCACCACCACCACGCCGTCGTGCTACTGTTGGATGGAGTCTTCCCCAACCTCTCTGACGGTGTCCGGGACTAGGGGGTACTCACCACGTCGTCTCCCGATCAGTTGGATTGGGCCGAGGATCCCCATGGCCGTATACTCATGGGCCAGTCCAGACAGTTGCCGCATACAAGGAAGATTCCACAAGACTTGGCGATCAAGACAAGGACCCCTCCCCCACCGGCGTATTCGGCTAGGACTCTTGTTATCCTAGGCCTCTGGTGCATTATATAAACCGAGGCCAGGCTAGTCGATAGATATACAACAACAACCATTACAATCATACCATAGGCTAGCTTCTAGGGTTTAGCCTCCTTGATCTCGTGGTAGATCCACTCTTGTAAACATCCACAATATCAATATCAATCAAGCAGGACGTAGGGTTTTACCTCCATCAAGAGGGCCCGAACCTGGGTAAAACATCGTGTCCCTTGTCTCCTGTTACCATCCGCCTAGACGCACAGTTCGGGACCCCCTACCCGAGATCCACCGGTTTTGACACCGACATTGGTGCTTTCATTGAGAGTTCCACCGTGTGATCGACAAAAGGATCGATGGCTCGCCTGTAGATCAACTGCGACTTCGGCACCTTCGTCACCAGCTCGACTGGTCACCTTGGTTCAACCAAGAATTACGCCCCGTGTTCGGATCACCATGTTCGGACGAGGGCCTTCATCAAACATCAACTCCGATCTCTATCAAGATCACGGAGGAATCATCCATGGAGCTCGGAGGCTCAACGTCAACATTGCCCTCAAGCGACCGTGC
The DNA here is from genome assembly GCF_002162155.2 of Triticum dicoccoides. Taxonomy (NCBI): domain Eukaryota; kingdom Viridiplantae; phylum Streptophyta; class Magnoliopsida; order Poales; family Poaceae; genus Triticum; species Triticum dicoccoides. The sequence continues at coordinate 156,056,336 of NC_041393.1, read as the reverse complement.
TGTTTTTCTGGATAGCGAACTCGTATCTGCTGCCACCACCTCCTCGAGTATCGCTTTGACGATCGCTTTGGTGGAATTGTGCGGAATTGAGTCTACAACAACCCTGGTAAATTTCGTCGAATTCCGATGGAGGAATATCTCGCAATCCACGATATACCAGAGCTCTGTCAAATCTGGACGGGAATCTGGACGAGTTTAGGGCATGGTGTCCAGCTTCTAGCTCGGATGTTCTTTGGAAGATCCAACCGTTGATCGGCTGCGGAATTCCTATATCTACCACCCCTCCAAATTTCAGCTCGATCCGACCGTCAGAAGTCCGGGAACCTTCCGATTAGTGCATGACTTTTCGGATCTGTTTTCTGCGCGAGAACGAATCCGACCCGAATTTATCTTTTTTATGAACGGGATTTCGGACATCCTTTTTGAAGGAAGTTTTGTATGGGATATTGTGTATTGTTCCCAAACACATCCCACTAACCTTAAGATCTTTTGAACATGATCTTCAACATCATTGCTGGTGTCAAACCAGTCTGGCAATATTGCTCCACGGCGGCCGACCTGCGCTTGACACGTCGTCACTTTGTTGAGCCAAGCTCAACTTCTTCGGATCATCATGTTGGCAAGCCGAACAAGAGTCCGGCATCGCGAAGGATAAATCATCACCAACATCGCTGCCCCACGGATTACACGGAGCGGGCATACCGGCATCGCCGCATGGTCGCTTCATCAAGCCGGCATCGACCATGTCACGACCTGCATCGGCAGGGCCGCACTATTGCTTCTTCAAGCTGGTGTCCATCACGCCGACCTACTTCGACATCTCGGCTAGACCGGAGGCTTCGCCATCTCTTCATCAACCTACTCCAGACACTTCGGCGTCACTAGCCGACCAGACTTGGGTGCGCGGATCGAGTCCCAATTTTGGGAATCACCTTCCTTCGGATTGCTACAACAAATAAACCAGGTGCTATTAATCCTAGTATTTCTTTTTGCTCATTTGGGTTAAATTTTTCCCAAGGAATTATTACTCTGGTTAGTCCTGCATATGTACACAGGTCTATCAAATGGTGGCCGCATTATCGACGGTCGCATGATGGTTCGATCAGTTTCCATACACAGTTCGGCGAACGCCGCACCCGGAACTCGGACCGACCAGTGAATCCAGGCTTTGCCACACCTTTATTGCATTACACCGATGACCTGCATCGACATCAACTCCGGCGCCAGGCCATATTTCTTTTACTACTCACTTTGCATAAATTATTTATTATGCAACATTTTTTTAATTCCTATTATTACTATTATCCCCCGTCTGCACTATTTTTTGTGCACAGGAAAATGATCCAGCCGGACTATATCCTTTGACGTCACCTCGGCTGGACAGGGGGCTTCGTCAACACTTCATTACCCCATGCTAGGGACTTCGGCATCACTCTGCGGTCCTGCATTGACCATGCTATGTCACCACTTCACAGTGCCGAGCTCTTTGCTCCGCCACCTCGGGACCGGCTTGGGGGATGGAACCTTGTCCCGCATCAAGCTCGGACCGCATCGTCAATACGGAACACATTAACCAGCTAAGTTGCCTTCATGCTCAAAGGTTTTAAATTTCTAACTTGTGTTCGGTTCGACCAAGCATTATACTTTCTCGTAAAAAAGTTGCTTGTAAAAATCTTCCTCGTCGAAACTTTGTTCGCACACACTTGACGCGCTACCCGCGCTCATTATACCTGGGGGCTTCTTTAACAGAAGCTTATTAATTCGGGCTTTATGCCCAACACATGTGTCACACTTCCACATGTACCTTTTATTCACCATTATATGCATCGATATGACTTAAGTTTTGGCCAAGCTGGGTTGCCTGGCTCCTGTGCTTACCCCTACATTCCCGATTGTTCGGCCAGGTGGTAAAGGGAGCACCTCTGCGATTGTTACTGCCGGGTCAGCCGGATGTGTACCTCAGACTGGGTGAAGCCGAAAGCTAGCGTTCTTAAGGGAATACTCGGTCGGTGAACTAAAAAATGATTTCTTACCCATTTATTTACCTGCCCCCAGATGTTTTTCTGCTCTTTTCGCAGTCCGGACATGCACTTTACGGCATGCCTCCCAGGGAAAGGAACCCCTAACGGAACTATTCTCCCTGGAAGATGTTTCTTACTAACCATGTAATATAACATAACTAGTTGGGCACTTGTCTGATAAAGCACTAATGACCCCTACGCCTGGTCTCCACGCATGCCCCGGTTTTTATAACCGCGAGGGTATTCGGACACACTCGGGACTATTGGGTCCAGAGGTTGAAGCAAAAAGGTCCGCTACGACAAACGATCTACAATCCGGCTAGAAGGCATTCTACATGTCACCTTACATTATCAACTTTTACCCAAGTCACTTGGGGGCTCTTAAATTTATATGAGCCGTTTTATGATAAGTGTTTTTCTTCTTAGTCGTTGCAAAGTTTTTATTATTATTTATCACTCCTTCGACACAAGTGTGCGGTCACTAGCCGGGGAGCCTAATTTCTCTCTCAAAGAAGCCGTAGGCTGACCCGCTTGAAGTTTTGAGATAGGATGTGTCATGTTAAAGCACGACAGAAGCACCTTTTTTTTTCTAAAGTCCAATTTTCGGATTGGCACCGAACACTTGATCTAGTTCGGACATTAATCTTTTGAATAAGTTTTTTGGCTTTTCGAGCCCATGGCACTTTTTAAACTATTTGTGTGTTTTCAGCACAAGTCTCGCAGTGCAACGCCGGACACCTTTTGAGATTCGGCAAAAACATTCTCGGATATTGCTATATATGCATCAGTTTCGAATTGTGTCTTTGGTCAATAGTTGGGTTGCCCGGCTCCCGCGCTTGCCTCCTACGTTCCGCTTTGTTCGGCTAGGTGTGCAAAGGGAGAACCACTGCGATTGTGCTTCCAGCTCGCATGGTCAAGCACCTCAGTGGAGAAAGCCGAAAACTGACTATCACAATAGGTGTAAACTGGTCAGCAATCCGATGACTATATTAAATGACAGGCCATTCATTGGCCGAAGTGTTTCCTGCTTGACCTCGACTGTCGCCGAACACTATCGAGGGCTATTAACTGGCCTCCCAAACTAAATCCTCGATATTTTGCTCTTACATTGGAGCAGAGGTTTCATGATCATGCTTAGCATGACAACCCAAAGAAAGGAACCGATAGCGGGACTATTTTCTCTGGAAGACATTTCTTCTGTTAAACAGTAATATAACATGTCTCTCCGCATACCTTTGTTTATAAAACCGTATGGCCACATTGCCTTGTTTGTTGTAAATCTTTGCCCTCATAAAGGCTTTATAAAGTAGGACAAACACTCCTCGGCTATTGGCTGAGGAGGTGGAAGCCGATGGTCGGTCAACAAAGTTTTGTACAATGCAGATCCGAGCATTAATGACGTAAAGTACTTGGATACATAGAGTCATTACACATAATTTGTGATTTTACTATGGATATCGATCCTCAATTCGGCCTCCCGTGCCCGCATTAAGGCTCGGGGGCTACTGGGCTTCGGGCTTATTATTTACAAATATTAAAGGGGCACATCAATCCCCTGATCTGGTGTTGCCACCCGACCAGTGTCTCGGGGGCTATTGCATTGCATGTTCTATGCAGAAAATTTTAAGTGCAATACAGTTTCCGAGGAGATTTTGATCCTTAGGTTGGTCGGCCGCACCCAACCTGAGTCTCGAGGACTGAGCATGCCGCTTTTTGTGTCCCAAAGTATTCTGCCGAGCTAGGACTTGATCCTCAGACCGATTTTGCAAATCAACCTGAGTCTCAGCGGCTATGGGGATCAGCGGTCTTATGTCATCCTTCATGTGCATCTCGGGTTTTAGACCGATACCCACCTTGAGGGCTACTAGCACCAATCAAAAATATTGACAAAAATCGGCCCACATTCGGGGTGGTGCACCACCTCAGAAGCAGTCTGGCGTAAAGCTCGGGCGCTAGTGGCTGGCTCCATAGAGGGCACTTCCGGCATTAAGCTCGGCTAAACTCCTTCAAACTTCTTTGAACCAAGTTGATTTACGACACCTCGGATACAGTCCAGCGTTGGAGCTTAGATACATAGTCCGGCGTTGGAGCTCGGATACATAGTCCGGCGTTGGAGCTCGGATACATAGTCCGGCGTTAGAGCTGGGAAGCAGTCCGGCATTGGTGCTCGGCTGCAAAAGATACCTCGAATGCAGTCCGGCGTTGGAGCTCGGACGCAAGAGGACGTTGCCACCCGGGAACAACTTCAAACCCGAGGTGTGGCATAAAAATAACAAGGCATTGATAAAGGCCGGAAACTTAAAGGGGCTCCTTGGATACCCGACGTATAAACTCGTCGAATGCATTTCGACGATCCTCAAGATCGAAGATGAGAAGATTTGTTGAACCAGTTTTCAAGATCGACGACCAAAGATGAAGAACAGTTCGGAAGAATCGACGAGCGTCCCCAACTTGAAGACCGGTTCAGGGGGCTACTGACGGTGTCCGGGACTAGGGGGTACTCACCACGTCTTCTCCCGATCAGTTGGATTGGGTCGAGGATCCCCATGGCCGTATACTCACGGGCCAGTCCGGACAGTTGCTGCATACAAGGAAGATTCCACAAGACTTGGCGATCAAGACAAGGACCCCTCCCCCACCGGCGTATTCGGCTAGGACTCTTGTTATCCTAGGCCTCTGGTGCATTATATAACTAGTCGATAGATATACAACAACAACCATTACAATCATACCATAGGCTAGCTTCTAGGGTTTAGCCTCCTTGATCTCGTGGTAGATCCACTCTTGTAAACATCCACAATATCAATATCAATCAAGCAGGACGTAGGGTTTTACCTCCATCAAGAGGGCCCTAACCTGGGTAAAACATCGTGTCCCTTGTCTCCTGTTACCATCCGCCTAGACGCATAGTTCGGGACCCCCTACCCGAGATCCGCCGGTTTTGACACCGACACTCTCCTTCTCCCCTTGCTGGATCAAGGCATGGGAGACGTCAGCGGGCTGCACGTGTGTTGAACACGGAGGCGCCGTGGTTCGGCGCTTAGATCGGAATCAACCGCGATCTGAATCGCTACGAGTACGACTCCTTCATCCACGTTCTTGCAATGCTTCCGCTTAGCGATCTACAAGGGTATGTAGATGCACTCTCCTTCCCCTCGTTGCTAGATTACTCGATAGATTGATCTTGGTGATGCATAGAAAATTTTAAATTTCTCCTACGATCCCCAACAGTGGTATCAGAGCTAGGTCTATGCGTAGTTTCTATGCACGAGTAGAACACAAAGTAGTTGTGGGCATCGATATTGTCAATTTATTTGCCGTTACTAGTCTTATCTTGATTTGGCGGCATCGTGGGATGAAGCGGCCCGGACCGACCTTACTCGTACACTTACGTGAGACAGGTTCCACCGACTGACATGCACTTGTTGCATAAGGTGGCTAGCGGGTTCCAGTCTCTCGCACTTTAGTCGGATTGGATTCGATGAAAAGGGTCCTTATGAAGGGTAAATAGCAATTGACATATCACGTTGTGGTTTTTGCGTAGGTAAGAAACGTTCTTGCTAGAAACCCGTAGCAGCCACGTAAAACATGCAAACAACAATTAGAGGACGTCTAACTTGTTTTTGTAGGGTTTGCTATGTGATGTGATATGGCCAAAAGAATGTGATGAATGATATGTGATGTATGAGATTGATCATGTTCTTGTAATAGGAATCACGACTTGCATGTCGCTGAGTATGACAACCGGCAAGAGCCATAGGAGTTGTCTTAATTCATTTATGACATGCGTGTCAACATAAACATCATGCAATTACCTTACTTTATTGCTAAACCGTTAGCCATAGTAGTAGAAGTAATAGATGACGAGACAACTTCCTGAAGACACGATGATGGAGATCATGATGATGGAGATCATGGTGTCATGCTGGTGACGATGATGATCATTGCGCTCCGAAGATGGAGATCAAAAGGAGCAAAATGATATTGGCCATATCATGTCACTATTTGATCGCATGTGATGTTTATCATGTTTTACATCTTATTTGCTTAGAACGACAGTAGCTTAAATAAGATGATCCCTCGCAATAATGTCAAGGAAAAGTGTTCCCCCTAACTGTGCACCGTTGCGAAGGTTCGTTGTTTCGAAGCACCACGTGATGATCGGGTGTGATATATTCTAACGTTCGAATACAGCGGGTGTAAGCCAAATTTACACACGCAATACACTTAGGTTGACTTGATGAGCCTAGCATGTACAGACATGGCCTCGGAACACGGAAGACCGAAAGGTCGAACATGAGTCGTATACAAGATACGATCAACATGAAGATGTTCACCGATGATGACTAGTCCGTCTCACGTGATGACCGGACACGGCCTAGTTGACTCGGATCATGTAATTACTTAGATGACTAGAGGGATGTCTATCTGAGTGGGAGTTCATAAGATGAACTTAATTATCCTGAACATAGTCAAAAGGACTTCACAAATTATGTCGTAGACTCGCGCTTTAGTTCTACTGTTTAGATATGTTCCTAGAGAAAATTTAGTTGAAAGTTGATAGTAGCAATTATGCGGACTGGGTCCGAAAACTGAGGATTGTCCTCATTGCTGCGTAGAAGGCTTATGTCCTTAATGCACCACTCGGTGTGCTGAACCTCGAACGTCATCTGTGGATGTTGCGAACATTTGACATACATGTTTTGATAACTACGTGATAGTTCAGTAATGATAAACGGTTTAGAATTGAGGCACCGAAGACGATTTCGAAATGTCACGGAACATATGAGATGTTTCAAGGGCTGAAATTAGGACTTCAGGCTCGTGCCCACGTCAAGAGGTATAAGACCTCCGTCGATTTTCTTAGCCTGCAAACTAAAGAAAAAAAAAAGCTCAATCGTTGAGCTTGTGCTCAGATTGTCTGAGTACAACAATCACTTGAATCGAGTGGGAGTTGATCTTCCAGATGAGATAGTGATGTTTCTCCAAAGTCATTGCCACCAAGCTGCTAGAGCTTCGTGATGAACTATAACATATCAGGGATAAATATGATGATCCTTGAAATATTCGCGATATTTGACGCCACGAAAGTAGAAATCAAGAAGGAGCATCAATTGTTGATGGTTGGTGAAACCACTAGTTTCAAGAAGGGCAAGGGAAAGAAGGGATACTTCATGAAATGGCAAATCAATTGAAGCTCTGGTGAAGAAACCCAAGGTTGAACCCAAACCCGAGACTAAGTGCTTCTGTAATAAGGGGAACGGTCACTGGAGCAGAATTACCCTAGGTACTTGGTAGATAAGAAGGCAGGCAAGGTCGATAGAAGTATATTGGATGTACATTATATTAATGTGTACTCTACTAGTACTCCTAGTAGCACCATGGTAATAGATACCGGTTCGGTTGCTAAGTGTTAGTAACTCGAAATAAAAGGCCACGGAATAAACGGAGACTAGCTAAAGGCGAGGTGACGATATGTGTTGGAAGTATTTCCAAGGTTGATGTGATCAAACATCGCACGCTCCCTCTACCATCGGGATCGGTGTTAAACCTAAATAATTTTTATTTGGTGTTTGCGTTGAGCATAGACATGATTGGATTATGTCTATCGCAATACGGTTATTCATTTAAGGAGAATAATGGTTACTCTGTTTATTTGAATAATACCTTCAATGGTCTTGCACCTAAAATGAATGGTTTATTGAATCTCGATCGTAGTGATACACATGTTCATGCCAAAAGATATAAGATAGTAACAATAGTACCACTTACTTGTGGCACTGTCATGTAAGTCATATTGGTATAAAACGCATGAAGAAACTCCATGTTGATGGATCTTCGGACTCACTCGTTTTTGAAAAGATTGAGACATGCGGTGTATACACATGAAGAAACTCCATGCAGATGGATCGTTTGGACTCACTTGATTTTGAATCACTTGAGACAGGCAAACCATACCACATGGGCAAGATGACTGAAAAGCCTCGGTTTCAGTAAGATGGAACAAGAAAGCAACTTGTTGGAAGTAATACATTTTGATGTGTGCAGTCTAATGAGTGTTGAGGCATGCAGTGGATATCGTTATGTTCTTACTTCACAGATGATTTGAGTAGATTCTGAGTATGTTTACTTGATGAAACACAAATCTGAATTATTGAAAGGTTCAAGTAATTTCAGAGTGAAGTTGAAGATCTTCATGACAAGAGGATAAAATGTCTATGATATGATCATAGAGACAAATATCTGAGTTGCGAGTTTGGTACATAATTGAGACATTGTGGAAATTGTTTCACAACTAACACCGCCTGGAACACCATAGTGTGATGGTGTGTCCAAACATCATAGATGCACCCTGTTGGATATGGGGCATACCATGATGTCTCTTATCAAATTACCACTATCGTTCATGGGTTAGGCATTAGAGACAACCGCATTCACTTTAATAGGGCACCACGTAATTCCGTTGAGATGACACCATATGAACTATGGTTTAGAGAAACCTAAGTTGTCGTTTCTTGAAAGTTTGGGGCTGTGACGCTTATGTGAAAAAGTTTCAGGCTGATAAGCTCGAACCCAAAGTGGATAAATGCATCTTCATAGGACACCCAAAAAAGTTGGGTATACCTCCAGTCTCAGTTCCGGAAGCAAAAGGGATTGTTTCTAGAATCATGTCCTTTCTTGAGGAAAAGTTTCTCTCGAAAGAATTGAGTGGGAGGATGGTAGAGACTTGATGAGGTTATTGAACCGTCACTTCAACTAGTGTGTAGCAGGGCACAGGAAGTTGTTCCTGTGGCGCCTACACCAATTGAAGTAGAAGCTTATGATAGTGATCATGAAGTTTCGGATCAAGTCACTACCGTACCTCCTAGGGTGACAAGGATGCGTACTACTTCAGAGTGGTATAGTAATTCTATCTTGAAGGTCATGTTGCTAGACAACAATGAACCTACGAGTTATGGAGAAGCGATGGTGGGCCCATATTTTGACAAATGGTTAGAAGCCATGAAATCCGAGATAGGATCCATGTATCAGAACAAAGCATGGACTTTGGTGGACTTGCCTGATGATCGGCAAGCCATTGAGATAAATGGATCTTTAAGAAGAAGACAGACATGGACGGTAATGTCACCGTCTATGAAGCTCGACTTGTGGCGAAGAATTTTTCACAAGTTCAAGGAGTTGACTACGATGAGATTTTCTCATCGGTAGCGATGCTTAAGTCCGTCAGAATCATGTTAGCATTAGCTGCATTTATGAAATCTGGCAGATGGATGTCAAAACGAGTTCCCTTACCAGTTTTCGTAAGGAAAGGTTGTATGTGATACAATCAGAAAGGTTTTGTCGATCCTAAGGATGCTAAAAGGTATGCTAGCTCAAGCGATCCTTCCATGGACTAGAGCAAGCATCTCGGAGTCAGAATATGCGCTTTGATGGAATGATCAAAGATTTTGGGTTTGTACAAAGTTTATGAGAAACTTGTATTTCCAAAGAAGTGAGTGGGAGCACTATAGAATTTCTGATGAGTATATGTTGTTGACTATTGTTGATCAGAAATGATGTAGAGTTTCTGGAAAGCATATAGGGTTATTTGAAAAGTGTTTTTCAATAGAAAACTTGGATTAAGCTGCTTGAACATTGAGCATCAAGATCTATAAGGATAGATCAAAAATGCTTAATGGTACTTTCAAATGAGCACATACCTTGACATGATCTTGAAGGTGTTCAAGATGGACCAGTCAAAGAAGGAGTTCTTGCCTGAGTTGTAAGGTATGAAGTTAAGACTTAAAGCTCGACCACGGTAGAAGAAAGAGAAAGGACGAATGTCGCCCCCTATGGCTTAGCCATAGGCTCTATACAATATGTCATGCTTGGTACCGCACCTGATATGTGCCTTGCCACGAGTCTGGCAAGGGGGTACAAGAGTGATCCAGTAATGGATCATTGGACAACGGTCAAAATTGTCCTTGGAGTAATAAGGACATGTTTCTCGATTATGGAGGTGATAAAGAGTTCGGCGTAAAGGGTTACGTTGATGCAAGCTTTAACACCTATCCGAATGACTCTGAGTAGCAAACCAGATATGTATAGTGGAGCAACCATTTGGAATAGCTCCAAGTGGAGCGTGGAAGCAACATTTACAATATGACCTAGAGATTTGCGAAGTACATACAGATCTGAATGTTGCAGACCCGTTGACTAAAAAACCTCTCTCACAAGCAAAACATGATCAAACCCCAGAACTCATTGAGTCTTAATCACATGATGATGTGAACTAGTTTATTGACACTAGCAAACTCTTTGGATGTTGGTCACATGGCGATGTGACCTGTGAGTGTTAATCACATGGTGATGTGAACTAGATTATTGACTCTAGTGCAAGTGGGAGACTGTTGGAAATACGCTCTAGAGGCAATAATAAATTAGTTATTATTATTATATTTCCTTGTTCATGATAATCGTTTATTATCCATGCTATAATTGTATTGATAGGAAACTCAGATACATGTGTGGGTACATAGACAACACCATGTCCCTAGTAAGCCTCTAGTTGACTAGCTCGTTGATCAATAGATGGTTACGGTTTCTTGAACATGGACATTGGATGTTGTTGATAACGGGATCACATCATTAGGAGAATGATGTGATGGACAAGACCCAATCCTAAGCCTAACACATAGATCGTGTAGTTCGTATGCTAAAGCTTTTCTAATGTCAAGTATCATTTCCTTAGACCATGAGATTGTGCAACTCCTAGATACCATAGGAATGATTTGGGTGTACCAAACGTCACAACGTAACTGGGTGGCTATAAAGGTACACTACGGGTATCTCCGAAAGTTTCTATTGGGTTGGCATGAATCAAGACTGGGATTTGTCACTCCATGTGACAGAGAGGTATCTCTGGGCCCACTCGGTAGGACATCATCATATGCGCAATGTGACCAAGGAGTTGATCACGGCATGATGTGTTACAGAACGAGTAAAGAGACTTGCCAGTAACGAGATTGAACAAGGTATGGAGATACCGACGATCGAATCTCGGGCAAGTACTATACCGGTAGACAAAGGGAATTGAATACGGGATTGATTGAATCCTTGACATCGTGGTTCATCCGATGAGATCATCGTGGAACATGTGGGAGCCAACATGGGTATCCAGATCCCGCTGTTGGTTATTGGCCGGAGAGTTATCTCGGTCATGTCTGCATGGTTCCCGAACCCGTAGGGTCTACACACTTAAGGTTCGATGACGCTAGGGTTATAAGGAATAGATATACGTGGTTACCGAATGTTGTTCGGAGTCCTGGATGAGATCCCGGACGTCACGAGGATTTCCGGAATGGTCCGGAGGTAAAGATTTATATATGGGAAATCCTATTTTGGTCACCGGAAAAGTTTCGGGTGCTATCGGTAATGTACCAGGACCACCGGGAGGGTCCCGGGGGTCCACCAGGTGGGGCCACCGGCCCCAGAGGGCTGCGTGGGCCAAGTGTGGGAGGGGACCAGCCCCTGGTGGGCTGGTGCGCCCCCCACCAAGGCCTAAGGCGCAGGGAGAGTGGGAGGGGGCAAACCCTAGGTCCAGATGGGCCTTAAGGCCCACCCTAGGGCGGCCCCCTCTCTTCCCCCCCTTGGCCGCACCCTAGATGGGTTTTGGGGGCTGCCGCCACCCCTAGGGAGGGAACCCTAGATGGGGGAGCAGCCCCTCCCCTTCCCCTATATATACTTGAGGTTTTGGGGCTGCCAACATATGAGTTTTCCTCTCTCTTGGCGCAGCCCTACCTCTCTCCCTACTCGTCTCTCGCAGTGCTTGGCGAAGCCCTCGCTACGAGTACGACTCCTTCATCCGCGTTCTTGCAACGCTTCCGCTTAGCTATCTACAAGGGTATGTAGATGCACTCTCCTTCCCCTCGTTGCTAAATTACTCCATAGATTGATCTTGGTGATGCGTAGAAAATTTTAAATTTCTGCTATGATCCCCAACACTTCCACCAAGTAAACCAATTAGCATCAACTACAAGGAGTAATCAACACTACTAGCAACCCACAGGTACCAATTTGTGGTTTCGATACAAGATTGGATACAAGAGATGAACTAGGGTTTTGAGAGGAGATGGTGCTGGTGAAGATGTTGATGGAGATTGACCCCCTCCCGATGAGAGGATCGTTGGTGATGATTTCCCCCTCCCGGAGGGAAGTGTCCCCGGCAGAACAGCTCCGCCAGAGCCCTAGATTGATTCCGCCAAGGTTCCGCCTCGTGGCAGCGGAGTTTCATCCCGTAAGCTTGCCCACGATTTTTTCCAGGGTAAAAGTGATGATATAGCAGAAGATGGATGCCGGAGGCCCACCAGGGGCCCAGGAGATAGGGGGTGCGCCCTATGGGGGGCGCCCCCTGTCTCTTGGACAGGGTGTGGGCCCCCTGGCCTATTTCTTTCGCTCAGAAATTCTTATTAAATCCAAAAAGTTGTTTCGTGGAGTTTCAGGGCTTTTGGAGCTGTGCAGAATAGGTTTCCGATGTTTGCTCCTTTTCCAGCCAGAATTCCAGATGCCAGCATTCCCCCTCTTCATGGTAAACCTTGTAAAATAAGAGAGAATAGCCATAAGTATTGATATATAATGTGTAATAACAGCCCATAATACAATAAATATTGATATGAAAGCATGATGCAAAATGGACGTATCAACTCCCCCAAGCTTAGACCTCGCTTGTCCTCAAGCGGAAGCCGAAATCAAAAAATATGTCCACATGTTTAGAGATAGAGGTGTCGATAAAAAATAAAATATGGACATGAGGGCATCATGATCATTCTAATAACAGCAACATATATAGCTTTTGTCATATGATTTCCTATGCTCAAGTAACAAACAATTCACAATGTCAAATATGGTTTAAAAACTTCATTGGGAACTAACAAACTATAATCTCAATCATTGAAGCAATTGCAATTTATTGTAGCATCAGAAAGAGTCAACAATAGAGCTTTTCAGCAAGCTCACATACTCAACTATCTTGTAGTCTTCTATAATTGCTAACACTCACGCAATACTTGTGGTTATGGAGTTTCAGCCGGACACTGAGAAAGATAGGGGCTTATTGTGTTGCCTCCCAACGTATTCACCTTTATGTGATGTCAACAATAATAGCCCATGCTAACTTCCAATTGGATATATATATATATATATCATGATCTTTCAAACACGAGGAGCTTGCCAAAGGATAAAATGAAAAAGGGAAAGGTGAGGATCACCTTGACTCAAGCATAAAGTAAAAACATAAAGTAGAAGATAGGCCCTTCGCAGAGGGAAGCAGAGGTTGTCATGCGCGTTTAGGGTTTATGCACGAAATCTTAATGCAAAAGAATGTCACTTTATATTGCCCCTTGTATGTGGACCTTTATTATGCAGTCCGTCGCTTTTATTACTTCCACAACAAGTTCGTACAAAGCTTATTTTCTCCGCACTAATAAGTCATACATAATTAGAGAGCAATTTTTATTGCTTGCACCGATGACAACTTACTTGAAGGATCTTACTCAATCCATAGGTAGGTATGGTGGACTCTCATGGCAAAACTGGGTTTAAGGATATTTGGAAGCACAAGTAGTATCTCTACTTGGTGCAAGGAATTTGGCTAGCATGAGGGGGAAAGGCAAGCTCAACATATTTGGAAGGTCAATGACAATATACTTTAACTGAGATGTCAGAAAACATAAACCATTACGTTGTCTTCCTTGTCCAACATCAATTCTTTTAGCATGCCATACTTAATGAGTGCTTCACAATCATAAAAGATGTCCAAGATAATATATTTATATGTGAACCCCTCTTTCCTTATCACTTCCTATTAATTGCAATGATGACCAAGGCTACGTTCACCAACTCTCAACAATTTTTATGCCTCATACTTTCTATGTGTGAAGTTATCACTATCCATAAGATCAATATGAACTCCTTTATTCTTTCTACTTTCTCAAGATCATAGCAACATAGCAAAGCCCTTGACTCAAAACTAATCTTTATTATAGATAGCGCATGGACTCGACTACATAAAGAGATCACAATGCAAAACTCAAAACTACTTGATATCAAAACTTCAGACTACTAGATCAAGATACTACTAAAAGGATCAAACTAAATAAAGCGGTAAAGATAGGAGTGTGATGGTGATACGATACCGGGGCACCTCCCCCAAGCTTGCAGTTGCCAAGGGGAGTGCCCATACCCATGTGATTATGTCCTCGAAGGTGATGGAGGTGGTGACAATGACGGTGGATAATCGCACATTGAGCGTAAAAGTTCCTCCAACTTGCGGATAATGCCCTTAAGCCCAGCAATATGATCCTTCAACAGAATATTCTCATGTGTGAGATAATTGTTCTATATGCGAGCTAACTCAATCATCTTGAAAGCTTCAATCTCTGTTGGAGTAAAGAGGTTAGGTAAAGGTTGAGGGATATCTTCTTCTTTCACTGCCGGAGCTTGAACCTCCATGGCTTTCTTGATCCCTTCATCCTTGTTGATCTCTTCTGGTTCTTCTCTTTTCAGCTCTATCTTTAAAAGCCAAGCATCCTTGTCTTCATTATTGGAGGAGGGTGAAGTCATGGTGCTCTAAATTTGCATCGGAAACAACTCAAAACGAAAACAGAGGATATTTGCGTGATACGATGGTCAAAACCTTCGGGAGTATATATAATGAATTTTTACCGACCAAAATACATAACGTGCAAGAAAACAGAGTTCGGGAGGCACACGAGGTGCCCACGAGACAGGGGTGCGCCCTACAGGGGGGGCGCCCTCCATTCTCGTGGGGGCCTCGTGTCCCTTTCGGACTACTTCTTTCTTCCTAAAATTCTTAAATAATCCAAAACTGATAAAAATTGCCATTAGAGTTGTTTTGGAGTCGGTTTACTTACCGTACCACATACCTATACCTTTTCGGAGTCTTGAACGTTCTGAAAAGTGTCCCTTATGTATTCCTCAGGGGTTACAGTTTCAATAATATTAGTTTCAACATTGATAGGATTACCTGAAATATAATGTTTAATTCTTTGAGCGTTTACCACCCTCGGATTTGTGCTTTTGAAGTTGTTGATTTTTATAGCACCAGAACGATAGACCTCCTCGATAACGTAGGGACCTTCCCATTTTGAGAGAAGTTTTCCTGCAGAAAATCTTAAACGAGAGTTGAATAATAACACATAATCTCCTACATTAAAACTCACGCTTTTGTATCCACTTATCATGCCAGTGTTTGACTTTTTCCTTGAATAGCTTGGCATTCTCGTATGCTTGGGTTCTCCATTCATCAAGTGAGCTAATATCAAACAACCTCTTCTCACCAGCAAGTTTGAAGTCATAATTGAGCTCTTTGATAGCCCAATATGCCTTATGTTCAAGTTCAAGAGGTAAATGACACGCTTTTCCATAAACCATCTTATATGGAGACATACCCATAGGATTTTTGTACGCAGTTCTATAGGCCCATAATGCATCATCAAGTTTTTTGGACCAATTCTTTCTAGATCTATTCACAGTCTTTTGCAAAATTAATTTGAGCTCTCTATTGCTCAACTCTACTTGACCACTAGACTGCGGATGATAAGGAGATGCTATTCTATGATTGACATCATACTTAGCAAGCATCTTACAGAAAGCACCATGAATAAAATGTGAACCACCATCAGTCATAAGATATCTAGGGACTCCAAACCTCGGAAAAATAACTTCTTTAAGCATTTTAATAGAAGTGTTATGATCAGCACTACTAGTTGGAATAGCTTCTACCCACTTAGTAACGTAATCAACAGCAACTAAAATATGTGTATAACCATTAGAGGCAGGAAAAGGTCTCATATAATCAAAGCCCCAAACATCAAACGGTTCAATAACAAGAGAATAATTCATAGGCATTTCTTGAAGTCTACTAATGTTACCTATTCTTTGACATTCATCACAAGACAAGACAAACTTACGAGCATCTTTGAAGAGAGTAGGCCAATAAAAACCAGATTGTAGTACCTTGTGTGCAGTTCTATCTCCAGCGTGGTGTCCTCCATAAGATTCAGAGTGACACTTACGTAGAATCTGTTCCTGCTCATGCTCAGGCACACAACATCTAATAACACCATCTACTCCTTCTTTATAAAGATGTGGATCATCCTAGAAGTAATGTCTTAAATCATAAAAGAACCTTTTCTTTTGCTGGTATGTGAAACTAGGCGGTATATATTTAGCAACAATGTAATTAGCATAATCAGCATACCAAGGAGCAGTACGAGAAGCATTGATGACCGCTAATTGTTCATCAGGAAAGCTATCATTAATAGGCAGTGGGTCATCAAGAACATTCTCTAACCTAGACAAGTTATCTGCAACGGGGTTCTCAGCTCCCTTTCTATCAATAATATGTAAGTCAAATTCTTGGAGCAAGAGAACCCATCTAATGAGTCTAGGCTTAGCATCTTTCTTTTCCATAAGATATTTAATAGCAGCATGATCAATGTGAATAGTAACTTTGGAATCAACAATATAAGGTCTAAATTTATCACACGCAAACACAACTGCTAAGAACTCTTTTTTAGTAGTAGCATAATTTCTCTAAGCAGTATCAAGAGTCTTACTAGCATACTGGATAACATTCAATTTCTTATCGACTCTTTGCCCTAAAACAACATCTACAACATAATCACTAGCATCGCACATAATTTCAAAAAGTAAATTCCAATCAGGTGGCTGAACAATAGGTGCAGTGATCAAAGCTTTCTTAAGTACTTCAAACGCTTCTACACAATCATCATCAAAGGCAAAAGGAATATCTTTTTGCAATAAATTAGTCAGAGGCCTAGAGATTTTAGAAAAGTCCTTAATGAACCTCCTATAAAAACCGGCGTGACCAAGGAAACTTCTTATACCTTTTATATCCTTGGGACATGGCATCTTTTCAATAGCATCAACTTTGGCTTTATCAACTTCCATACCTCTCTCAGAGATCTTGTGCCCCAAGACAATGCCTTCATTAACCATAAAGTGACACTTTTCCCAATTCAGGACGAGACTAGTGTCTTCGCATCTCTGCAAAACTCGATCAAGGTTGCTCAAACAATCATCAAAAGAGGATCCATAGATGGAGAAGTCATCCATGAATACCTCACAAATATTTTCACAAAAATCAGAGAATATAGCCATCATGCATCTTTGAAAGGTAGCAGGTGCATTACATAAACCAAAAGGCATACGTCTATAAGCAAAAGTACCAAAAGGGCAAGTAAAAGTAGTTTTAGATTGATCCTTCGCTGATACAAGTATCTGAGAGAAACCAGAATAACCATCTAGAAAGCAAAAATGTGTGTGTTTGGAAAGTCTTTCTAGCATTTGATCAATAAAAGGTAAAGGGTAATGATCTTTCTTAGTAGCTTTATTTAACTTACGGAAATCAATTGCCATCCTATAACCTGTAATAATTCTTTGCGGGATCAATTCATCTTTATCATTAGGAACAACGGTAATACCTCCCTTTTTAGGGACACAATGGATAGGGCTTACCCATTCACTATCAGCAACGGGATAAATAATACCTGCCTCAAGGAGCTTTAGTATCTCCTTTCTTACCACTTCCTTCATCTTGGGATTTAGTCATTTTTGAGGATCTCTAACTGGTTTGGCATCATCCTCCATTGTAATTTTGTGTTGACATAACGTGAGACTAATGCCCTTAAGATCATCCAGAGTATATCCAATAGCAGCTCGGTGCTTCTTCAGAGTTTTCAATAATCTTTCTTCTTCTTTCTCTGAAAGGTTAGCACTAATAATAACAATATATATTTCTTTTTCATCAAGATAAGCATACTTAAAATTATCAGGTAATGGTTTGAGTTCAAACACGGGATCACCCTTGGGTGGAGGGGGATCCCCAAGAATTTCAACGGGAAGGTTATGTTTCAGCATAGGTTCCTGTTTAAGGAACACTTCATCTATTTCTTCCCTTTCCTTCATAAACATATCATTTTCATGGTCTAGCAAATATTGTTCTAATGGATCAGTTGGAGGAACAACAATGGAAGCAAGACCAATAATCTCATCCTTACTAGGTGGTTCCCTTTCACGAGGTTGTCTACTAAACTTAGCAAAATTAAACTCATGAGACATACCATCTATGCCAACAGTGACAATATTCTTTTCACAATTAACCTTAGCACTAGCAGTATTCAAGAAGGGTCTACCAAAAATAATGGGACAAAAATCATCTTGTGGGGAACCAAGAACAAGAAAATCAGCAGGGTATTTAACCTTCCCACACAAAACTTCAACATCCCTAACAATCCCAATAGGTTTAATGGTATCCCTATTAGCAAGCTTAATAGTAACATCAATGTCTTCTAATTCAACGAGTGCAATGTCGTGCATAATTTCTTTATAAAGATCATAAGGTATCACACTAGCACTAGCACCCATATCACATAAGCCATGATAACAATGATCTCCAATTTTAACAGAAATAACAGGCATGCCTACGACAGGTCTACGTGTCTTAGTATCAGGTCTAGCAATATTAGCAGTCTCACCCAACAAAGAAATAACATGCCCATCTAAGTCCTCATCCAAGAGATCTTTAACCATAGCAATACTAGGGTCAACATTAATTTGCTCAGGAAGTGTTAAGTCCTAGTATTACTCTTACGAACAACAGTCAAAGCTTTAGCATGATCCTTTATCCTAACAGGAAAAGGAGGTTTTTCAACATAAGCAGTAGGAACAATAGGATCGCTATAGGTAATAATCTTTTCTTCAACTGTAATAGGTGCACCTACTTTCACTTCAACATGAGGATTATATTTAAACCACTTCTCTTTAGGGAGATCAACGTGAGTAGCAAAAGATTCACAAAAAGTAGCTACTATCTCAGAGTCAAGTCCATACTTAGCGCTAAATCCACGAAAAGCGTCGGTATTCATAAAAGATTTAACACAATCGAACTTAGGTGTCATACCTGACTCCTTACCATCGTCGAAACCCCAATCTTCAGAGTTGTGTTTAATTCTTTCCAATAAGTCCCATTTGAAATCAATAGTCTTCAACATATAAGAACCAGCACAGGAAGTATCGAGCAGGTTGCGATTATCAAGAGAAAGCCGAGCATAAAAATTCTGAATAATCATTTCCCGAGAGAGCTCATGATTGGGGCATGAATATAACATTGACTTAAGCCTCCCCCAAGCTTGAGCGATGCTTTCTCCTTCGCGAGGCCAGAAATTATATATGTAATTACGATCATGATGAAGAAGATGTATAGGATAGAACTTCTGGTGAAATTCCAACTTCAATCGCTTATAATTCCAAGATCTCGTATCATCACATAGTCTATACCATGTCAATGCATCTCCCTTCAAAGATAAAGGGAAGACCTTCCTTTTGACAACATCATCGGGAATACCTGCAAGCTTAAACAATCCACAAACTTCATCCACAAAGATAAGGTGTAAATCGGGATGCAATGTTCCATCTCCTGCAAATGGATTAGCTAGCAGTTTCTCTATCATACCCGAAGGAATCTCAAAGTAAATATTTTCATAAAGTTCAGTAGGTTGAGGAGCAACTCTTTGCTCTTCTGGTTGGGGTGAAGATACCCCAAACAAGCCCCTCAAAGGATTAGTTTCCATAGTGACAAGTAACAGAAAATTTCAGCACACTATATAAATGTTTCCTTACCAAGTTCCACTCACCAAAAGCGCTACACTCCTCGGCAACGGTGCCAGAAAAGAGTCTTGATGACCCAAAAGTGTAGGGGATCTATCGTAGTCCTTTCGACAAGTAAGAGTGTCGAACCCAACGAGGAGCAGAAGGAAATGATAAGCGGTTTTCAGTAAGGTTTTCTCTGCAAGCACTGAAATTGTAGGTAATAGATAGTTTTGTGATAAGATAAATAGTAACGAGCAACAAGTAAATAAAGTAAATAAAGTGCAGCAAGGTGGCCCAATCCTTTTTTTGGCAAAGGATAAGCCTGGACAATTTCTAATAATAATAAAGGAGCTCCCGAGGACACATTGGGAATTATCGTCAAGCTAGTTTTCATCACGTTCATAAGATTCACGTTTGGTACTTTGATAATTTGATATGTGGGTGGACCGGTACTTGGATACTGCCCTAACTTGGACAAGCATCCCACTTATGATTAACCCCTATTGCAAGCATCCGCAACTACAAAAGAAGTATTAAGGTAAACCTAACCACAACATTAAACATATGGATCCATATCAGCCCCTAACGGAGCAACGCATAAACTAGGGTTTAAGCTTCTGTCACTCTAGCAACCCATCATCTACTTATTACTTCCCCATGCCTTCCTCTAGTCCCAAATAATGGTGAAGTATCATGTAGTCGATGTTCACATAACACCACTAGAGGAAAAGACAACATACATCTCATCAAAATATCGAACGAATACCAAATTCACATGACTACTAATAGCAAGACTTCACCCATGTCCTTAGGAACAAACGTAACTACTCACAAAGCATATTCATGTTCATAATCAAAGGAGTAATAATATGTATAAAGGATCTGAACATATGATCTTCCACCAAGTAAACCAATTAGCATCAACTACAAGGAGTAATCAACACTACTAGCAACCCACAGGTACCAATTTGTGGTTTCGATACAATATTGGGTACAAGAGATGAACTAGGGTTTTGAGAGGAGATGGTGCTGGTGAAGATGTTGATGGAGATTGACCCCCTCTCGGTGAGAGGATCGTTGGTGATGATTTCCCCCTCCCGAAGGGAAGTGTCCCCGGCAGAACAGCGCCGCTAGAGCCCTAGATTGATTCCGCCAAGGTTCCGCCTCGTGGTAGCGGAGTTTCATCCCGTAAGCTTGCCCACGCTTTTTTCCAGGGTAAAAGTGATGATATAGCAGAAGATGGACGCCAGAGGCCCACCAGGGGGCCCAGGAGATAGGGGGCACGCCCTATGTCGTGGTTCTAAGTCTGACAGTAGAATGGGGGGTAGGTATGGAGAGGCAAGATCCTAGCTATGGAGTAGTTGTATACGCTAGGGATTTTACGAGTTCAGGCCCTTCTCGGAGGAAGTAACAACCCTATGTCTCGGAGCCCAGAGGCGGTCGACTGGATTATGTGCGTATGGGTTACAGGGGTGCGAACCCTTCTACCAGTGGAGGGGGTGGCTTATATAGTGTCTGCCAGGACCCCAGCCAGCCCACGCATCAGAGGGTTTAAAGTACATAAAGGATTGGCGTTACTGGTAACGCCCTACATAAAGTGTCATCATGGTAATAAAGACTACTTAATTACAGACCGTTTGTATATAGAGTGACTCTTAATCTCCTGGTGGTCGAGTGAGTCTTCGTGGTCGAATGCCTTCGAGTCCGTCGAGTGGAATCCCTCTTGGTCGATTGGAACACTGTTTCTTCTGAAGATGTCCTTGGGGAGGGTCCTCTGGACAGGCCCATGACCCTACCCTAGGTACATTACTTCATTATTAGCCCCCGAATGGATCGAGGTTTGAATGAGGAAGGAGTTGATAATCTTTCCGACCTGTTTTTGTGTTCTGAGTATGTCTCATCCTGGATCGATGACCCCTTTTTTCTTTTATGATGGCATCAACTTTTCTTTCAGTCGCCTTGATCCATTATTTTCTTCTGTCGAGTGAACTTTTGAACTTGGCGAACTTCCGAGCGACAGATCGTAGGAAATCTACCGTCTGACAAGTTGATCTGCTGTTAGCGGATTTTGTGGGATCCGAATTTTGGGAAGCGCGCGAAGCAGGGTGGACCGCGGTACTCGGATGGGATAAGGCGTAGACGCCTCGATTTCCACGCCGCCTTTTTCGCCACGTATCACGTGCGCGCAACTGTTTCGGGATTTGACAGGTCCGCCTGGGCCTACTTGTCAGCCACTCGGAAGCGTCTCTATATAAGGTGCCGGGCGAGGGTTTTTGAACAGTGCCTCTCCATTCCCCTTTCTGCCTTCTTCACCCCCGCCTGCTGCGCCCGCTTTTGCCTCCGCCCATCCACTCCTTGCGCGCTTCGCCGACGATGATGGTGAAGGAGAAGACGGCGGCCTTGGAGCGAGCAAAGAAGGCGACGGCGACGGCGAAAGCGAAGGGAAGAGCAACCAGTCGGGGTGGATCTTCGTCGAGGTCTCGCCTGCCACAAGGTTGGGTCCAAGGGGATTGGATCCGCTCGACCATCACCCAGGCGGATCTCAACGACCTGGCTAATGAGGTACTGATCTCTCACGGGCCAGCAAGGCTTCCGGGGACCGAGTGGCAACCGCAGCCATTGGAGGGTGAGTGCGTTCTCCTAGACACTCATGTAGATCGTGGATTCTCCCTGCCACCGAGTCTTTTCTTCCGAGGGTTTCTGAACTTCTTTGGGGCGCAACTCCACCATTTCACTCCCAATTCCATTGCCTACCTCGCCGCCTTTGTGTCTCTGTGCGAAAACTTCCTGGGTTGTCGACCGCATTGGGGTCTCTTTAAGCACATATTCACTTGTCGCTCTCAGACGGTGAAAAAGGCGAGTCCGGATGACGATAGGACTAAAGTAATCCAGATGTGCGGGGGTCTTGGGATCCAAGTGAGGAGTAAGAGTGCTTTTCCAGCCATGACCCTTCCCGAGTCGGTTAGAGGGTGGCAGTCGACCTGGTTCTACTGCCAAGACGAGTCGACGCCGGGGCAGTCGACTGGTCTCCCTCCGTTCTCCATGGACCGAGTGAATAAGCCGTCATCTCTGAAGGTGCTCCCGGAGGAGAAGGCTCAGGTAAAAATGTTGATGGAGCGTGTAGTCCAGCTCATTCGGGATGGAGTGACTGGCATGGACCTTCTGGAGGTTTTCCTTCGACGGCGTATTCAACTGCTCCAATACCGAGGCCACCCGATGTGGCTGTACTGTGGCACCGAAGATACCACTCGGGTCCATCCAGAGGCGGTAAATGACGCCACACTAAAGAGGTGGATGGCTGCCATTACAGGGAATAAAGATAACCCTCGAGGGGCTAGGAGGATCCCACCACTCGACCATTCCTACACACCGGACACGGTATGACCACTTATCCCCGGTTGTGATCTTGCTTTATTCATTCTGCTTCACCGCAAATTGGTCGATTGACCTTTGTCTTGCTTTGTTGTCTGTCAGGCCACCACTGAGTTGTACTCGATGCCCAATGGAGCGCAAGCGCCGACTGAGGAGGAGGAAGGAAGTGGGGGCGAAAGCCCGGAGGAGTGGGATTCGGATGCTGATGACGACAATGAAGACGATGACTCCGATGAGGAGGAAGAGGAGGAGGAGGAGGAAGTTGCACCTCCTTGTTCGGAAAGACGCTTGAAGCTTGTCCATGATCCTGCAGCCGAGCGTGGAAAGGGGGTTGCGCCCGTCGCGCAGTCGACCAAGCGTCCTCGGACGACTTCTTCGGCGCCGACTGAAAAAGCTCTGAAGCAATCTCGAGTGGCGCCGTCAAAGCCGACGAAGGTCTTGCCGAAGATGAAGATGGTGATCCCCACTATCTCAGGGTAATAGTGTAACTTGAGTTTCCTCGTTTCACATGAATTTGTTCTTGGCCGATTCGTGAGCTGACCGACTGACTTCTGGAACTGCAGTGCTGCTACTTCTGATACTTCGGCTAGGGCTGAAGATCACGAGATGGAAGATGCTGTCACTTCAAAACCTGGTATGACTTTTGTAGTTCTGTCTTCAGTCGGTTGGCTCTTTGTCTTTAATTTTGACTCTTTTCTGCAGCTCCATCTAACGTCATTATTGACCTTCCCGATGACGATGACGAGGAACCACTGAGGCAGAGGAGGAACAGGAAAGCGTCTGCTGGCAAGGAGACTCAGGACGTGCCAGCACCCGAGACGTTGGTCGTAGAGGGGGACAACATCACTTGGCCTACCGTATCTTTTGCGTGCCGCTGACGAGTGCTCGCCCTTCGTCGTCGAGTGCTGCTCAGCCTTCACTTTTCTCGACCCACCACGTCCCAGAAGACCAAGCCAGTGCTGCTAAAGAAGCAATACGCCAGGCAGGGATCATGATGGAGCAAGTGAAGGCAATCCGAGACGCTAGTCAGGCGGCTTATGACGCCAGTTCAGCTCTTCAGAGCCATGTTTAGGTCAGTCGATCACCGCCTGTTCTGTTAGGATATGATATCTTAAAATCCTTCTTTTTGAAAATTTCAGTATCCGTCGTACACCCACTGGGTGTGTTGATTGACATTCCGGATTTTGTGGGGGCACGCTGAGTGCACCCACTGGGTGTAGTCCCCAAGGCTATGGTCGACTACTGGCAGTCGACCATAGTCTTTATGTCTTAAGCTTTTTCTTTATTCGATCAGGTCGAATGGATTGATAAATTGGTGGGGGCACGCTGAGTGCACCCACTGGGTGTAGTCCCCGAGACTGTGGCCGACTGCTGGCAGTCGACGACAGTCTGAAGATAACCTTTCTCTTTTTTTGCTACTTGTTGGTCGACTGATCGACTTTAACTGGTAGAACTAGTGGGGGCACGCTGAGTGCACCCACTGGGTGTAGTCCCCGAGACTATGGTTGAATGTTTATATTCGGCTGTAGTCTTAGAAATGATATGATTTTTCCTTATTCACTCGGAAGTGAACTGTCTTTGACATTTGTCGATTGGTTCTTCGCAGAAATCTTGCGAGCTTGCGGCTCGTTACACTGAGTTGGAGAGCAAGCAAATCCAGCTCGAGCTTGATCTGAAACTGGTCCAGGAGAACTTCACGAAGTCGAAGGAGGAAGCAAAAAGGTATGTTTGGTGAGAACCTCGACGACTGCTTTTTGCCTCTCGTCCGTTTTAGAGTCTGATCTCACTGTGATTTTGCAGACAAACTGAGGGATGCTCTGAAGAAGAAAGACCTTGACTTGGCTGAGATGCAGAAAGCGGCTTTAGAGAAGACCAAGCTCGCAGATGAGAAGCTGGCTTCAATCACCAAGCTTGAAGAGGAAAATACCAATCTGAAAGCTACTCTTGATGCGGCCAACAAGGAGGTCAGTCGACTGAAGAGTGACAAGATTGCCTTGAGTGACAAGGCCAATGAGTTGGTGGGAAAGAAGAATGATCTGGAGGCTTATCTGGGAGGACTCGCCAAAAAGCTATTCCTCATGCTTGAAGGTAATCTTTTGTATCAAATAGACATTTTACCTATGATCTCTCCATCTGACTGCTGTCTTGACTCTGGGGTTGTGCTCGCAGAGTTCTGCCAGAACTTTGAAGAGGAGACTGGTCGACTGGAAATAAACCTGGATCCCATCAACTCTCCTGTGAAAGATGAAGTCGCCATGAATGTGCTCCGACTCGAATCTCGCGTTGCTGCTGTTGTCAACTATCTCGCAAGGCTGAAGGTCGCAACTTCCCGCATCGACACAACACTCTGGCCAAGAGAGACGCTTCAGAACGACCTCGAATCTCTGATGACTCGACTGAACGAGGTTCCAAGTCAAGTGCAAGAATGGAAGAAGTCTTCTGCCAGGTGCGACGCGGATGTTGCTCTGTCTCTGGCCCGTGTTCACTTCAAGGAGGCGCGAGAGGACAAGCTGGCAGCCCTTAAGGTGGCTAATACCAAGAAGCATGATTTCCGATCTTTCATGGAGACCTTCATCGCCGCCGCCACTCGGATTGCAGATGGAATCGACCTGGATGAATTTGTTGCACCTTCCAGCCCTTCGCAGGAGGGGTAAAAAACTTCTGTGCTTGATACTTTAAATTTGCCTCGGTATGCCGAGTGATCTTTGTAACCGACAAACCTTAACGGGCTTAGCGCCCGAGCACTTTCGGTTCTGTTGGATGTTATCTGAACTTGGATTCAACGTTGAATATGTTTGCATTTGGTTTGAGGTGTCTTTTGCAGGCTAGGGCGAAGCGCTTGTTGCAATCGACTTGTTCCTCAACACACTTAGGCGAGCACTGGGCTGCAGCTAAGCCTCCGAGTGGGAGAGCTGCTCTTCACTCGGTAGGATTTTCAAAAGCTTAGGCGAGCACTGGACTGCAGCTAAGCCCCCGAGTGGGAGGTTTACTCTCCACTCGGTAGGATTTTCAAAACTTATGCGAGCGCTGGGCTGCAGCTAAGCCCCCGAGTGGGAGGTCTGCTCTCCACTCGGTAGGATTTTCAAAACTTAGGCGAGCGCTGGGCTGCAGCTAAGCCCCCGAGTGGGAGGTCTGCTCTCCACTCGGTAGGATTTTCAAAAACTTAGGCGAGCACTAGGCTGCAGCTAAGCCCCCGAGTGGGAGGTCTGCTCTCCACTCGGTAGGATTTTCAAAAACTTAGGCGAGCACTGGGCCGCAGCTAAGCCCCCGAGTGGGAGGTCTGCTCTCCACTCGGTAGGATTTTCGTGGCGTACCTCTGGAGAAGGAGAGGGTAGCAGTCGACCTGCACCTCATCCTCCTTGCAAAGCGCACGTTGTATTTGTGGCATAGCTCGGAAGGAGAGGGTAGCAGTCGACCTGCACCTCATCGTCCTTGCAAAGCGCATGTTGTATTTGTGGCATAGCTCGGAGGGAGAGGGTAGCAGTCGACATGCACCTCATCCACCTTGCGTAGCGTATGTTGTATTTGAACTTAGGTGAGCGCAATGCTGCAGCTAATCCTCCGAGTGGGAGGTTGTCTCTCCACTCGGTAGGATTTTGTTTAACTTAGGCGAGTACTTGTACTGCAGCTAAGCCTCCGAGTGGAAGGCTGGCTTACCACTCGGTAGGATTTTGTTTAACTTAGGCGAGTACTTGTACTGCAGCTAAGCCTCCGAGTGGAAGGCTGGCTTACCACTCAGTAGGATTTTGTTTAACCTAGGCGGGTACTTGTACTGCAGCTAAGCCTCCGAGTGGAAGGCTGGCTTACCACTCGGTAGGATTTTGTTTAACTTAGGCGGGTACTTGTACTGCAGCTAAGCCTCCGAGTGGGAGGCTGGCTTACCACTCGGTAGGATTTTGTAACTTAGGCGAGTACTTGTACTGCAGCTAAGCCTCCGAGTGGAAGGCTGGCTTACCACTTGGTAGGATTTTGTTTAAACTTAGGCGAAACGGATTCGCAGCTAAGCCCCCGAGTGGGAGGCTGGCCCACCACTCGGTAAGGATTTCTTTTTACAGACTTAGGCGAATCGGATTCGCAGCCAAGCCACCCACTGGGTGTTACACCCAGTGGGGGATCGCTTTATGCGGACAAAAGTAACGACAATTACTGGGAAAATTATATAAAGCTCTTGTCTTTGATAAATAAACTACAGAAGTACTTTTATTACAACCCATCCGAGTGAATACTTAAGTATAAAAGGGGCGGAGAAGCTCCGTGTTCCAAGCTCGGGGCTCGTCGATCTGGTGCTCGACGTTGTAAAGACGATATGCTCCATTGTGGAGAACCTTGGTGACGATGAAGGGACCTTGCCAAGAAGGAGCGAGCTTGTGTGGTTTCTGCTGATCCACTCGGAGAACCAGATCTCCTTCCTGGAAGGCTCGACTCCTTACGTTTTTTGCGTGGAAGCGACACAAGTCCTGCTGGTAAATGGTCGATCGGATCAAAGCCATCTCCCTTTCTTCCTCTAGAAGGTCGACTGCGTCCTGCCGGGCTTGTTCTGCTTCAGCTTCGGTATAAAGCTCGACTCGGGGAGCATTGTGAAGCAGGTCACTTGGCAAGACCGCTTCAGCTCCGTAGACTAAGAAGAATAGAGTTCTCCCAGTCGACCGGTTAGGCGTGGTCCTTAACCCCCAAAGTACCGATGGAAGTTCATCAACCCATGCACTAGCTGCATGCTTGAGATCACGCATCAATCGGGGTTTCAACCCTTCGAGAATCAAGCCGTTGGCTCGCTCTGCCTGTCCATTCGACTGAGGATGAGCGACTGAAGCATAGTCGACTCGTGTGCCTTGTGATGTGCAAAAAGCTCTGAACTCTTCGGAATCGAAGTTTGACCCGTTGTCAGTGATGATGCTATGCGGTACTCCATATCTGAATATCAATTCTCTGATGAAGCTCACAGCAGTACCGGCATCAAGGTTCTTGATGGGTTTAGCTTCAATCCACTTGGTGAACTTGTCGACTGCTACCAGCACATGGGTGAAACCGCTTCTGCCTGTTCTTAAGGGGCCAACCATATCCAACCCCCATACCGCGAAGGGCCAGACAAGTGGTATGGTCTTTAAAGCTGAGGCGGGCTTGTGTGACATATTGGAGTAAAATTGACATCCCTCACACTTGTCGACCATCTCCTTTGCCATTTCATTCGCTCTTGGCCAGTAAAATCTGGCTCGGTATGCTTTGGCCACGATGGTCCGAGAGGACGCATGATGGCCACAGGTCCCCGAGTGGATGTCGTCAAGGATTATTCGACCTTCTTCTGGCGTTATGCATTTCTGACCAACTCCAGTCGCGCTTTCTCTGTACAATTATCCCTTTATCACGGTAAAGGCCTTAGATCGGCGGACGATCTGTCGAGCCTGTTCTTCGTCCTATGGGAGCTCTTTCCACAAGATATACGCGATATATGGTACCGTCCAATCAGGAGTGATCACCAATGCTTCCATGATCAGGTCGACCACCGCTGGAACTTCAACT
Source organism: Triticum dicoccoides (assembly GCF_002162155.2). Taxonomy (NCBI): domain Eukaryota; kingdom Viridiplantae; phylum Streptophyta; class Magnoliopsida; order Poales; family Poaceae; genus Triticum; species Triticum dicoccoides. The sequence continues at coordinate 156,027,753 of NC_041393.1, read as the reverse complement.
TCAGTCGGATCTGTGATACTCTTAGGCTGCAGAGTTTCTTCGGTAAAAGGATCTTCTTTGACTGATGGAGTATGGATATGCCCCAAGAACACATCACCGGGAATGGCTTCTCTCTTGGAACCTATCTTCGCCAAATCATCAGCCGCTTGATTCTTCAGTCGGGGTATATGGTGGAGCTCTAACCCTTCGAATTTCTTTTCAAGCTTCCTCACTGCATTGCAGTATCCAGTCATGGCTGGGCTTCTAATGTCCCACTCCTTCATCACCTGATTGACCACCAAATCCGAGTCGCCATAAACCATAAGGCGACGGATGCCGAGTGAAATGGCCATGCGTAACCCATACAAAAGTGCTTCATATTCTGCTTCATTATTGGAGGAATCAAACTGGATCTGGGGCACATATCTGAGCCTATCTCCTCAGGGGGAAACCAAAACCACCCCAGCACCGGAACCATTTAACATCTTAGAGCCATCAAAGAACGTGGTCCAATGCTCCGAGTGAACTTGAGTCGGCTGCTGTTGTTCAATCCACTTGGTAAGGAAATCTGCTATCGCCTGGGACTTAATGGCTTTCTTTGCCTCAAATTTGATATCAAGGGGAAGGAGTTCAATCGCCCATTTAGCCACTCGACCAGTTGCATCTCTGTTGTGCAGAATCTCTGACAGTGGTGCGTCGCTGACGACTATAAAGGAATGATCAGAGAAATAATGAGCAACCTTCTTCGTGGTCATGTAGATCCCATATACAAGCTTCTGATAATGAGGATATCTTTGCTTCGATGGAGTCAAAACTTCAGAGACATAATACACTGGGCGCTGAACTTTGAAGGCTTTCCCTTCTTCTTCCCGCTCGACCGTAAGTACTGTACTGACGACTTGTCCTGTGGCTGCAAAGTAAAGCAACAGAGGCTCTTTGCTAATTGGAGCAGCAAGCACCGTCTGGGTGGAGAGCGGAGCTTTTAGCTCGGCAAACGCTGCATCAGCTTCTGGAGTCCACTCGAACTTGTCTGCCTTCTTCATCAGTCGGTAAAGAGGCAATGCCTTTTCACCGAGGCGAGAGATGAATCGACTTAACGCGGCCAAGCATCCAGTAAGCTTCTGGACATCGTGCACACGCACAGGGCGTTTCATTCGGAGTATGGTGCCAACTTTCTCTGGGTTAGCATCGATTCCTTGTTCTGAAATGAGAAAACCGAGTAACTTTCCGCCAGGAACTCCGAATGTGCACTTTGATGGATTAAGCTTGATATCATACCTCCTGAGATTGGCAAATGTTTCAGCGAGGTCATTCAACAGGTTGGAACCCTTTCGTGAGTTGACGACGATATCATCCATGTACGCTTCCACATTCCGACTGATTTGAGTGAGTAAGCACTTCTGAATCATCCTCATGAACGTGGCTCTGACATTCTTGAGACCGAATGGCATGGTGACATAGCAGAAGCACCCGAATGGAGTGATGAAAGCTGGTTTGATCTCGTCGGGTCCATACGGACGGATCTGATGGTACCCGGAATAGGCGTCTAAAAAAGACAATCTCTCGCATCCCGCAGTCGAGTTGACAATTTGGTCGATGCGAGGGAGAGGAAAATGATCTTTCGGGCAGGCCCGATTGATATGTTTGAAATCGATGCACATGCGAAGTGACTTGTCCTTCTTGGGGACCATGACGACATTGGCGAGCCACTCGGAGTGGTATATCTCTCGGATAAACTCTGCTGCAAGGAGTCGAGCCACCTCCTCGCCAATGGCTTTTCTCTTCTGAACGGCGGACCGTCGAAGATGTTCTTTGACAGGTTTTGCTTTTGAATCGACTCTAAGGCGATGCTCAGCCAGCCCCCTGGGAACACCCGGCATGTCAACAGCTTCCATGCAAAGATGTCCCAGTTCTCACGGAGGAACTGGATGAGCGCTTCTTCCTATTTAAAGTCGAGTGTTGTGGAAATATGGGTCGGAGCTACGCTGGGATCAGTCGGGTGAATATGAAAGGGCTTCGTCTCACCGGACGACTGGAATGCAGACTCTGTGGCGGGCTTCTTGGCCTGCAACAAATCACTCGGATCTGCATTTTTCTTGTATCCCTCCAGCTCTACCACTGTTATCTGGGCATCTAGAATCTTCGAGCCTTTCTGAAAACACTCTTCTGCCTTCTTCCGGTTGCCAGTGATAGTGATCACCCCTTTGGGACCAGGCATCTTCAACTTGAGGTATACGTAACATGGTCGAGCCATGAATCGAGCGTAGGCTGGTCTGCCTAAAATGGCGTGATAAGCGCTTTGGAAATCCACGACTTCAAATGTTAACCTTTCTTTGCAGAAATGCTTCGAATCACCGAAGACCACATCGAGGGCTATTTGGCCGAGTGACTCAGCCTTCTTCCCAGGTATGACTCCATGGAAACTCATGTTGCTGGAACTGAGTCTGGACATCGGAATGCCCATTCCCTTTAACGTCTTCGCATATAGTATATTCAACCCACTGCCGCCATCCATCAGTACCTTAGTCAGTCGAGTGCCTTCGATGACTGGGTCGACCACCAAAGCTTGCCTCCCAGGGGTGGCTATGTGAGTCGGGTGATCAGACTGGTCGAACGTAATGGGAGTTTGAGACCATCTCAGATAGCTTGGTGTCGCCGAGGCGACCATATTTACCTCACGGTTGATAACTTTCAATCGACTTTTGCTCTCCACTTCAGCAAAAATCATCAGGGTGGAATTGACATGAGGATATCCTCCATCACTGTCCTCCTTGTCCTCAGCCTTGTCCGACTCCTTTTCTTTGTCCTTGGGCTATTTTCCTTGAAACTGCTGGATTAAGAGCCGGCACTGGCGAGTGTTATGTTTTGGGTAGATGAAGTTACCCTCTTCGTCTTTCTTCGTGTGGATGTGACACGGCAGATCCATCACGTCATTTCCTTCCTTCTCCTTCACCTTCTTGGGGTTCCAAGATCCTTTGGGCTTCCCTTTGAATTTGCCCTGAGTCACGGCCAGAGCCTCTCCAGGAGCAGCTGGCTCGGCTTTCCGCTTCTGCTTCCGTTTGGAGTTTCCTTTTTCCGACTGACTCGGCTTATACTTGCCACTCCGGAGTCTGTATTCTTCTTCACCGTTAGCTTATTTGGTGGCAATCTCCATCATTCGACTCAGGGTCATATCCCCGGTTCGACCAAACTTCAGACTTAACTCTCTGTTCTTGACACCATCCTCGAAGGCACAGACCGCTTGATGATCAGGCACATTCTCCCCGGTATGATGCAAAGTGATCCATCTTTGGATGTAATCTCTCAGCGTTTCATTCGACTTTTGCCCGCAGACTTGCAGCTCTATCAGTCCGGCCGGTCGCTTGCAAGTTCCCTCGAACGTCCTGACGAACACTCGGGAAAGATCTTCCCAAGTGTAAATGCTGCTAGGAGCTAACTGATTCAACCACGCCCTGGCCGAACCCTCTAACATGAGTGGTAAATGCTTCATGGCCACCTCATCATTACTGCCGCCAATCTGTACCGCCACTCGGTAGTCTTCAAGCCAGGTTTCAGGCTTGGACTCACCGGTGAACTTACTTACTCCAGTCGCCAACCTGAAGTTGGGGGGTATCACTGCGGCTCTGATGGCTCTGCTAAAACATTCTGGACCTCAAACATGGACTCGGCTGCTAGTGGGCGCATCTCTGTCATGGCCACCTCGATGAGCTCTGTTTCGATCGACCAAACCTTGCACGATGATGGATCTCGCGTCAAAGCCTGGTTCCCTGGGGTCGACCGGAGCTCTTCGCCCAACACTGAGCTGGCACCTGTCATCTTGCTGCCGATGGGCGTAAGACCCACCCCTTGGGGAAGGAGTGGGCGCTCGACGCCTATCATCATGATCAAATCGGTCATCATACTGGTCCCGCCGACCTTCACGCCCCTCGCGCCGCGGAGGCGATCTTGGGCTATGAGCCGACTGAACTGTATTCGCAGCGACGGATTGACTGTGAATCCTGTTGCACGACTGTGACACAGCTGAATTCTGATCTCCTGCGGCTCGGGGTAAATCTCTGATCTGCATCAAGCCTCTGCCAGCCTCCGACTGAGAGGGCTGGATTGACTCTGCTATACGGGCTACAGCTGCTAAATTCTGAATCGGGGTTCGATATACCTGAGTTGGTTGCGGAAAGAGCTGACGTCGACTGGAGTCGGGTACTCATTGCCGCGCACGCTCGTCGAGTGCTCGCTGGAGGTTCTCCAGTCGAGTGTGTTCAGCCAAGTTGGCCAAACGCGCCTCTTCCAAGGCACGAGCCTCGGGAGTTTCTCCTGCGATGGGAGTATGCAGGGCATCCATGTTCCAGTGGCGAAGATCTTCTCTTTGCTGAGAAGTGAGTGGCTCGGGTTGATATTCCTCGTGGGCCTGAGCGGGGTCGCCTCCACCGCCCATCCCGTCGGTGCAGGGGAAGCCGAGAGGGCTACGAGGCCCATTGACCATCAGGACCTCCGCCGCTGGATCACTGCTGTCGCACTCGGATGCAGTCTCTACAGAGCCAGTCGACAGATCGAACAGGCCGTAGAGAGATTCGTCGGGCTCAATTGCCACGACTTGGGTGGTGGCCGATTGGGGAGCTACTGCGTGTCTCACCCACCGCTGAATCCTCGACCGACCAGAGTGGTTGCGCTGGCGGGAGACAGGGAGGGAAGACGGCACAGGAGTCGACCGATATGGAGTCGATGGTTGCCGCAGCAGGACGCCGCGGACACACGCCCGAAAATGCATTGCACCGCGGACGGGGAGCACGCCGATGTCGAGTGGAGCCTCCTGGAGCCAAGCGGAGTCGTCGGCGATGAAAGTGAGTGCACCGAGACGGATCTCACGGCCCTCGACCAGAACTCCGCCAGAAACCATGATGAAGGCAATCGGAAAAATTGCAACTTCTCCAAAAAGTCGCTAAGACACCTGCCCCACGGTGGGCGCCAACTGTCGTGGTTCTAAGTCTGACAGTAGAATGGGGGGTAGGTATGGATATGCAAGATCCTAGCTATGGAGTAGTTGTATATGCAAGGGATTTTACGAGTTCAGGCCCTTCTCGGAGGAAGTAACAACCCTACGTCTCGGAGCCCGGAGGCGGTCGACTGGATTATGTGCGTATGGGTTACAGGGGTGTGAACCCTTCTACCAGTGGAGGGGGGTGGCTTATATAGTGTCTGCCAGGACCCCAGCCAGCCCACGCAGCAGAGGGTTTAAAGTACATAAAGGATTGGCGTTACTGGTAACGCCCTACATAAAGTGTCATCATGGTAATAAAGACTACTTAATTACAGACTGTTTGTATACAGAGTGACTCTTAATCTCCTGGTGGTCGAGTGAGTCTTCGTGGTCGAATGCCTTCGAGTCCGTCGAGTGGAATCCCTCTTGGTTGACTGGAACGCTGTTTCTTCTGAAGATGTCCTTGGGGAGGGTCCTCTGGACATGCCCATGACCCTACCCTAGGTACATGACTTCATCACCCTATAGGGGGGGGCGCCCCCCTGTCTCCTGGACAAGGTGTGGCCCCCCTAGCCTATTTCTTTCACTCAGAAATTCTTATTAAATCCAAAAAGTTGTTTCATGGAGTTTCAGGGCTTTTGGAGCTGTGCAGAATAGGTTTCCAACGTTTGCTCCTTTTCTAGCCAGAATTCCAACTTCCGGCATTCCCCCTCTTCATGGTAAACCTTGTAAAATAAGAGAGAATAGCCATAAGTATTGATATATAATGTGTAATAACAGCCCATAATACAATAAATATTGATATGAAAGCATGATGCAAAATGGACGTATCATGCACCACCCTCCCTTTTCCGCACGCCCGCCACTGCTCAGCCGCCCTTGCCGCTGGCGCGTTTGCTCCCGGCAGCGTCTCCGCGGCTCCCTATGCGCCATGGGGAAGAAAGGTCGGCTTTGCGCTAGTTCAAAAGGGACGAACCCCTCCCAATGCACAAGCACATCTCAGCCCAGCTGGTCGTCACGCTGCACCTCCACCCAGGAGACCCGGGATCGAATCCCAGCCTTCTCAATTTTTTCTTGCCATCCATTTTTCCCTCTATGTGTATGGCGTCTTGGCCCCACAGCCCTGTTGACTGGTCCTCATTGACTCAGTTGACCACCCTCCAGCCCCACTTGTCATTGAGAGTGACTGACCGAGCCCGTGTCCCCCTGTTGTTTTACTTTCTTTTGCATATTTACAACAATGCCTTTATTTTTGCAATGCATATAACTAAATGTCCATGCATCCAAATAAAACATGTTATATATGTAAAATGCTCAGATTTTCATGTACTTTCATAATCTGCAACTTGCATTCATGTTAGAAATGTTTAAAATTGTTGTTTGTAATAATTTGCATAAATGACATGCTAAAATGGTTTATTTCATAACTAATTAACCGTAGCTCAGATTTAAATAAACTTTATATGTAAATGGTGTAGAAAAATGCATAGATTAACATGGTAGCATTACTTGGAATGTTTAACAACTCTAAAATTGTATATACGGCAGAACAGTAGCAAATTCGAAATATGCATATGGGGATTTTCCGGAATTGTTGTTTGTTGTTTCCGGCCTCATTTAAAATTTCCTAAATAGGTAGTTTTGTTATGCTTCACCTCTTGCCATGTTAACAATATTTAATCTTGTCATGCATCATACTTGGTTGTGCAACATGCCTTGTTCATGTGTTGTTTGTTTACTATGTTGTTTGCTTCTTTCCGGTTGTGCTTCTTCTCGATAGTTCCTGTTTCGTTGTGATCGTGAGGATTCGTTCGACTACGCTTTGTTCGTCTTCGACCGTTCGTCTTCTTCATGGACTCATTCTTCTTCCTTGCAGGATTTCAGGCAAGATGACCGTTACTCTGGATCTCACTACTATCATTGCTATGCTAGTTGCTTCGTTCTATCGCTATGCTGTGCTACCTATCACTTGTTCTTCAAGCCTCCCAATTTGCCATGTCAGCCTCTAACCTTTTTCACCCTTCCTAGCAAACCGTTGCTTGGCTATGTTACCGCTTTGCTCAGCCCCTCTTATAGCATTGTTAGTTGCAGGTGAAGTGGAAGATTGATCCATGATGGACAGAATTATGTTGGGATATCACAATATCTCTTATTTAATTAATGCACCAATATACTTGGTAAAGGGTGGAAGGCTCGGCCTTATGCCTGGTGTTTTATTCCACTCTTGCCTCCCTAGTTTCCGTCATACCGGTTTTATGTTCCTTGATTTTGCTTTCCTTACGCGGTTGGGTGATTTATGGGACCCCCTTGACAGTTTGCTTTGAATAAAACTCCTCTAGCGAGGCCCAACCTTGGTCTTACCATTTGCCTACCTAAGCCTTTTTCCGTTGGGTTTCCGGAGCCAGAGGGTCATCTTTATTTAACCCCCCCGGGCCAGTGCTCCTTCGAGTGTTGGTCCAAACCGAGCAGCCTGCGAGGCCACCTCGGGGAAACTTGAGGGCTGGTTTTACTCGTAGCTTGTCTCATCCGTTGTGCCCCGAGAACGAGATATGTGCAGCTCCTATCGGGATTTGTCGGCACATCGGGCGGCTTTGCTGGTCTTGTTTTACCATTGTTGAAATGTCTTGTAACCGGGATTTCGAGACTGATCGGGTCTTCCCGGGAGAAGGAATATCCTTCGTTGACCGTGAGAGCTTGTGATGGGCTAAGTTGGGACACCCCTGCAGGGTATAAACTTTCGAGAGCCCTGCCCGCGGTTATGTGGAAGATGGGAATTTGTTAATATCCGGTTGTAGAGAATTTGACACTTGATTTAATTAAGACGCATCAACCGCGTGTGTAGCCGTGATGGTCTCTTTTCGGCGGAGTCCGGGAAGTGAACATGGTTTTGGGTTATGTATGAACGTAAGTAGTTTCAGGATCACTTCTTGATCACTTCTAGCTTCTCGACCGTTCCGTTTGCTTCTCTTCTCGCTCTTATTTGCGCATGTTAGCCACCATATATGCTTAGACGCTGCTGCGACCTCACCACTTATCCATTCCTTTACCCATTAAGCTTTGCTAGTCTTGATACCCATGGTAACGGGATTGCTGAGTCCTCGTGGCTCACAGATAACTACAAGCACAGTTGCAGGTACAGGTTTTGCGACGATCATGACGCGAGAGCGATGTTTGCTTGTCTTGGAGTTCTTCTTCTACTTCTTCTTCGTTCAGGGGATAGGTTCCAGGTCGGCAGCCTGGGCTAGCAGGGTGGATATCGTTTGAGTTTTTGTTTGTGTTTCATCCGTAGACGGATGTTGCTCTTATGTATGATGATGTTGTATTCGTGTGGAATTGTATGCCTCTTGTATGTATCCCCAACTATTATGTAATGGTATGATGTAATGATATCCACCTTGCAAAAGCGTCTCCAATATGCGCTTCTATCCTTGGTGGGACCTTCGAGTTCCTTTAGGATAGGGTCGCATATTGGGCGTGACAAGTTGGTATTAGAGCCTCGACTGACCATAGGAGTCCCCTTGATAGATCGTGTAGTTTGGCTGTTGTCGAGTCTAGAAGAAAACTGTTTTCGGAGTCTAGTTATATCAGAGAGTAGGAATTCTTTTTACTCCTCAGCCCCTTCGTCACTCTGGTGAGGAATCTTGATGTAGGTGTTTTGATTACTCCTCTTCCCTTTCAAACTTTCTTTAGGATCACACAGTTGGTTTTCCGGTCGTTGGTTCTCATCTCTTTTCATCCGGTGCATTTCTCGTCAAGTCGACTCGAGCCTCTTCATCGTTGCCAAGTTCAATCCTCGGTTGTTTTCTTTTTCCCACCCGCCCACCCATTTTTCTCCTTGGAGCCGGAGTCCGTAATCGAGTATCCATCCTACTCGTGCGAAGCATTTGCATTCTTTCAACCGGTGTTTCCTCTTGAAGTTCTTCATCGGTTTTTCCCCTTCCAAGTTGCCTTTGTTTTCCCGCCCTCCCACCCTCTTCTTCCCCGAGCCTGAGTCTGTTTCGAGCATCAATTTCATTCGTGTGGAGCCTCTTCAGTCTTTCGTCAATTGTTTCAACCGGTGAATTCTCTTTTGTTTGACATTCTTCATCTCTTTCTTTTCCGGTGGACTCAGTTCAAGCTTTTTTTTGGGTTGATCATGTTCTTTTCCTGGGGTCAAGTGTTCTCCTTGCTCGTTTGCCTCTCTCCATTCAATCATTCCGGAGTTCAGAAGACATCTCAGGTGATTTGTCTGTGTTCCAATTAATTCGAGGTTGTCACCTCATTCAAATATTTCAATTGTTCTGGTGCATCATCTATCTGTTCAACATCCCTTTCCAACGGTGTTTTTCTCTTTAGTGGGCCCTAACCCACAGGTCTTTTCCCAGGATCTTACCTGACTCTTCTAATTATTCCGGAGCCATTCCTAATTCTTTCCGAGTTTGATGTAAGAATGAATTTCATGAGTCAGATGCCATCTCCAAGATCGCTTTCAAATTCTTTTCATCTCTGGTTCAACCCTTCCTCTTTTTCATTCTCCCGGAGTATCTCAGTAATTTTGGTGGTGTTTCTTGTCGTCATTTGAAGACTGAAGAAGAGTTTTCCCTCTAAATCTTGCCTGTTATCTCGAAGATTCGTGGTTCTAGCTTCATATTATCCTCTCGAATTATTCCATTTGTTAGATATTCTTTTCTTACCCATCTGGAGTATGTCAGAAGTTGGTTTCCCGTTTCTTTTCACCGAAGGCCATCGTTCCAGAAGAATTCTTCGTCCTCACATTTCATCTACCATTGTCCAATTATCCCGGCGCTTCGTTCAAGTGCTCTTTAATTAGTTCGAGTTCTTCCCGTTCTTTTGCATCTAAATCCCCTCAAGCATATTTGTTCTTCTAATTCTTCCCGGTGATTCATTCTCTTTCATCAGTCATTTTCGAATTCTTACAATGGTTCCTTCAGATACTTTTTCATTTGTTATCATATTAATTCATTCGTTGTTTTCAATCCTACCGGTGGTTCATGAAGACCTTCTCAAGTTTGCGATATGTCACTTCTTAATCCTTTTCAAGAAGAATAAGTAATATGCAAAATCCATTGCTTGTCATCAATTTAATTTGATGAAGGATAAGCATACAATAAATCTTATTCTTATTTCCTCAAAGTGATTAATCCCTTCCTTCAGAGTTTGTTCTTTAGGAATAAATTCTAGTTTCAAGTGTTTTCATCTTTTCTTTTTCGGAGTTCAAATTTCCTCGGCCATTTCGTTGGAACCTCCATCTAAATTACCACAAGCTTTAATCTTATTCTTTCATCCTTCATTCTATCTCATCATCCTGTTGTTACCGGACTTCTTCATGGTGGTTCTTCATGATTTAATTCATTCTTCAAGAGTTCATCAAGATTTTGTTGGAGGAGTTCAAGCATCTTTTCTTCTCACGTCTCGAAGTGCAAATAATTCTTCTTTTTCTTCTGAAGTGGAGTTTTGCATTTCTTCATTCTTCTTAGTTATTCAGACTTTTGGTTGTGGTATAATTTCACCTCAAGTTTTGAGATGTTTTTGATAAGTCCACAACAAGCTTATTCTTTCGTTGTTGATTTTCTCAACAACTCCGTTCAATCCTTCCTTCTAAGTTCTTTTCATTCCATTCTTTCAATTCTCCCGGAGGCCTTTCATGTTCATCTTGCCAAGTGTCATTCCATCTTGTGAAGTTCATGTTCTATTTCTTCCTTTTTCAGCCGGAGTGCTGCCGAAATTCTTTTGTTCTCTTCCTTTTCTATCTTGTTCTAACCGGAGTGGTTTCAGAGTCTATCCTATTCATTGAGCTTTTGATTCTTGTCATATTCACCATTCCTCTTTTCCACCTAAGTGCTCTCGACTTGTTCATCTTCTCTCTTGCGTTCTTACTTCACCTCTTTCTCTTTCTCTTCCATCTCGTTCCTAAGATCTCGGGACGAGATCTCTTGTTAGTGGGGGAGTGTTGTCACGCCCCGAGACCGATGCTCCAGTTGCCTTCCATTTATTTTAGTTGTTGTCGTGTGTTTATTGTGTTTGTTGCATTATCATAATTGTTTTGCATATTTCTTTTCCCTATGTTGTTTCCAAGTTCATATCATGTGCATTGTGGTATCCATCTTGTTATGCTTGCACTATGTTTGTTATGTTGCTTGCACTATGCATATGTCCCATGCATCACCCCTCCTTCCTTCTTACTCTTTTCATTTTTTTCAAGTGCCATTTCTCCCTTCTCCTTTAATGTTAATTCTTTCCCTATAAATCTTGCCTCTTGCCTACACCCTCTCTGTCAGATTTCCTCCCATTTGAAGTTGTTTTGGTCAGGTTCAAAAATGATTGAAGTTTGAGAATAAGTCAAACTCCAATTATTTTTCTGCGTTCTAAAAATGCCAGAGCACTTTATTCAAATCCTACATAAATCCAGGGTTCCAAATTAATTCATACTTATTCTTAATTCATTACCTAAACTCCTGGCCTTTTCCTTTTCTAAACCTAGGAATTTGAATTTTCAGAAAAGAAAGAAAAGGGAAGGGGCCTCCCAGCAGCGTACGTGGGCCTCCCCACTCCAGTCGGCCCAGCCCAATGCCCAAACGGCCACCTGATCCATTTCCCATCCGTCCCCTCGCTCCAGACATAGAGCGGTCGCACCGTCGCACCATGAGTTCACGGACGTCGAGGCCAGCGATGCTCGCGCCCCCTTTTAAGCTTCGTAGCGACCCCTAGGGTTTACCCTTCCTCCTCTCCCTCTTCTCCGCCGCCGCCGCACAGGTAAGAGCACCCAAGCACCCTGTTGCCTCGCTTCCGATCGCCATGGCCAAGGCGAGCCATAGCTCTCCTCTGGCGTAGGAGCTCCAACGCCGGCCCCTTCTTCCTCTGCGCGCACCACGACACCTCCACGACCCCGTTCCCGCTGCGATCCAAGGCCGGAGACGCCAAGTCCATCGATGTCATCTTCCTCTGCTTCCTCTGCTTCTCGGACCAGAGGACGTCACCCCGACCAGCAGCTCGTTGTCTCCCTCTCCTTCATCTCCCGGCCTCCTTGTCGTATCCCTCGAGCCCCTGGTGAGCAGCCGCTCCTCCCAGCCCCTCTTCCGCTTTGATTCCGTCGTTGCAGTCGCCGATCCTTGCGCCGTGAGTTCGTCCGCCATGGGCGATCTCGAGTTTGAGCTCATGCTCGTGTCGCTGCTTCTGCTCGCTGATCCCACACACACAGCCTCCACGCATGCTCTGTGCTGCATGCATCCACGCATGTCGTCGCCGCTTCAACGGGCATCCATGGCCGTAGTTGTGGCCATGCCCAGCCCTGCCTCACCACGGTTTCTGCTCTTGCCCAGCCGAGCCCGCCTTGCTGCACCCACACCTGCTGCTGTACACACTCGACCCTCTCTGTTCGTGCTCGCACACACAAGATCGAAGCGCTTAACGCGCAACAGCCGTGGAACACCACGCGCGCGGCTTCGGTCGTCGTCTTCCCCATGTCTGAGATGGGCTCCTGCTCGTGCCCGGACACCCACTTGCGTGCGCACTCCGGCCGTTGGTCCGCCGCTGGCTGCACACCCAAACTTGCTCACACGCCCTCATGGCAAACAAAGGCATGGCATGCTAATGCTAAAGACAAATAACAAAACTCCCTTACTGAACTTATTCCAAAGATCAACAGAAAACATGGTAGCATCCATACAAACATGGCAAGTAATATGACAGATTCAGACATGGCAGAAACAACGATAAGTAGGCATATTGGTAAGCTTGTACAACTCACCACAGAGCAATACATGGCATGACAAGGTGACCAACAGTAAGAAGACACATTTATGGAGCTAAACATGGCAATAGCGTAGACATAGGGTGCATGGATCACTAGCAAAACTCATGGCAAAACTGAACTTAATGTTAATAGGCTGACATCAACATTATTTAGCAACATTGGAGCAAGATATGAACTATATACAACAAGGTATAAATGCAACCAAGGGCATGGATGGATAGAGCATGACATGTATAAAAAAACATCCTTAGTGAACCTCTCCAGATTAGGCATAGGATGACTTGTAGCAGCAGGTTTACATAGCATCATGATATAACAGATTCAGCCTAGCAAAACAGTAACAGCAAGTAGCCCACTTCACAAGCTTGATGCACTCACCACAAGGCACACAAAAATACATGGATTGCACCACTATAAAGATGGCATGAATATGCTCCTAAAACATGTAGACATCATGCTCAAACGATACACACACAAAATGCAACGAAAAAGACAAATCACCAAGTTATAACAGTTTCAGCAGGTTAACATCATATAGCACTCTTGCAACAATGATTAGGGCATCAAGATTATCTCAAACAAGAATGGCACTATGGAATTAAGTGCAGAGCATCTCACAATGAACATTTTGATATATTATACACCCCAAACGGACACACATGCATAAAGTTATGGGCACCACATTAATGCAACACGATGTAGTAGAAAAAGGACTTGGACGAAAATAGACCTCATGGGGTCTCGGGCGGACATGTTCGGGCTCCTACCGATGTGTCGGCGGCAACAGAGGAGGCCGCAACCATGGCGAATCCGGCAACGGGGCTCGCCGGGGACGACGAGGAGGCGAGGGGGAGGCGTCGGGAACGGGCACATCCGGGCTTGGGGCCCCCGGATCTGGCGTCGGAGGTGGTCGGCGGCGACCGGAGTGGCCGGATCTGGTGGATGGCGGCAAGCTCGGGGAGGGCCGACGTCGAGCGGCGTCCTGCAGGCGCACGGGAAGAGGCTAGGTGAGAGGGAGAGCAGCGGAGGGA
>NC_041393.1:155998972-156013644 GCF_002162155.2 Triticum dicoccoides | reverse complement strand
CGGAGGCGTGGCGGAGCGGGCGAGGTGGCGGTGACAAGTGGCGGCAGGGGAGAGGGCCGGCGCAAAATTTGAGGAGGTAGGTAGGTGGCTGCGGCAGGAGGTAGGGGAAGGGTAGGGTTAACCAAATTTGGCATGGGGTGTGTATATATATGGAAGGGGCTAGGGTTAGGGGGATTTAGTCCGTTTCGGACCCTTTGATCACGATCAGACGGCTCCGGACAAAGGGGGACTAGGTGGGCTGCAGGTGGGGTTAGTGGGCTGTGTAGAGTGGCTAGGGAGAGAATAGAAGAGAGGCCCGACAGTAGTTTCGGAGACCGAAAACGTCCGACGAATTAACCCACAACGGAGCCGCTACGGATGACGGTTGGGCTATCAAACGGACTCCAAATGCGACGAAATTTGGTAGGCGGCCTGTCTAAACTATAATAAGACCGCTCGACAAGTTTCACCCCATTCCGAGAACATTTTTATGCCACTTATAAATAATATTTCGGAAGTGCCGCGTGCGCGTGCGAGTGTGTCTGGGCTCCGAACGGACAACGGAGAGAACCGGGGAACCCGAACGGATGCAAGTTTTGAAAAACATGCAGATGAAATGCAGATGATGACATGGCAAAATGCAACACGCAAGCAAATGACATGGCAACAACGGCGAATAACTGGAAGACACCTGGCGCATCGGATTCGGGGCGTTACAACTCTCCTCCACTAACAAGAGATCTCGTCCCGAGATCTTAGGAACGAGACGGAAGAGAGAGAGAGGAAGAGGTGAAATAAGAACACAAGATAGAAGATGAACAAGGTCGAGAGCACTCGGTAGAAAAGAGGAATGACAAGTATGAAAAGAATCAAAAGCTCAAGGAATAGGATAGACTCTGAAACCACTCCGGTTAGAACAAGATAGAAAAGGAATGAATAAAAGAATTTCGGCAACACTCCGACTGAAAATGGAAGGATTAGAACATGAACTTCACCCAATGAGATGGAACTTGATGATAGGAACAACGCAATGCCTCCAGAAGAATTGAAAGAATGGAATGAAAAGAACTTGGAAGGAAGGATTGAACGGAGTTGTTGAGAAAATCAACAACAAAAGAATAACCTTGATGTGGACTTATCAAAATAAACTCAAAACTTGAGGTGAAATTATACCACAACCAATGTCTAAATAGCTGAGAAGAATGAAGAAATGCAAAACTCCACTTCAAAAGAAATACGGAGAATTAATTGCACTTCGAGACGCAAGAGGAAAAGATATTTACGATCCTCCAACAATAATCTTGATGAACTCTTGAAGAATGAATTAAATCATGAAGAACCACCATGAAGAACTCCGGTGACAAAAGGATGATGAGATAGAAATGAAGGATGAAAGAATAAGATTAAGCCTTGTGGTGATAGAGATGGAGGTTCCGACGAAATGGCCGAGTAATCTTTAACTCCGGAAAAGAAAAGATGAAAATACTTGAAACTAGAATTTATTCATCGAGAACAAACTCCGAAGAAAGGGATTAATCACTTTGAGGAAATAAGAATAAGATTTATTGTATGCTTATCCTTCATCAAATTAAATTGATGACAAGCAATGGATTTTGCATACTAATTATTCTTGTTGAAAAGGATTAAGGGGGGTATATCACAAAACTTGAGAAAGTCTTCATGGACCACCGGTAGGATTGTAACAAACGAATGAATTAATATGATAATCAAAGAAAAAGAATCTTGAACGAACCACCATAATAATTCGAAAATGACTGAAGAAAGAGAATGAATCACCGGGAAGAATTAGAAAAGCATGAAGATACTTGAGGGGATTTAGAGAGAAGAGAACATAGAGATCGCGAACTGATTGAAGAATACTTGAACAAACCACCGGAAGAATATTGTGACGAACGAAGGGGCACGGATATAGAATCATTGAAGAACGAATCTAAAAAACTTAGAATGAAGAAATCTTCTGAAAAGATGGCCTCCGAATGATCGAGAGAGAAAACAACTCCTGAAGTACTCTGGATGGATGAAAAGAATTGCATGACTGGAAACAACCTGATAGGATAACCTCGAGCTAGCGTTATGAATCCCCGGGAGGACGGCCAAGATTTACGAGAAAATAATCTTCTTCGGTCTTCAAATGTTGAGAATGACGACAAGAAACACTTTGAAGAATTAGAGAGATGCTCCGGGACAATGAATACTAGAAATGTTGATCCAAAGTTGAAAAGACTTGGAAAACGAACTCAGAGAAGGCATATAACTGATGGAATCCATACTAACGTCAAACTTCGAAAAGAATTTGAGAATAGCTTCGGAATAATTAGAAGAGTCAGGTAAGATCCTGGGAAAAGACCTGTGGGTTAGGGCCCACTAAAGAGAAAAACACCGTTGGAAAGGGATGTTGAATAGATAGATGATGCATCGAAACAATTGAAATATTTGAATGAGGTGACAACCTCGACTTAGTTGGAACACAGACGAATCTCCTGAGATGTCTTGAGCACTTCAGAAGGATAAACTGGCGAGAGGGAATGACAGGGAAAACACTTGATCCCAGGAAAAGAATGAGATCAACCCAAAAAAATATGAATTGAGTCCACCGGAAAAGAGATGAAGAATGTCAAACAAAAGAGAATTCACTGGTTGAAACAATTGACGAAAGACTGAAGAGGGTCCACACGAATGAAATTGATGGTCGAAAGAGACTCAGACTCTGGGAAGAAGAGGGTGGGAGGGCGGGAAAAATAAAACAACCGATGATTGAACTTGGCGATGAAGAGGCTCGAGTCAACTTGACGAGAAATGCACCGGATGAAAAGAGCTGAGAACCAACGATCGAAAAACCAACTGCGTGATCCTAAAGAAAATTTGAAGGGAAGAGGAGTAAGTCAAAACACCTACGTCAAGATTCCTCACCAGAGCGATGAAGGGGATGAGGAGTAAAAAGAATTCCTACCCTTCGATATAACTAGAGTCAGAAATAGTTTTCTTCTAGACTCGACAGCGACCAAGCTACACGATCAAACAAGGGGGGCTCCTAAGGTCGGTCGAGGCTCTGATACCAAATTATCATGCCCAATATGCGACCCTATCCTAAAGGAACTCGAAGGTCCCACCAAGGATAGAAGCGCATATTGGAGACGCTTTTTCAAGGTGGATATCATTACATCGTACCATTACAGAATAGTTGGGGATACATACAAGAGGCATACAATGCAACATGAATATAACATCATCATACACAAGATCACCATCCGACTATGGATGAAACACAAATAGAAACTCAAACGACATCCACCCTGCTAGCCCAGGCTGCCGACCTGGAACCTATCCCCTGATCGAAGAAGAAGAAGAAGAAGAACTCCAAAACAAGCAAGTATCGCTCTCGCGTCATGATCATCGCATAACTGTACGTGCAACTATTGTTGTAGTAATCTGTGAGCCACGAGGACTCAGCAATCCCATAACCATGGGTATCAAGACTAGCAAAGCTTAATGGGTATGGAAAGGATAAGTGGTGAGGTTGCAGCAGCGACTAAGCATATATGGTGGCTAACATACGCAAATAAGAGCGAGAAGAGAAACAAACATAACGAACGTGAAGCTAGCAATGATCAAGAAGTGATCCTGAACTCCTACTTACGTCAAACATAACCCAAAACCCTGTTCACTTCCCGGACTCCGCCGAGAAGAGACCATCACGGCTACACACGCGGTTGATGCATTTTAATTAAGTCAAGTGTCAAGTTCTCTACAACTGGATATTAACAAATTCCCATTTGCCACATAACCGTGGGCACGACTCTCGAAAGTTTAAACCCTGCAGGGGTGTCCCAACTTAGCCCATCACAAGCTCTCATGGTCAACGGAGGATATTCCTTCTCCCAGGATGACCCGATCAAACTCGGAATCCCGGTTTACAAGACATTTCGACAATGGTAAAACAAGACCAACAAGACCGCCCGAATGTGCCGACAAATCCCGATAGGAGCTACACATATCTCGTTCTCAGGGCACATCGGATGAGACAAGCTACGAGTAAAACCAGCCCTCAAGTTTCCCCGAGGTGGCCCTGCAGGCTGCTCGGTTCGGACCAACACTCGAAGGAGCACTAGCCTGGGGGGGGGGGGGTTAAATAAAGATGACCCTCGGGCTCCAGAAACCCAAGGGAAAAAGGCTTAGGTAGGAAAATGGTAAAACCAAGGTTGGGCCTTGCTGGAGGAGTTTTATTCAAAGCGAACTGTCTAGGGGGTCCCATAAATCACCCAACCGCGTAAGGAACGCAAAATCAAGGAACATAACA
This sequence comes from Triticum dicoccoides, assembly GCF_002162155.2. Classification (NCBI taxonomy): domain Eukaryota; kingdom Viridiplantae; phylum Streptophyta; class Magnoliopsida; order Poales; family Poaceae; genus Triticum; species Triticum dicoccoides. Next base: position 156,009,347 of record NC_041393.1, on the reverse strand, counting down.
CCGGTATGACGGAAACTAGGGCGGCAAGAGTGGAACAAAACACCAGGCATAAGGCTGAGCCTTCCACCCTTTACCAAGTATATAGGTGCATTAATTAAATAAGAGATATTGTGATATCCCAACATAATCCTGTCCCTCATGGAGCAGTCTTCAACTTCACCTACAACTAACAACGCTATAAGAGGGGCTGAGCAAAAGCGGTAACATAGCCAAGCAACGTTTGCTAGGAAGGGTGAAAAGGTTAGAGGCTGACATGGCAATTTGGGAGGCTTGAAGAGCAAGTGATAGGTAGCGCAGGATAGCAATAGAACGAAGCAACTAGCATAGCAATGATAGTAGTGAGATCCAGAGTAACGGTCATCTTGACTGAAATCCCGCTAGGAAGAAGAATGAGTCCATTAAGAAGATGAAGCCACGAAGACGAACCAAGCGTAGACGAACGAATCCTCACGATTGCAATGAAACAGGAACTAACGAGAAGGGACACAGCCGGAAAGAAGCAAACAACAAGGTAAACACACAACACATAGACATGGCATGGTGCTTAACCAAGTATGATGCATGACAAAGGCTATATGATGCTACTCATGGCAAGAGATGATGCATACAAGAGCATGATATGTCTCCAATGTATCTACTTTTCCAAACACTTTTGCCCTTGTTTTGGACTCTAACTTGCATGATTTGAATGAAACTAACCCGGACTGGCGCTGTTTTCAGCAGAACTGCCATGATGTTTTTTTATGTGTAGAAAAGAAAAGTTCTCAAAATGTCCTGAAAATCCACGGAGGCACTTTTTGGAATTAATAAGAATTTTTGGGCGAAAGAAATACAACAGGGGGCCCACACCCTCTCCACGAGACAGGGGGGCGCGCCCCCCCCCTATAGGGCGCGCCCTATCTCGTGGGCCCCTTGGACCTCCACCGACCTCAACTCCAACTCCATATATTCACATTCGGGGAGAAAAAGATCAGAGAGAAAGTTTCATCGCATTTTACGACACAAAGCCGCTGCCAAGCCCTAATCTCTCTCGAGAAGGCTGATCTGGAGTCCGTTCGGGGCTTCGGAGAGGGGGATTCATCACCGTCGTCATCATCAACCATCCTCCATCACCAATTTCATGATGCTCACCGCCATGCGTGAGAAATTCCATCGTAGGCTTGCTGGACGGTGATGGGTTGGATGAGATTTACCATGTAATCAAGTTAGTTTTGTTAGGGTTTGATCCCTAGTATCCACTATGTTCTGAGATTGATGTTGCTATGACTTTGCTATGCTTAATTCTTGTCACTAGGGCCCGAGTGCCATGATTTCTGATCTGAACCTATTATGTTTTCATGAATATATGTGTGTTCTTGATCCTATCTTGCAAGTCTATATTCACCTATTATGTGTTATGATCCGACAACCCCGAAGTGACAATAATCGGGATACTTCTCGGTGATGACCGTAGTTTGAGGAGTTCATGTATTCACTATGTGCTAATGCTTTGTTCCGGTTCTCTATTAAAAGGAGGCCTTAATATCCCTTAGTTTCCGCTAGGACCCTGCTGCCACGGGATGGTAGGACAAAAGATGTCATGCAGGTTCTTTTCCATAAGCATGTATGACTATTTACGAAATACATGCCTACATTACATTGATGAACTGGAGCTAGTTCTGTGTCACCCTATGTTATAGCTATTACATGAGGAATCGCATCCGGCATAATTATCCATCACTGATCCATTGCCTACGAGCTTTTCATATATTGTTCTTCGCTTATTTACTTTTTTGTTGCTACTGTTACAACTACTACAAAAACCCAAAAACTATTATCTTTACTTTTACTACCGTTACCTTTATTATCATACTACTTTGCTACTAAATACTTTCCTGCAGATACTAAGTTATCCAGGTGTGGTTGAATTGACAACCCAACTGCTAATACTCAAGAATATTCTTTGGCTTCCCTTGTGTCAAATCAATAAATTTGGGTTGAATACTTTACCCTCGAAAGCTGTTGCGATCCCCTACACTTGTGGGTTATCAAGACTAATTTCTGGCGCCGTTGCCGGGGAGCATAGCTCTATTCTCTGAGTCACTTGGGATTTATATCTGTTGATCACTATGAAGAACTTGAAAGACGACAGAACTACTATTTTGCCCTCAACTACGAGGGGAGGTAAGGAACTGCCATCTAGCTCTACACTAGATTCTCCTTCCGTTATTAGTAAACTTGCGACACCTAAACCTGCTACTGCTATGAATTTTGATATGTCGCATGTTATTGATGATGCCACTTCTGCTATGCATGATGAAACTACATCTGTGCATGATACTACTTTGCCATTAGGTGAATTTCTTGATGAACAACTTGCTAGAGTTAGGGGGAATGAAATTATTGAAGATGCTATTATTGATGATAGTGATAATGAAGGTTCTCCTAATGATTATGAATTGCCTATTGTTCCTGAGGGTTATGTTATGAATGAAGAAGCTACTAGAGCTATCTTTGCTTGCAATGATAGATATGATCTTAAGAAATTATTAGCTAAATGGAAGCAGCAGTCTCTTAATGCTAGAATGAAACCTGACCCTGCTTTTGCTACTTCACCTATCTGTGTTACTGATAAGGATTATGAATTCTCTGTTGATCCTGAGATTATTACTTTAGTTGAATCTGATCCTTTTTATGGCCTTGAATCTGAAACTGTTGTGGCACATCTTACCAAGTTGAATGATATAGCTACCCTGTTTACTCATGATGAGAAGTCTCACTATTTTTATATCCTTAAGATATTTCCGTTCTCATTAAAGGGTGATGCTAAGACTTGGTATAATTCTCTTGCTCCTGGTTGTGTGCGTAGTCCCCAGGATATGATTTATTACTTCTCTGCTAAATATTTCCCTGCTCATAAGAAACAAGCTGCCTTGCGGGAAATATATAATTTTGTGCAAATCAAAGAAGAGAGTCTCCCACAAGCTTGGGGGAGGCTTCTCCGGTTACTTAATGCTTTGCCTGATCATCCTCTCAAGAAAAATGAAATACTTGATATCTTTTATAATGGACTAACCGATGCTTCCAAGGACTACTTGGATAGTTGTGCTGGTTGTGTTTTCAGGGAAAGAACAGTCGAAGAAGCTAAAATATTATTGAATAATATGTTGACTAATGAAAATAATTGGACTCTTCTTGAGCCAATTCCTGAAGCAATTCCTGAACCAATTGAGCCAACTCCTGAGCCTATTCCTAAACCCACTCCGAAGAAGAGAGGTGTTTTATTTATCAGTCCTGAAGATATGCAAGAGGCAAAGAAATCAATGAAAGAAAAAGGTATTAAAGGTGAAGATGTTAAGAATTTACCTCCTATTGAAGAAATACATGGTCTTAATATACCGACTGTTGAAGAACCACATTGTCTTGATAACCTGACACAGGTAGTAAAGGTAAATTCTCTCTATAGATATGATAAAGTTGAAATCCCCTCTACTAAATTTCATAGCCCATGCTTAGATGAATTTGATGACTTTATGGCCAGACAAGAAAGTTTCAATGCTTATGTTGGTAGAGAGTTAAAGGATAATGCTTTCAAGATAGGATGCGTGAGCGATAATATGGCTAGAGTTAAAGGTGAACTCAAACTCGTTAGCAAATATGCTTCTATGGTTGCTACTCAAGCTGATCAAATACTTAAAGCTCAAAATGATTTGCTTGAGGAATTAAATAATAAAAATGACTTTGCTGTTAGAGTGGCTACTAGAACTGGTAGAATGACTCAGGAACCTTTGTATCCTAAAGGCCACCCTAAGAGAATCGAGCAAGATTCTCAGAGGAATAATTTAGGGGCACCTAGTTCTTCTAAAAAGCAGAAAAAGAAAAACGATAGGACTTTGCATGCTTCTAGTGAACCTACTGTAGACACACCTAAGAATCCCAATGATATTTCTATTTCTGATGCTGAAACTCAATCAGGTGATGAACATGAACCTAGTGATAATGTTAATGATAATGTTTATGTTGATGCTCAACCTAGCAAAAACAATGATGTAGAGATTGAACCTGCTGTTGGTCTTGATAACCCACAATCAAAGAATCAACGTTATGATAAGAGAGATTTTGTTGCTAGGAAGCACGGTAGAGAAAAAGAACCATGGGTTCAGAAACCCATGCCCTTTCCTCCTAAACCATCCAAGACAAAGGATGATGAGGATTTTGAGCGCTTTGCTGAAATGATTAGACCTATTTTCTTACGTATGCGCTTAACTGATATGCTGAAAGTAAATCCTTATGCTAAGTATATGAAGGATATCATTACAAACAAAATAAAGATACCGGAAGGTGAAATTTCCACCATGCTTGCTAATTACACTTTTAAGGGTGGAATACCAAAGAAACTTGGAGATCCGGGTGTACCAACTATACCATGCTCCATTAAAAGAAATTATGTTAGAACTGCTTTATGTGATCTTGGAGCCGGTGTTAGTGTTATGCCTCTCTCTTTACATCGTAGACTTGAATTGAATAAGTTGACACCTACTAAAATATCTTTGCAAATGGCTGATAAATCAACTCCTATACCTGTCGGTATTTGTGAGGATGTGCCTGTTGTGGTTGCAAATGTCACTATCTTAACGGACTTTGTTATTCTTGATATTCCTGAGGACGATAGTATGTCTATTATCCTTGGTAGACCTTTTCTTAATACTGCAGGGGCTGTTATTGATTGCAACAAAGGCAATGTCACTTTTCATATTAATGGTAATGAGCATATGGTACACTTTCCGAGGAAACAATCTCAAGTTCATAGTATCAATTCTATTGGAAAAGTTCCAACTATTATTATTGGAGGTTTTGAATTTCCTCTCCCTACTGTCAAGAAAAAGTATGATATTCTTATTGTTGGGGATTTTCATATCCCCATTGAGGTAACTTAGTGTTATTCGAAATTTCTCCGGTTCTGCATTATTCAGAATGAGTTTGTTAACAAGACTTGATCAACCTTGTTAGCGGATTCATTTTGATGATCATGAGATGGATGAAACTAGAAGACACAACCTTCTGTCCCCACTTTTTACTTTCTGTTATTTAGAATAAATAAAGCAAAAGTAGTATTATCCGTCTGTTTTCTGAATTATCCGTGCATTAAAAAAAATATCCTGAAAATAATAGTGCTCCAAATGCCCTGCAAATTTAGTATGATTTTTATGGAATATTTGAGGATTTTAGGCACTAAAATCACTGCAGGAGGGGCAAGCACCAGACCACGAGAGTGGAGGGCGCGCCCCCCCTATAGGGCGTGCCCCCCCGTCTCGTGGGCCCCTGGTGGCCCTCCTCCACTTATGCCAGCACCCACACACTTCATCTTCTACCCAAAAAATCCCCATCCAGCTCAAGCACGAGTTCTAGCTCATTTTGCTGTGATTTTTGATCTCCTTGCTCAAAGATCCATTTACAAAACTGCTTTGGGAGATTGTTGCTTGGTATGTGACTCATCCATTGGTCCAATTAGTTTTTGTTCTAGTGCTTTATTCGCTGCAAATTTTTGCTGCATAGGTGACCATGTTCTTGAGCTTGCATGTTAAATTTATGAGGTCCCAAGAAATTCTAATGCATGATATAGGCTCTAGGCACTTGTAGGAGTAGTTGCTATCAATCTTGTTTAGTTTTATTCACTTTTATTTTGAAGTTACTAAAATTTCAAAAAAATTCAGAAAATTTTAAGGAAACTTTTGAGGGGCTCTTCTAGCCAAAGCTCCTAGGAAAAACAAGCCAAAGAGAAGGTAAAAGCTAAGTATAATCTTCCTCGCTTAGCGGAAGTACGGTCGTGTGAATGGCCATGCAAGGATTTCTTGAAACAAGCTGGAATTCATGAAGATTTTTATTCTTTGATCGAGACTGCAGGCCTAACCGGTTTCATCAACGACCGGATCGATCAGTATCTCTTACTCACCAATACTTCCGTGCAAAACTTTTATTATTATCCTAAGAAGTCACCGCCTGTAGTATCATTTCATTTATATGATGAATTCAAAGAAATGTCTTTACGTAATTTTTGCGCGGTATGTAGGATACCTTATGAGGGAGAATTAGAGGAACCCCATCGTGAAGATGTGGATGGCTTTGTTAAAACTATAGCTGTAGAGGAGCCAAAGAAGGGCTCCAAGGCAAAAGTCTCTAGCATACACTTTCCTGTTTTACGCTACTTTGCCATATTTGCCAGTAGATGCTTGATTGGTCGTGGAAATAGTGGAAACTTGAGTGTTCCTGAAATTATCATTCTTCAACATGCCTTGCTTGGAGACAATACTTTTAGTATTGGTGCCGTCGTTGCTAAACGACTAGCCCTGAATCGTACAAAAGGCCCCATTTTTGGAGGTATCTATGCTTCATGTCTTGCTAGACATTTTCAGATACCCATTAGGCACCATGAGAAAGAGGAGACAAAATTGCCTCCTCACATTTTAGATTACAAGAGTATGGTAGGCACACAAGTTTATTGTTGACAACGAAGAGAAGATGCTCTTGTATAAACTTAGATTTAATAAGAAACACACTGAGATTATTATTTTTCCTGCGCCTCTGTTGTTTGATTTGCTTGCAGAAAATTTTATTGTCACACCGTAAGCGGTGAACAATCATCGAGCTCAAGCTTTTACTCCAGAACCTGAACCTAAGCCGGAACCTGAACTGGACCCTTATCGTGCATCATCTGTCCAGTGGGATCCGGAGATGACCAGCCAGTGGTATCCTGATTACACCTCCCAGTACACCGGGGAGAGTAGCGGCGGTCCTTGGTATTAAACCAACTTAGGCCAAAAGCCTAAGCTTGGGGGAGTACGTATTTCTCACCGACTTTACATTCATGTTCACACACTAGTCATCGGTGCTCATACTCTTTCATTGTATTATCCATGCTAATTTAAATTTTCTTTTTCTAGTTTTTGTGTGTTTGATAAACCTTAAGAAAAATCAAAAAAATTAGTTAGTTTAATTTTCATGCTTGTAGTAGAAATTAAAATGAAAACCCAAAAAGATTTCTAGTTCTTCTTCTTACTTGTTGGGAGCTTTCCCGTGTAAATAGTTTTCTTTTCTTTTCTTTCCTTTGGGGGTCGAGAAGACCATATTGAAAATGTTTAGTGGCTCTCATATGCATGATTGTTTATTTAACTTAGAGCCCATATTACTTATCTTCTCTTTTGAGTTGAATGCTTGGAGATTCCAGCTTAGTCCAATGCACGTGCACTATTATTATTATACACATCGTTCAGTCGTGCAAGTGAAAGGCAATAATGACGATATATGATGGACTTATTGAGATGGGAAAAGCTGGTATGAACTCGAACTCTCTAATTTTTGTAAATATGATGAGTTCATCGTTTCTGATTCAGCTTATTATGAAGTAAACATATTTGCAATGACATTTAGAGATTATAGTTGCTTGTGCCATGCTTGATTAGCTATGAGTTATAATGGTTTACATTGCGTGCCAACATGCTATTAGAATGATTATGATGTGATATGATGGGATGGTATCCTCCTTTGAATGAATTGAGTGACTCGACTTGGCACATGTTCACGCATGTAGTTGAATCAAATCAACATAGCCTTCATGATATTTATGTTCATGGTGGATTATATCCTACTCATGCTTGTATTCGGTGTGAATTAATTTTAATGCATGTTTATGACTGTTGTCGCTCTCTCAGTTGGTTGCTTCCCAGTGTTTTGCTAGCCTTCACCAGTACTAAGCGGGAATACTGCTTGTGCATCCAAACTCCTTAAACCTCAAAGTTGTTCCATATGAGTCCACTATACCTTCCTATATGCGGTATTTACCTGCCGTTCCAAGTAAATTTGTATGTGCCAAACTCCAAACCGTCAAATGAAATTCTGTTTTGTATGCTCGAGCAGCTCATGTTACAATAGGGCTGCCTATATCTTCCATGATAGGTGGGTTATTCTCAAGAGGAGTGGACTCCGCTCCTCATTCACGAGAAAGGGCCGGTAACCGGGATGCCCAGTCCCATGATCCAAAAAGATCAAAGCAAATCAAAATAATTAAACAAAACTCCCCCAGGGCTGTTGTTAGTTGGAGGCACTCGTTGTTTCGAGCAAGCCATGGATTGATGCTTGTTGGTGGTTGGGGGAGTATAAACCTTTACCATTCTGTTTGGGAACTGCCTATAATGCATGTAGTATGGAAGATACAACCATCTCATAGTTGTTGCATTGACAATGAAAGTATGCCGCTCAAAATGTTATTCAATCTCTATTTTAAAATTGAGCTCTGGCACCTCTACAATTCCCTGCTTCCCTCTACGAAGGGCCTATCTATTTACTTTTATGTTGAGTCATCACCGTTCTTATTAAAAGCACCCGCTGGAGAGCACACTGTCATTTTCATTCATTATATTGGTTTATATTGGGTATGACTTGATTGGATCTCTTTTACCATGAGTTACAATGTTTAGTCAGTCCTTGATCTTTAAAGGTGCTCTGCATTTATGTTTTGCGGTCTCAGAAAGGCTAGCGAGATACCATTTTGTTGTATCATGTTATGATTGTTTTGAGAAAGTGTTGTCATCCGAGTTTTATTATTATGGCTCCCTAGCTGATTATGCTATTGATATCACTACAAAAAAAGACACATCCGTGACATTTTGGGCCGAACGAAATTTTTTCTGTCATACATATGACACTTCTATGATGATAATTGTGACAAAACCCGGTATCATCACAGATGTGGTGGGCTCCTACTTCTATGACAAAAAATCATGACAGAAAATGGGCTTTTCGTCCTGGGCGGGCCGGAGACGCAGCTGCATGACATTCTTTGGGCCGTCCATGACGGAAAAAACCATGGTAGAAGCGAGGGGAGGAAAATTTCGGGGAGTTGCCGGTTACGGTGGGAGGTCGGGGGCGGAGTGATGCGCGTTTCTCTCGTACGTACGCGCGCGTGTGCGAGGCGTTGGCTCTAACTGAAGCCGAGCGAGGCATTGGGCTCTAACTGAACCCGAGCGATTGCACTGCAGGCTACGCGTTACTGAACCCGAGCGATCGATCGATGGCTGTTAACTGAACCCAATGGAGCGATTCCTTTGCTATTGCTGCTAACTGAAGCCGATCGATTGGATGAACAGTAAGCGTTGCGGGGGGGTTTGGATGAACAGTGAGCGGTGGCGTTGCCTCTGGATGAACAGGAACCCATGGTGTGGAGGGCTGGATGAACAGTAGACGGTGGAGGGGTGGCCGTGGAGGGGTGGTTGAACAGGACCCCGTGGTGTGGAGGGCTGGATGAACAGTAGACGGTGGAGGGGTGCCCGTGGAGGGGTGGTTGAATAGTAGCCGGTGGAGTAGCGCGCGGTGGAGGCTGGATGAACAGGAGCCCGTGGAGGTAGGAGGAGGTTGACGGTAGCCCGTGGAGGCTGGAGGAGGTCGACGGTGGAGATGTACATTATCCCGTGGAGTCCCGTTTTGCGGTACGCCACACCCCTCCCCCCGTTTCGACCGTAGTGCTCCAACACAAGTCCGTTTCGTCCGTTTTTGGTACGCCACACCCCTCCCGATCAACAGGACCCCCGTTTCGACCGTAGCGCTCCAACACAAGTCCGTTTCGTCTGTTTTGCGGTACGCCACACCCCTCCCAATCAACAGGACCCCCGTCTCGACCGTAGGAGGTCCATTTCGTCTGTTTTGTGGTACGCTACACCCCTCCCGATCAACAGGACCCCCGTTTCGACCATAGGAGGTCCGTTTCCTCCATTCTGCGGTACGCCAGGCCTCGTTTCCATCGCCTGTTCCGTCCAAGCCGGTTGGCTCCCACTCGTTCCGTTGCCTCCCGATGAACACGATGCATTTCATTGCCTCCCCATGAACACGACGCATTCCGTTGCCTCCCCATGAACATGATGCATTCCGTTGCCTCCCCATGAACACGAGCCCTCGCCGTACGTATGCGTGACTAGGCGTTCGAGACCTTGCCCGTATGTACACATACGTGGCCGTATTTTCTTTCTTGCACCCTAGCCGATGTACGTACATGTACATGCTACGTGCGCGCCTCTACTATGACACGTGTGCGCCTCTACTACGACACGTGCGTGCCTCTACATCGACTAGTATGTACGTACACGTTCGCGACCAGGATGACAACGCTACGTATGCTTCGATCAGGTGGGTCCCGATTGTCAAGCACTTCCTTGCCTGTGAAGATGTAGCTGGTGGGTCCCAGCAGTCAGGGGGGCGAATCATTTTTTTTTTGCCCGGAGGCACATCCTTGCGTGCGAAGGTGTAGCTGCTGGGTCCCAGCAGTCAGGGGGGCGAATCGTTTTTTTTGCCCGGACGCACTTCCTTGCGTGCGAAGGTGTAGCTGCTGGGTCCCAGCAGTCAGGGG